>NC_086181.1:33183395-33491645 GCF_023053635.1 Elgaria multicarinata webbii | reverse complement strand
TAGTGGGGATGGTGGGAGGCTTGTGTGACTGCACAGATGACCACTCGAAGAACTACAGTTACAGGTAAGCAACCTGTCTTTCTTCTTCGTGGTCTCTGTGGATCACACATTGTGGGCGAATAACAAGCTGAGTTACCGGAGGAGGGTGGTGTCAGATGAGACAAAACGGCACGCCCAAAGGCACAGTCCTGACGTGCCCGAATGTCCAAACGATATTGACTGGCAAATGCCAGAGGTGTTGACCAGGTAGCCGCTTTACAGAGGTCTGGTATGGCAATCCCTTTCTCAAATGCCGTAGAAGTAGCAACCCCTCTTGTGGAGTGGGAATGCACTCTGCCCTCTAGAGGAAGGCCAGAAAGGTCATAAGCCAACTTAATAGTCTGTACGACCCAGGCTGATATTCTTTGTGAGGAAACCTGAAGACAAAAATCCGTTGAGATTTCCAAAAAAGAACTGTTCTGGATTGGTAGAAAGCAAGGGCACGTCTAACGTCCAGTGTGTGGAGGGTTGATTCTAAAGGGGAGGTCGGCGAGGGAAAGAAACTTGGAAGGGTGATATCCTGGCTAAGGTGGAACAATGAAACAACCTTTGGAAGAAAAGCTGGGTCTGGTCTAAGAATCACCTTGTCCGTGTGGAAGACCGTATAAGGAGGGTCTATGCGCAGTGCGGCTAATTCCGACGAGCGCCTAGCCGACGTAATGGCAACCAGGAATGCAACCTTAAAAGTTAATAAACGGAGGTCAGTAGTTGCCAATGGTTCGAAAGGCTTACCTGATAGTGCCTTAAGCACCATGGAGAGGCTCCATTGGGGAACGAAGGCACGTACGGGGAGAATGGTGTTTTTCATTCCCCTCATAAAACGTTTAACTAACGGGTGAGAAAAAACAGAGCAACCTTGAATCCATTGATGTGAAGCAGAAATTGCTGCTAAATGAACTCTTAAGTAGGGGTGTGCACGGACCCCCCGCTCCGCTTCACTTGCAGATCCGCCATTTTCCGGATCGGGCCGCTCCGCCCCGCCCCCGCTCCGCCCACTTCCGCTCCGCTCCGCCCGGAGCTCCGGATCCGGATCCGGAGCTCCGTTTCCCCCCCCCCATAGGCTTGCATTGAAAGCTAAAAAATTATACAACTTTTTTTCTGTTCAAGTTAGAAACCTCATGTTTGGCACCATGACACCTCATGGGGATATACACACGCATGCCAAGTTTCAAAGCAATCCCATCATCCCCTGATTTTTGGCGAATTTTTGAAAATCGGGCACCCCACACACAACATCCCTGCGAGGTGGGCAGGGGAGGAGGGAGGGAAGGCAGGCAGGCATGCAGCTGGCATTTCTGGGGGCATAAGGAAGTGAGCCAAGGATAAGCCAGTAATGCATATAAAATGGAATAAATCAATCAATAAACAAAGGAGGGGTGGAATTAAAAGCAGCAGTGTTGCTCAATAAACAACAAGAAGAACTTTTTTTAAAAGGCTATATCTGTCTTTTACCAGCAATAGGGGGACGTGCCCGGGGGAGGGGGAAGTAGCTGCCAGTTCAAGACACTGACAGCCACAGCTCCGAGAAGAAGTAAAACGCTCACTTCGACTCAGAACAGGCATTGCTCCACCACTGAAAAGTGACCATTCACTTCAACTCATGAGAGGCATTGCTCCACCGTTTTACTCTCTTTGGAAGGCTCTATGGCCTTCCAGTGCAGGAGAGAGTGGGGGCACGTCCACGATGAGATGCCCTAGGGGAGCTCATCCCCTTGCACCACATCGATTCAGTTGTTCACCAAGGTTAGGGTGGGGAACAGTGCTGTGTTTCTATCTCTTATTCTTGGCTTAGTATATGATTTCAGGTTGTGTTTGTGCATTTGGTGGGGCTACTGTGTTAAAAAACACGGGGAAAAGCCCGTTCAGATGAAGAAAGAGAAGTTTCCCAGAATCCCAAGTTACCTGTTTTGCCTATGCCCTCCTCCAACTTTGGGATCATCATGACCAGGAGCTGACTCTGCCCCTCAGCCCTTTGAAAAAGGTATTTTTCCCGCCGATTTTTTAAAAACGTCTAGCCCGCGACCCGTACGATGCAGAAAGTTGAGAGTGGTCTCAAAATGACCCCCATCCACGACTCTCTGTGCACAAGAATTTTCAGAACGATAGCTTAAACCCCCCCCCAGTTATCCCCGATTCTTTCCCTCAATGCAATCCTATGGGCGAAAAGCCGAAACGCAGTTTGAGCCGCGCGGTTGACCCGATTTTCAAAAAAATATAGCACGCGACACGGACAACGCAGAGAGGTGAGAGTGGTCTCAAAATGACCCCCATCCACGACTCTCTGAGCACAAGAATTTCCAGAGCGATAGCTTCAAAAACAACGTAGTTATGCGCAATTATTTGCCGCAATGCAATCCTATGGCGAAATGTTTTCAAGATGGCGACCGGAGCGCTCCGCCTGAACTCGGAGCTCCGAAAAATGGTCGCTTCTCTTCGCCTTGCTTCTAGGGGGTCCACGGTCCGCTCCTACTCCGCCTCTGGGTAAGGCGGAGCAGGCCAATCCGCTACTGCTTCTACGCTCCTAATCGGAGCGGAGCACATCCCTACTCTTAAGTGAGGAAAACTTGAGGCCTCTTTTAAAGAAATAGAGAAAAATCAGGATGGTGGAAATGGGTGCTGAGATGGGGTTCTCGTTCCTTGCTAAGACAAAGGCTGAAAAGGACCCCCACTTGGTAGCGTACAATTTCCTGGTTGCTGGCTTTCTAGCTGCCAACATCATATGTCTGTAGGTAAGGACTGCTGGTCTAGCATCCCCTTATCCTCCAGGCTGTCAGATTCAGGGAATGTACATCCGGATGGAGAATGAACCCTTTCTCCTTGGAGATCAGGTTGTGACATTGAGGCAGTCTGATGAATTCCACTGATGACAGTTTGAGAAGCGGTGTGAACCAGGGTTGCCTTGGACACCAGGGGGCTATTAGTATGGCGTTGGAATTGTCCCTGCGTAGCTTCACTATTACCTTGGGAATGAGGGGTATTGGGGAAAACAGGGAAAACAGTTGCCCCGACCAAGTCATTTGGAAGGCATCTCCCAGGGATGCTAGCCCGTGACCTGCCCATGTACAAAAACGGTTGCAGACGGCGTTCCCTGGCGACGCGAACAGGTCTATCGCTGGGTGTCCCCATGCGTGGAAAACCATAGTGAGTGCAGATTCTGACATCTGCCATTCGTGAGTGTCCACGAAATTGCAGCTGAGATTGTCTGCCAGGATATTGTCTTGACCTGCGATATGAAGGGTGGACAATATCATGCCCCGAGCGATCGCCCAATGAAAAATTTCTAGGGTCAGGGTGATCAGGTCCATGGAACGGGTTCCCCCTTGCTTGTTGACATGCCAGACAACTGCCATGTTGTCTGTGCGAATCTGAACTGCATGTCCTATAAGAGATTGTTGGAAAGCATGTAGTGCCTTCTGCACCACCAGTAACTCCAGCACATTTATGTGTTTTAATTTGTCAGTTGCATTCCAACGCTCCTGGATCCTCATCTCTTCGCAGTGGGCACCCCAGCCTATTAGCGATGCATCTGTAACCAGGGTCTTGGATGGCATCGGTGGTCAAAAATCCAGGTCTTGCATGATATTGGCCTTCTTTGACCACCATAGAAGGGACCTCTTTACGGCCACAGGAATCGACAGTCGGACTCGATGGGCGTCCATGGTGTTGTCGTATTCCCACAGCAGCCATAACTGTAGGGGCCTCATGTGAAGACGTGCCCACGGCACAACGTTCACTGTCGTTGCCATGATCCCAAGTAGCCTCTGCACTTGGAAGGCGGATACGCTGCGTGACCGATGGAGTTTGAGTGTTAGAGTCAGCAGCGTGGAGGCTCTTTCCTCTGGAAGGAAGGCCTTGGAGAGGGTTTAGTCCAGAATAGCTCCGAGGAATTTTATCCTTCGGGTAGGTTGGAACGTGGACTTCTCTTCGTTGATGCACAGGCCTAGTGCAGAGAGAAGGTTGAATGTGAGTCTGGTGTTGCGAATGGCCTCTTGCCTTGTACTGTCCACTAGTAACCAATTGTCTAGGTAAGGGTATATTTCTACCCCACGAGTTCTGAGATAAGCACATACAGGCACCATGCACTTTGTGAAGACTCGGGGAGCAGTGGAAAGGCCGAAGTGTAAGACTTTGAATTGGAAGATTTCTTCCCCTATTAGGAAACGTAGGAAATGACGATGATGCTTGTGAATTGAGACATGGAAATATTTTGGAAATTCACTCCAAAATAGTACCAAAATAGGTTGGGACTTTTGCCTTTGAAGCACAATTAAAGCAGGATGCATGGGAGTACTTCACAGTCAAAGCAGATTATAAACTGGAAAACTTCGGAGTCCTTTGCACGCAATTCGCAGTGATTGCACAGTATAACCCTGGTGTGATAAAGCTACCATTGACACATACCATATACCACTTTCATAGTGTTGTATCCTGCTTGGTGTAGATGGCTCATGGGCCCCAACAGTTGTCAGTGCACTTCAGTTCCACTATAAAGCAGTAGTGTGACTCCTGCCTTTTATATACCGCTTTCATACCACTTTCATAGTGGAATATCTTGCTTGGTGTAGATGAGCCCTTAGTGAGTTTGTCACGATTGTAGATGCCATAAAAGAAGGCAGGGGGAAAGGCTAAAAATATTTGACTTTGCTTTCTAAAATAGAAAGGGCCAATTTCTTCTACAGTTATGATTGCGCACAAAATGGGATTAATCCTCCATTCTTCTAGGCCACGGAAGGCTTCCGGGATCTACTTTGAGTGTGTTTTTTAAAAGAACCTCAAGATTCAACAACTGGAGCCTGGTGCAGAAGACATACACTGAGAATTAAGGAATTCTGAGCCTACGAGGAATTTGTTCTGAGTACCAGAACTGAATGGAGCACACCTCCCACATAACAATCCACTACAACCTATTTTCATTTAACCAATATAATTGGGGATGGTGGTGGGGAGAGAGAGAGAGAGAGATGTTGCTGGGGCTATTGTTAAGCAATTGGGAGTCAGAAAGTTTCGCCAATCTACTGCAGATCCAAATCTGCCTTCTGCCTACCATTGTTCTAGGCAAAGGATTTTACTGGGAAGCATTTTAAACATGTTTCCACAACCTGGGACAGCGAAGTGGAGTTATGAAAACATACCTATGTACTATACATGGAAAACTAGACTATAGCCCAACAAAGTGGGAGGGGTAGGTGTCCTCTTTTATAGAGGACAGTCCTCTGTTTTAAGGGCTGCCAGAGGACCGTCCTCTGTTTGAAGGAGTCACCTTCAAAGAAATGGATTCAGGGTAAACATATGGGCAGTTTCTGATAAAGCATTAAAGGTGATGTTTGGTCAGGTCTATGGAGGCTTGCAATGATTTGAGAGGCCTGGAATCTCTCAGCACAGCTCCCCGTCATTCTCTAGGGCAGGGGTGAAGAACCTCTTTGAGCGCAAGTGCTGGATCCCATTTCGCAGAAGCTCTAAGGGGCTACATTCCAGTGGAGGGTGGAACCGAAGGCAAAAGTCGTAGCACCAAAACCCCAAAATGCAATAAATATCCACTTAAAACTCTTATCCCCAGCAACTTTTTAAAATATGGAAAAAACTGCACAAAAGCTGGAAACCACCAAATGACCAGTGAGCATGGAAAAGGGGGTGGAGTTGGGAGAGAGGGCGTGGCCTTCTGGGGACTAAGTTGGGCCCCTGAGTTTGAGGTTCTGAACTCCTACTCTCTGGTCAACATTTCTGGTTACCCTTGCTCTTTTATGCTCCTGTAGCGGAATATGCAGTATAATGGGTAGAACTGATAAGAATTTATTGTACCTTGCAGATGTGACTCGTTCTGTGTGTATGAGTTGTGAAATAACTATGAGTAATGGAGTATATTCCGAGAAGTGGAATGAAGCTGCCACAAACAGGTTGGTCAAGCGCTGGAAGCAGCACAAAGCTTAATTTAGCAAGGATATCTTAATCTAGGTTTTACCAGTATCACTGGCAGACCTGGTTACAGCGAGAACAATTAATAGCATGACCAAGTCCAAAACTAAAGATGAAGTCATTGGCACCATGACAGTTATAAAAAGCCAGAGTTTGAGCTGCTTGAGAGATCCTGGGAGAATAAGAAACCTGCCATACGTACTTAGGTTGGCATCGGCCACCATGCCTTCCATTTAAATAAACATGAACCTTTGATATGAACCATTGATTGTTAGATTCGGGGGTTCATCAGACGAATGTTTTACTGCATGCTTCCTACTGCCCACTAATGGTTCTTTGCACATCCTTTAGATGACGACGGCCGCCTCTCATTCCTTCTTGCCTTTTTCCCGTGACAAAATAAACCCCTTTTAATCTGACTTTTTAGGGAATGGAATATGCTACCATTTCCTGCTGTGTGCAGGAAAAGTGGTGCGATTAAAAACGAACGCCGAATGTTTACTTCCTCTTTCTTCTGTGGAACCCGGAAGATGTTAACAACTACAGGCCGGTGGCTAATATCCCTTTCCTGGGCAAGGTGCTTGAGCGGGTGGTTGCAGGACAACTCCAGGCACTCTTGAATGAAACGGATTATCTAGATCCATTTCAATCGGGCTTCAGGCCTGGTTTTGGAACAGAAACTGCCTTGGTCGCCCTGTGGGATGACCTCTGTCGGGAGAGAGACAGGGGGAGTGCGACCCTGTTGGTTCTCCTGGACCTCTCAGCGGCCTTCGATACCATCGACCATGGTATCCTTCTGGATAGGTTGTCTGAGCTGGGAGTTGGAGGTACTGCGTTGCAGTGGTTCCGCTCCTACTTGGATGGCCGATTCCAGAAGGTGGTGCTGGGGGATTATTGCTCTGTGCCGTGGCATCTAAGCCATGGGGTTCCACAGGGCTCTATCTTATCCCCTATGCTGTTTAACATATACATGAAGCCGCTGGGGGAGGTTATCCGGAGATGTGGACTGAGGTGTCATCAATATGCGGATGATACCCAGCTCTACCTTTCCTTTTCATCAAACCCAGGTGAGGCAGTGGCTGTTCTGAACCAGTGCCTGGGCACGGTAATGGACTGGATGAGGGCTAATAAACTGAAACTCAATCCAGACAAGACGGAGGTACTGTTAGCGGGTGGTTCTTCTGTCCGGCGAGGTGATGTTTGCCCTGTCCTGGACGGGGTTGCACTCCCCCTAAAGGATCGGGTCCGTAGTTTGGGGGTGCTCTTCGATCCAGAACTGTCACTTGAGGCACAGGTGAACTCAGTGGCAAAGAGCACCTTTTATCAGCTCAGGCTGATATACCAGCTGCGCCCTTATCTGGACAGAGATAGCTTAGCTACAGTTATCCATGCTCTGATAACCTCTCGTTTGGATTACTGCAATGCGTTATACGTGGGGCTGCCTTTGAAAACGGTCCGGAAACTTCAACTGGTGCAAAACAGGGCAGCAAGGTTATTAACAGGGACTGGCCGGCGAGATCACATTACGCCAGTCCTTTTACAACTTCATTGGCTGCCAGTCCAGGTCCGGGCCCAATTCAAAGTGCTGGTATTGACATTTAAAGCCCTAAACGGTTTGGGGCCAGGTTATCTGAAGGAACGCCTCCTCCCATATGTACCGACCCGGACCTTAAGATCATCTACAGGGGGCCTTCTCCGTGAGCCCCTGCCAAAGGAAGTGAGGCAGGTGGCTACTAGGAGGAGGGCTTTCTCCGCTGTGGCACCCCGGTTGTGGAACGAGCTCCCCAGAGAGGTCCGCTTGGCGCCTACACTGTACTGCTTTCGTCGCCAGCTGAAGACCTTTTTATTCACTCAGTATTTTAACACTTAATTTTAACTTAAATTTAAATTTTACTGTTTTAACTCTGTATTTTAATCCTATATCAACTTTGCTGTGTGGTTTTATCCTGGTTGCGCTTTTTATACTGTATTTCGTAATTGTGTTTTAAACTGTTGGGTGTTTTACTGTGGTTTTAATTTTTGTGAACCGCCCAGAGAGCTTCGGCTATTGGGCGGTATAAAAATGTAATAAATAAATAAATAAATAAATAAATATTGTGGGACAGGACCTGGGGTGGAGAAGCGCCGAAATAGAACTGTGATTTCCCCCCTGTCGGATGACGCTCTGAGGGGAACCAAGGTTTTACTATGTTATCAATATGCTTTCTACTATCTTCATTGTACTTTTAGTGATTATAACTTGTGTGTATTTAAGAATATTTGTGATTTGCCTCATCTTAGCTAAAGCTTGTTATTCTCTTAGATTGTTTGAGCAATATAAATGTATTCTTTGATACCATAATTCTATTGTCTAATATAAAACAATTTTCAAAAACCACTACCCATACACATTAATTCTTGAAGTCCAAAACACTTAGGAAAGATTTTCAAATCCATCACTGAGTATAGTCTGTTCTTTAAAGTCTTTAAAGCTGTTGGACCTGGTGAATCTCAGATACACCCCTTCAAGTGTGGGAAACAAGCTAGTCTAGGGTGACCATATTTGGGAAACCAAAAAAGAGGACACCTAGTGTGTGTGTGGGGAAGCAGCTTTCTGAGTCCTGCAGAAAGTACGTTATTCCCCCGCCACCTTAAGGAACCCGATTGGAGTGGAGGAGGGGAAAGGATTTCATTCTGCACCACCACCATCCACTCCAATTGGGGCCTTTTCTATAATGTCCACGAATGACCCACTTTCCCCTTTAAGACCTCAACTGGAGCTCGGGGTGGGGGAATGACGTGCCTCAAGAAAGCATGTCACTCCCTCCTGCCATGCTAATGGCAGCCTTAAAGAGGAAGGTGTGTCATTCCAGGACATTATTGAAAATTATAGAAAATCCCCCCTGACACCATGGAAAGAACAAAAACCAGGACAAATCCGGGGAAATCCTGACAGTTGGTCACCCTAAGCTAGTCAGATAGAGCAAGAAGCAGTTACTTGTCTCACTCCTGAGTCATTCCCCACCCCCTGCAATTAGCTGGAAGTGGCATTTTAAGCTCCATCACACCTCGGATGGGGGGGGAACAAGCTCCCTACCGCCTGTGTTTTCCTTCCTGAAGTTACTTCCTCTTTCAAAAGAGGAAGTACCCAACGCGCACGAGGCCCATTGAGTCCGCTGTTCTAATGGCGCTGCTTCTCCTGCACATAGCAGGAGAGAGCAGCAATTCCATGTTTAAAAATACATTGGATCACTTAACCAGGTTTTTGTTGTTGTTGTTGAGCAAGGAGGGACCTGAGCAAACTCCGTGAGTGGCCAGTAACGAGCGTGCAATAAAACACCCATCGGATGGAGCTTTAAGATAGAGGTTCCACACAGCACTTAATAGAGTACAACGGGCTGGTTCCAGACTTAATCATATATAGAATACTAGTCTCACTGATTTAAATGGCTCTCCTCTAAGTATGATTTAAGCTGGGTGTGTGTGTGCCTTTCTTTTGTTAAGCAAGAAAGGAAGCTTTTTTATATATATATAATTGCTATAGCACTTTAGTAAATGAACACTACAGCTCTTTATGAAGTTTGGTCCCAAACCTTGGGAGCATCCAAGGTTTTCTAGCTGGACCTGGGATTTTTCCTCCTTTGTGAATAATGGTGCAGAGTTTTGAGAGTGGAACAGAGACAAGTGCAGAATGGGGTGGGGGGCATCCCTTGATCACCCCTCCTTTACAACATTACTGCCAGGTCACAACCACATCACAGAAGTATGCCCAGGATTTAGTGCGGAGTGATGGGGCAAACTGCAGGGGAACCTGTCGGGAGCCGCTTTAAGTAAAAAAGACAGAGTAAAAAGACTTTCAGAAGATGCGGGTTTTCAAGAGGAAAGCTGCTGGTTGGCTGTGGAATGGTTGACGACATTAGCCCCAGCATTGTATAAGCTCGTCCAGCAACATTTGTGTTTTGCTGTAAAACAAACAAACACATTAAAAAAAATCCACCATATGTCAGGTCTGAAAAAACCCTGGGAGGATAACACATACAAAAAACCAGGAATGCAGCAAAAAGATAATAATGCCATAATAATAATCATCTGTAGAAACTCTGCGAGAAAGAAAGATCCACGTACATACGTATAAAAATACATGCAGCGTAACATTTGCCACCCCAAGCAAGCTAATTTCTGCAAGGGAGCTTCTTTTGCATAATTTGATCTGGATAGCAAATTTTAGGCTGCAAGATCGGGGAAATCCCTTTCGAGCACAGAATTCATTTCAAGAGGGCATGCCAAAGGGGACCTCTTAAATGGCTGCAATTTCATGCATGTTTTTTCAAAGCATGAGTTTGTTTAGGACTAGTAAAATTATGGATGTTGAAAGCTCACCCAACGCTGAATGTTTTTTTAATGTCTAATGTGATTTATATCCTCTGAGAAATGCTGAAATCATGATTATTATACCACAGTGAAATTAACCCATAAATTCCCCTTATCTTGTGCTGCAGAAGTTCCAACACATCTCATTTGTTTGACAGAATTCCTTCTTTCATGAGGGAGATTCTGGCTGTTCAGAGCTGCTTAACAGGTAGTACATTCAACAGGTACAGCTTTCCCGCGCATGGGACTTCCTATTAGTTATTTGAGGTATGGGAACCCTGCCAGAAAAGCAAAGAGGATGATATGGAAACTGGGAGGCAGAACTCCTAGGATTTCTTCTAAGGACAATCCTGCCCAGCAGGTTAAGCTCCGCCCTCCAGCCAGCTGGAAAGGGCCCAAGAGCCTGCTCAGGTTGAGAGCATCAGGGCTGGGACAGTGTGGGAGGAGTGGAGTACTAATCCTGGCAGCAGGTTTTCCCAGTGATAACTTTCATATGAGTAGATTGGGTACCTCCTTGGGCAGATGCAAAGGCAATGGGGTGGAGCCAGATTGTACAGAGAGGATAAGTTGATAAAAGGGAGGAGAGGAGAAGAGAGGAGAGAAGTGCCGGCCGAGGAGCAGGAGCAGTAGGGGCACAACCAACCTCAAGAAAAGAAGGTACTGTGCAGTCTTCTCGCAATGAGAGGGAAGGAAGTAGCTGGGTATCTAGAGAGAGGTTTCAGGGCTGCCAGGAAGGATGGAAGGCAATTGGGGCAGGGGGGAGGAAGGAAGGAAGGAAAGAGGTGAAGAGAAAGAAAAAGATACTTACAAAGAGGGAAAGAAAGGAACCAAGCGGTGTGGGTGGTGAATTGGAGGAAACCAGGGCCAGTCTTCCAGGAACTGTTATGATCAGGTTGGCATATTTTCTTTACAAGGAGGGTTTAACCATTTGCAGGGCCAGCCCGGCCATTAAGCAGAGTGAAGCAACCACCTCAGGCTGCAGATGCTGACATGCAGCAGTGGCAACCTACAAGCCAGGGCTGGCCCTACCATTAAGCAGAGTGAGGCGACTGCCTCAGGCAGCCAATTTTAGGGGGGTGGCAGCAGCAACAGTAGTGGATGGAATGGGGGGGGCATCTTGCCCTTTGTTTCAAGCAGCAATGTGTCTTGAATAGGAATGTCTGTCGCTAGGAAAGCCGTTCCATTTAAGCCCAGTGGATTTCCACATTATTTCCAATCCTGCAATCAGGAGCGGACAATGCCATGGGCCTTTTTTCTCCCCGGTGGCTTTGCATATATTGTCAGTTTTATCCTCTCCACACATTTAGCCCAGCAGACTCGGATCCCATATCCTGGGGAAGTGAAACCCGACAAGGGGAAGATGCCTCTGCCAGTGGCCCTGCGATGATTGTGTACAGTTTGCGCAAGATTGGCCATAATTTTTTAAAAGGTTATGACAACATTTGCCCATATTTCAAGACCTACCCTCAGATTTGCACAAATAACTATCTGGGTGGGGCTGTCCTTTGCACACATAACAATTTGCTCAAGGGCGTCTTTTGGGCAAATTGCAAGTGTTAAAAACACACACCAGAAACACACAAATTAGCTTGATCTGCTACAGAATGAGTCGGTGCCAGCAGAGGGAAATGTAACAAAATCCAAGGGTGGCGAGCCAGGGAAAACCCGTCAAGTTGCATTCCCATCAGAATCCACCGACGTCCATAGTCTTGGGCCAGCCCTGCTGCAGCCATTCCTCCTGAGGCACTATCCCCCTATCTCAGAGGACAGTACTGAGTGTGCCACTTGTCCTGGCCTGTCCCCAACCCTAAACTAGCGTGCTGCCTTTGGGTGTGGTGGAAGATGCGATCCCATTGCCGGGATGGAAGTCAGATCCAACGGCAATTCCTCTGGTTTTGTATATGGAAAGGGGAGGGAGGCG
The DNA here is from genome assembly GCF_023053635.1 of Elgaria multicarinata webbii. Lineage (NCBI taxonomy): Eukaryota > Metazoa > Chordata > Lepidosauria > Squamata > Anguidae > Elgaria > Elgaria multicarinata. Next base: position 33,479,422 of record NC_086181.1, on the reverse strand, counting down.
CCATCTTGTCCCCAAGCAGCAAAATGTCTTGGAACGGCCCCAAAAGTGGCTCGGGTCTTTTAAGTTTAGAAGTGGGTGTGGCGAGATTTCAGGACATGATTGAGGCTTAAACAATTAAGGCATGTGGAGGAAAGAGGATTAAGCTCACCACTTATGCACTGCCAAGAGAGGAAATGCATCCTCAAGAGAGGACCGATTTGTGTAACATTGGCATATGCAAATCTTTAGGTATAGGTGCAAATTCAGAAATCTATTATTTAAACAGAAATACAAGAGGACTCACTGTAGGTACCTTGTGCACCCTCTCAGTCTGCTGGCTAGGTGCCAACTGGATGGGCAACTTCCTTCTTGGTTCTTTGACTTTAAACCAGGCCAACTAAAGGACTGTCTTCTGTAAAGTAGGACACTTGGCAGAATCAGGACAGATGAAAGGATGTCCCTCTTCACACAAGTCAAGCGTGATTTATGTAGGGTGACCATATTTGGGAAACCAAAAAAGAGGACACCCAGTGTGTGTGTGGGGAAGCAGCTTTCTGAGTCCTGCAGAAAGTACGTTATTCCCCCACCACCTTAAAGAACCCGATTGGAGTGGAGGAGGGGAAAGGATTTCATTCTGCACCACCACCATCCACTCCAATTGGGGCCTTTTCTATAATGTCCACGAATGCCCCACTTTCCCCTTTAAGACCTCAATTGGAGCTCAGGGTGGGAGAATGATGTGCCTCAAGAAAGCATGTCATTCCCTCCTGCCATGCTAATGGCAGCCTTAAAGAGGAAGGTGTGTCATTCCAGGACATTATTGAAATTTATAGAAAAAAACCCCTGACACCATCAAAAGAACAAAAACCAGGACAAATCCGGGGAAATCCTGACAGTTGGTCACCCTAGATTTATGAGATTTGACACCACGAGGCATGGAGACGGCCACTGGCTTGGATAGCTTTATGAGAAACACATTGATACAGCCCAGGCCTATCGATCGTTTAGCTGTGGACTGCCAGGTTCAGAGGAGGAGTGCCAGCTTATTGGGTTTTTGGCCCATACTGCTTCTTGGGGTAGGGTGGTGGCGGCTTAGGATCCAGGCAACCAGGCCTCTGGAGGAACCTTTTCCAAGGGCATCCTTGATGCTTTCTCTGATCTGAGATAGCAATAGGGATTCCCCTGCTGTAATGAATCTCAAGGATGGCAGGCAGCCTGGGCCTCTACTCTCCCATGCTCGTCCCCACGCGGGCAAATCCCTCCGTTCCTCATCCCCACTGTAACCTCCGTTCAGAGATCAGAGAGAGTAGCAGGGATGTGGGGTGCATTTTAGAACCTGTCTCTATGTAGCTGTGCAGTCCGGGACTCAGAAGCAACTGTAGGCCTCAGTTACTGGCAGTTGGTTTTCAAACATCTATTGATTGGTAACTGCTGTTACTGTTGCTCTCTTTCCTAGTCTTTCCTCAGCCTCCTCAGGACCTCTCTTTTCCGCCTCTGTGTCTCCCTCTTCACAGTTTCCTCAGACCGTTTCTTCACAGTCTCTTTCTCCTTTTCTCGCCTCGCAGTCTCCTCAGAATTTTTATTCCCAATTTTTCCCTCTTTCCCCCTCCCCCAGCCCTCAATCCTTCAAAACTTCTCTCCTCAACCCTTCTAAGGTAGGGTGACCATATGACTGGATTTGTCCGGGCTTATGGTGACAAATCCGGGAGGGGGAGGGGAAATCCGGATTTCCCCCATCTTCCCCAGCCAAAGAGCAGCTCTAAAGGGAATTAACAAAAATGCTTATAACTCTGTCATTTTTAAAGATAAAGACATGAAACTTGGCATGATGGTAGCTCTTAGGAAGGGCTTTAGAATAACCAAATTTGAAACAGATCCGTTCATCCATTGATTTTTTAGGAATTTTTTAATAATTGGTTTTAAAATTATTATTTTTAAATACGTAATTTTTAAAGATAAAGTGATGAAACTTTGCACCATGATAGGTTTTAGGTAGAGCTTTAGCCATACCAAATTTGAAACAGATCTGTTCATCCATTATTTTTTAGGAATTTTTTAATAATTGAGGTTTTAAAATTATTATTTTTAAAATCGTCATTTTTTAAAGAGATGAAACTTTGCACCGTGATAGGTTTTAGGTAGAACTTTAGCCATACCAAATTTGAAACAGCTCTGTTCATCCATTGATTTTTTAGGAATTTTTTAATAATTGAGGTTTTAAAATTATTTTGTAGAACAGATTTGTCTTAAATGTGTGCTGTAAAATCAGACATGTGACCAAGGCTATGTTTGGGTGGGCACGCCCCCTTGGTGCTAGACATGCCCCCTTGGGGGCCGACCATGTTGTCCTCCTTTTTGGTTTCCAAAATATGGTCACCCTATTCTAAGGTAACTTTTCATGGTCAAAAAGGATCAAACTTCTAGGCCAGGGTTCAGCAATGTCTGGCTCCTAACACCCCTGTTGCCCATGCTGCAACAATTTTAAAAAAAACATACCAGTGGCTTACGACCAAACCACCCCTCATTCCTGAGCTAAACAAACTAAATTTTTCCTTAGGAATTTCGGTAGCATACTGATGATTTTATATATATATATATATATATATATATATATATATATATATATATATATATATATATATATATATATATATATATATATATTGCCACTGCAGAAGCACAGAAAATACCAGCAGAACAGAGGCCCATGGGGACATTTGGGAGGGCGGGTTTGGGCCCTGGCCTGTCTTGAAAGGCATTCTTAATAATAAACATCATCATCATGACAAAAGTGATGATGTACCTAAAACACACGCCTGCTCTTTGACTAAAGCACACACTCAGGCAAATCGGTTTCATTAAAACACATAATACATACATTTCGACAATTGCTGAAGGTAACTCTAATTGAGGAGCCATTTTAAAATCTGAGACACAAGCTGGGTGGGACAGAAAAGCAACAAGGATGTCAGATATAAGGAATCAAGTGAAGTGAAACGGGAAGAATGAACATGGCAATGGAGAAATAGGAAGGAAGGATCCAGGAATAGAAGTTTTAGAGTTAGAATATTTGAGAGAGAGAAAAGCCTAAGAGAAAACGGCAGAATGAAGGGACTACAAGAAGAGGGGAAGTGGAGCATTGTTGTCCCTCTTTAAATTCTAATCGCTTCCTTTTTATCTTCCACATCCTTCCTGGTTCACTTCCCATCTGCACAGATGGCCGCTGTTATTGGGGGAATTTCTCGGCTCTTTCAGCCGACGATCGGGATATTATCAGCAGAGAAGTTATGCAAGGGTATCAATCCATGGTACTTTCTTATTGGCATTCGCATGGTGACCCTATTTTTTGCCTTTGGGCCCTGGGACGCCCTCAAGAATGACCTGGTTTGTCAATGGCCCAAAGATGTCGGGGATGCAAAGACGTTCTGCTCAGCCCTGTGTTACAATCAACAGTTCCCCATCCCCATCACTTCTGCCTGGGCCTTCTACTTCATTGCCATCATCTTCACTGTGGCGCTCATGAAGTTTGTCTACGTTACAGAGAAACGTCCTTCAGAAAAGGATGCGGAAGCTTCTGTGGAACCCAAGCCGGCTCCTGGAACCAACCGGTGTTGTGAACCGGGTAGCCAAACCAAATTTGGTGGTTGGAGGTATGGGATCTACATCTTCTGCATAGTCCTGATTTTGGTCATAGAGCTGCTCTTCATCTGGACTCTCTTGGGCCTCCAGTTGCCAGTTATGAATCAAGGAATTATCACGTGCCGTCCTAACAACCCTGCATGTCCAGCTTCGGCCCAGTGTGCTCTTAACGGCCGATCCGACAAGCGGAACGCCTTGTGGATGTTGGCCTTTTGCGCGGCAGCCAATGCCAGTGTCGCCATTGGCTATTTGGCCACTCACAGCGGCCAGGTGTATGGTGGTTGTGGGGGCAGAGGAGCCGGAGGGACGGCTAAACCTGCTGGCCAAGGCAACTCCAGCAGACAGGCTGTGGGGGGTGGCTGCCGCTGTGATGGGGCAGGTTGCAACTATTGCCAGGGGGGCAGTGCGGAATGGGTGGGGGCATATGGTTACCGGTGCCAGTGTCAGTGCCAGTGCCAGTCAGAGGGAGGACACCGTTGTTGTTGTCAAGGCAGTGACACTGGCAGGGAAGCGGCGTGTGGTTGCCAGGGCAATAGGCACTGCCCCTGCTCCTTTCAAGGAAGTGAAGCGGGGCAGAGCCGTAACTCCAGGGTCAACACAGAGGATTCAGAGGGGAAATTACTAAGGGGGGACACAGAACAGGGGGGAGAAAGGAAGCAATGGAGGCCTACTGGTGGGAGGATTCACGTGGGTGAGCCCTTGAGGACTGGTCCCCAACAGGGCCGAGGAGGTAGCCCAGCTAGAGGGAGGGCTGTGAAATATGTGGCAAAGTATCATGTTTGGGGAAAGAGGAAGGTGTAGGTTGGACATGTGTGTGTAAGAGAAAGAGAGAGAGAGAGAGAGAGAGGGATGGCAGAGGGATGAGGGGGAGAGAGAGGAGTGTACACTGAGAGCAGAATTTCATTAAGGGATTGCTGCAGGGCTGGCCCTGCTGTGGAGCAGAGTGAAGCAACCTGCTTCAGACAGCAGCAGCATGAAGGGGAGGGGGGCAATAGATGAAGGAAAGAATTGGGATCTGAATGGTGCATTGGCCCTAGTGACCCCCACAAGGAGGTGCCATTTGAGCTCTACTTCAGGTAGGAACATGACTTGGGCCATCACTGGGTTGCTGGCCTTATGCCGTCGTAGCATATACACATTCCTAATAATTTTTGTAACCCAGTGCTGTGATATTTATAGCAGCAAAGTAGGTCAAGCTAAAAAGGGCAAATTAAAATGTGGAATTAAAGCATGGCACACATACACCCCCAGTCTAAACCACTTTATACTTTCATCTTGTTTTAGCCATCTGGCAAATCTAATTTAGAAAGCAATAATTGGGTAACATTTAATTAACTCAATTAAAGGAACGTGGGTGAAACTGAGCAAGACATTAGTTTCTTAGAATTTAGAGAAATAATTATTGGTTTATTTATAAACAAATATATGCTACTTTTCCAAGTCATGTTTGAAGTGGCTTGCAACAAAAGGGAGAAAAAATTAATAAGACTAAAGTCATAACACCAATAAAAAAACAAGATAAAACGAACAAAATAAGTATAATTGTAACTAACCTTAATGGACTATCTCAATAGCACTGTACTATTTTACAGAAATTCATTGTCCTGGTATCTTAGTACATATCTTAGTACTTCTAGGAACCACTCATATGAAATGCATGATCCATTGTCTGCTGCCAGGTGCTGTGAGACAACCTCATTTGCTTCCATGGTCAGTGATCCACAACCCATCTTGGTCAATGACATCCTTCTCTTCTGCCCGTTGAATGAGAGGCCTACCCTCACTTGCAGAGATATCCCTAATCTAAAAGAGCTCAGCGACAATCACAGACCACCTAATAGAGACATAAACCCAGTATCACTGTTCAGCAAACCCAGATAGTGTGGCCGTGTGTCCTCTTTTATAGGGGAGAGTCCTCTATTTGAAGTTCTTTAAGAGGACAATCCTCTATTTGAAGATGTCTTCTATTAAAGGGCCGCCCTGTCCAATTCCAGTTTAAAGATAAGGAACTGTAAGAAGTGAGCCAAGGGCATTTTCAATTTGCCCATCAGCAGTTAGCCCCTGGACAATAGACTGAACTGGCAAGTACACAAGGTCACCTAGGGCTGGATCCAGACCTAGAATATACCCATTGGAATCATTGGGACAATTCCTATTGATTTCAATGGCTCTGCTTTAAGTGTGACAAAAACCTCGATCCAGCCCTTTGTCACCTGCGTGCGCCATGGTGAGATGTACTGTATTTTTATTTAAATTATAATAATAATTTATTCATTTGCATATAATTTTATATAAACCCACATCCTCTTTAGTTACCTTTTTTGGTGATGCGTTTTCTCTTTTTTGGCAACACATAAGGGGCCGCCCTAAACCCAGATGCCAACACTCTGCACATAGCCATTCCATCTACACTGTTATGGAACCGGAGAAGAAGATCAGTGACATTAGGACATTTCAGCCTCCAAGGTGATACATGCTTTCACTGGCCAGCGAGGCCCTTCTGCCTTCTACACTGGCCAGTCTCTACACAAAAGAATAATAAATGGAGCACGCATCTGACATCAACAATGGCAACAGCCAAACACCAGGAGACTATTTCAGCCTCCCTGTCACTCTGCTACTAACTGGAAAGTCACAAAAATTCCACATGCAATTGCTGAACTAGAATGCATGAGTACACTTGATTCTATGAGTACATTTGATTCTACCCTAAACTTATCATCATCAGTTACTTTGCTGAGAATGGCTGCCCCACTTATTTTGTATACATTTGTGTTTTACACAAATAACACTGATTGTACCTCTTTCATTTCATGGCCTTTTGGGCCTACTGTTTACATTTTATTTTCTAAAGCCATGTATGTATGTATGTATGTATGTATGTATGTATTTAGAAAAAGGGGCTAGCTTGCAGGAAACTAGAAGGTCTAGAGGGAAAGGAGGAAAGTGTGTCAAGCTGACATCCTCAAGATTGAAACTCACCGACAGAATGTAAAGAGGAGAAAGACTTTATAGCTGGCCCTACCATTGGGCAAAGTGAGGCAACCGCGTCAGGCCGCAGCTGCTGTGGGGCCAATTGTATTCCTGCCAATTGAGGAGAATACTTCATGGGTCCGAATTGGGCTGGGCCCACAAAAGCTTGTGTCATAATACAGCTGTGAGTCTATAAAAGGTGCAACAAGACTCATTGCTTTTACTTTTACTTTTGCCTTTGCTTAGATGCGAAACAATGAGAGCTCTGTTTCAAACTACTAGTTTTGATTTTGATCCTCACCCCCCTCCCCGTTTTTATTAAACTAAATAAACCTGTCTGGAATTTCCTTTGCTGGGAAGGTGGTATGCACCACCTGTTATGACGGAGTGATAAGGAAAGTATACAGCTTTTCAGTTGGCTTACAGCAGCACAAAAGAACACAGCCTTCTGGGTTTCAGAAAAAGTAGGTGGGTGACATGTGTACAAGAAGACCTGGGAACTAGGATGGCTATACACTTCCTTGGCTTTGCCAAGTTCCACTTCTTTGAACTCTCCAACTTTGACAAATCTGGCCTTCGTCGTGCTTTTTTAGAAGCATGGCTGGTGGTGGTCCTTTTACGGCAGAGCAGAGGTGTGATTTCTCTCTCCTGTGACCATAGTCGATGTCCCAGAATCTAGACATTGTTCACATCTGTTCAGGATCAAACTACATATCTCACCGGCCTTTGATTACTGAGACAGTAGTTTGCAGATGCTTTACACAACGTCATCCTCCTCCAGGGCCTCTCCTCTTCTTTGCAACCATTATAGCATTCATTTGTGTGTATTTTTCTAACAAGAAAAGTCTGGTAGTTTTTGTGAATAAAGAAATGGTCAAAGAACACCTAATTTCCTTGAATGAGTTCAAATCTCCAGGGCCCGATGAACTGCATCCTAGGGCGTTGCTAGACCTGCCGGGATAAGCCGGCAGGGAGGCGGGGCGACGGCGCACTAACTTTAGCATGCACTGCCCAGCCTCCTAGACGGCCGACGCGTAGGGACTACGGAAGCCCTGCAGCGTCGGCCGTTTTTTTTTGTTTTAAAGGGGCCACGTGAGGCCCGAAGACAAGGGAAGTTGATTTTTTTTAATTTAGCCCCCCCACCCGCTGCTGATCCCTCCCCATAGGCCCCTGCCTGCTCGCTCGTCCTCCCCGCATCTGCCATCCCCGATCTTTGCCCCCCCTCCCTTAGCAGCTCCATCCCCGATCTTCTCCCCCCCTCCCTCGGCAGCCCCGTCCCCGATCTTCTCCCCCGCTCCCTTAGCAGCCCCGTCCCCGAACTTTGCCCCCTCCCTTGCCATAGTTGATGTCTGGCTTCCCCCCCTCTCTCCTGGTGGGTCCGGCCTTCCCCCTGCCCCTCTCCCCCTCCTTGGGATCCACCCCGGTTGATGGGCACAGCGCTGAGTGCTGTGCGCAGTCCGTGGCTTTTTGCAGCTACTCATAAGCGAGTAGCCGCAAAAAGCCACGGAAGTAGCTAGACGTTCTGCAGCCCTGGCCTCAGGCCGGAGCTGTGGAAAAGGCGCGCCGTAAGCGACTTCGCTTATGGCGCGTTAGAGGAGGCTTCAGTGCGGCCTGGGGCCGGATTCCCCTGTGCGTCATGTGGACGCACAGCAGGGAAACCAGCTCTCAAGGCACGCTAAAAGGCCTCGTCTAGCAAGGCCCTAAGAGTAATGAAGGAGCTAGCGGAAGAACTCTCAGAACCTTTGTCTATTATCTTTGCAAAATCATGGAAAACGGGTGAGGTGTCGGACGACTGGAGGAGGGTTAACGTTGTCCCTATCCTCAAAAAGGGCCAAAAGGAGGAACCTGGGAACTACAGACCAGTCAGTCTGACATCCATCCCTGGGAAAATTCTGGAGCAGATTATAAAGAAGTCAATCTGTAAACACCTTGAAATCCATGCAGTGATTACTAGAAGCCAACATGGATTTGTCAGGAACAAATCCTGCCAGACTTATTTGATCTCATTTTTTGATTGGGTAACCTCCCTTGTGGACGGTGGGAATGCTGTGGACGTCATATATCTTGACTTCAGCAAAGCTTTTGACAAAGTGCCCCATGACATTCTGATTAACAAACTAGCTAAAAGTGGGCTAGATGGAACAACTATTAGGTGGATTCACAGTTGGCTACAGAATCGGACTCAAAGAGTACTTATCAATGGAACCTTCTCAAACTGGGGAGAGGCAACGAGTGGGGTGCCGCAGGGCTCAGTCCTGGGCCCAGTGCTCTTCAACATTTTTATTAATGATTTGGATGAGGAGGTGCAGGGAACACTTATCAAATTTGCAGATGACACGAAATTGGGTGGGATAGCTAATACCCTGGAAGGCAGAAACAAACTTCAAAGTGATCTTGATAGGCTGGAGTGCTGGGCTGAAAACAACTGAATGAAATTTAATAGGGATAAATGCCAAGTTCTACATTTAGGAAATAGAAACCAAAGGCACAGTTACAAGATGGGGGATACTTGGCTCAGCAATACTACAAATGAGAAGGATCTTGGAATTGTTGTAGATCACAAGCTGAATATGAGCCAACAGTGCAATATGGCTGCAAGAAATGCCAATGCTGTTTTGGGCTGCATTAACAGAAGTATAGCTTCCAAATCACATGAGGTACTGGTTCCTCTCTATTCGGCCCTGGTTAGGCCTCATCTAGAGTATTGCGTCCAGTTCTGGGCTCCACAATTCAAGAAGGATGCAGACAAGCTGGAGCGTGTTCAGACGAGGGCAACCAGGATGATCAGGGGTCTGGAAACAAAGCCCTATGAAGAGAGACTGAAAGAACTGAGCATGTTTAGTCTGGAGAATAGAAGATTGAGGGGAGACATGATAGCACTCTTCAAATACTTAAAAGGTTGTCACACAGAGGAGGGCCAGGATCTCTTCTCGATCCTCCCAGAGTGCAGGACACGGAATAACAGGCTCAAGTTAAAGGAAGCCAGATTCCATCTGGACATCAGGAAAAACTTCCTGACTGTTAGAGCAGTATGGCAATGGAATCAGTTACCTAAAGAGGTTGTGGGCTCTCCCACAATAGAGACATTCAAGAGGCAGCTGGACAACCATCTGTCAGGGATGCTTTAGGGTGGATTCCTGCATTGATCAGGGGGTTGGACTCGATGGCCTTGTAGGCCCCTTCCAACTCTGCTATTCTATGATTCTATGAATGGCAGTATGAGACCAAGGTGTATTTGTGCAATTCTGCTATGCCATAGCACCACCTATTGGTTGTGTAACGGAACATATAGAGCCTGTTCGGAAGACATCTTAAACCTTGCTGGTTAAGGCTTTTGGTTAAGCAGCAGGGTTTAAGTAGGGTGACCATATTTGGGAAACCAAAAAAGAGGACACCCAGTGTGTGTGTGGGGAAGCAGCTTTCTGAGTCCTGCAGAAAGTACGTTATTCCCCCGCCACCTTAAAGAACCCGATTGGAGTGGAGGAGGGGAAAGGATTTCATTCTGCACCACCACCATCCACTCCAATTGGGGCCTTTTCTATAATGTCCATGAATGACCCACTTTCCCCTTTAAGACCTCAATTGGAGCTCGGGGTGGGGGAATGATGTGCCTCAAGAAAGCATGTCATTCCCTCCTGCCATGCTAATGGCAGCCTTAAAGGGGAAGGTGTGTCATTCCAGGACATTATTGAAAATTATAGAAAATCCCCCCTGACACTATGGAAAGAACAAAAACCAGGACAAATCCGGGGAAATCCTGACAGTTGGTCACCCTAGTTTAAGGTGTCTTTTGTGATGCATTTTGCTAAACCCTGGTCACTCACTAACTACAGTCGGACTTTCTGTAGCAGGGTTAGTGGCTCTCACCATGGCTTAAAGTGTTGTGTGTGTCAGCATTGCTTGTGGTTATTGCTAACCCTAGAGAACCACAGTTTCACTAACCGCAGAGCCTGAAGTGTCATCTGAACAGGCCCAGTGAAAGGCAGAGAGAGAGGGGGGGGAAACAACAGGGGGGGAAACACATGTAAAGGAGCCGATCTTAATCCCACAAAGAATCCAGGAGCGGAAGCCTTAGTAAAGTGGCAGATTAAAAGCTTGATATTTAAAACTCCTTAACATCCCACCCTAACCTCAGGGCAATGTCTCAATGGCTTCTCCAAGATATTTACATAGCTAGGAACTCCAAGTTCTTCTCACATTAGCAAAATGCTTTGCATGTGTGTGTGAGCACACATGGAGCAATGCATAGACGTGTCTGATCTAGTCACAGTCATGCATGCCTGAGTTACATCCTATTTGGACTACTCTAATGTACTCTACACGGAGCTGCCTTTGAAAACTGTTCATAAACTTCAGCTGGTCCAGAATGCTGCCATCAGTCTGTTGACCGGGGCCAATTTCAGGGAGCACAGGGACTCCCTTGTTACAACAGCTTCTTCACTGGCCACCAATCTGTTTCTGGGTACAATTCAACGTGCTGGTTATGACCTTTAAAGCCATGGGACCAGGGTACCTGAAAGACCATGTGACAAAATGATAAATTGTGTTATTCTTTATATGTGGCTATTTAAGTGTTTGGTTCAGGTTTGGATTTGCTGTGGCCAATTCTTTTATTTTCAGGAAGTGGTAAGAAAGTGGGAGGGGGGAGTTAGAATGGTGAGCCATGTGAATGGTGTCATCTGATTGGTTGGCTGATTTGAATGGAGAGAGAGGAGGGGGAGTGAAAGGACAGTTTGACAATTGGGCAGTTTGTTAAAATCAAGGGATTAAAGAGAGAAGTAAAGAGTTAGTGTTAATGCATTTCCTTAACCATTTTATGGTTAAAGCAGCATGGTTTAGCGTGTTGTCTGAACCAGGCCAGTGAGGGTTGAGGAGTTAGTGAGGGTAGGAGTGAGTGACGCATAGTAGAGGCTTGTTTCAAGATAGTATTGGGAAAGTGGGATTATAGGATTTGGAGGTGGTTGTATTCCCTGGGAAGTTGAAGGCGGTAGAGTATGTGGATAAAGTAGAATAATCTTAAAGTGTTGTTTAAAATCTTTTTCTATATGAATAAACTTTGTTCTTATTTTGTTTGTCTGCTCGGCCATTTGCGTGACTTCAGGTAGACAATACATATGCACACTCACACACAAAAGGTTTATTATTCCCTCATTCTTTTAGAAAATAGAGTAGGGTGGTGGCAGCGAAAGAGAGGTTTGATCATAGTTGTCACTGAGATTGGTGATGCCATAGACCGCCTTCTCCTATTTGAGGCACTTCTCCTGGTCCTACTGCTGTTGGAGGCACGTTTGTTGGGGACACAAGAAAGGGCCTTCTTGGTGGCCGCTCCCACATTCTGGAACTCCCAGCTGAGGGTGGCTAGATTGCCTCTTGGAAAAAGGACAACAGAGAGGGAGCCAAAGACATTTCTGTTCAGTCAGGCTTTCAGCATGAAAGCTGAGCTGCTGAGCTGCTATTTTTATTCTGTATTTTTATCTGTTTTTAATGTATTGCTGCTGCTGCTGCTGTTGTTAAGCACATTTTTGTTTTTTAAAGGTCATTAGCTGCCTTGAATGTCATTTTCTTGGTGGAAAAGCAGGGTACAAATCAAAATAAATAAATATTGACTGAGTCAGCTGAATTGTTTGGTGCTGTTAAAGACCATGTCAGAAGATACCTACCAAGCCACCCCCATTTACTTTGAGCAAAAATGAGGGGATATGCACCACGCAGGTACAGATTAAAGAAGAATATCCTGTTTGCACAAGGTTGGAGGAAACTCTTGGATAAAATGTGAGTCCCTCCAGAAACTAAACTTTCACTATTGTCTTTGGGCATGAATGAGTGAGTATTCAGAAAATGCATTTTGCTACGTTAATAGAAAACCCTCTTGAACGATAACTGAGTTATAAATTACAAGGCAGCGGTCCTAAGGCTATTCTTGACCTAGAGCAATTTTTAAAAAATAAATGCAGTGCCTTTGTCTTTCCTTTGCCATCCAGTGTTTGCATAGTAAAAATAGGGAGTCTCAAAGATGATAGGATGGGACAGTGAATGTTCTGATTCATTGGGCCCCTGAACAGCAGGGGTTTGTTTCATAAAACACTTTCTGCTGTTTTTTCTCTCTACTCTCATTTGAATGAAACGAGATATGCAGCCTGATCCTACATGCATGCTTACTTGGAGCCTTTCTACGTTTATTTATTTATTTATTTATTACATTTCTATACCGCCCAATAGCCAAAGCTCTCTGGGCAGTTCACAAAAATTAAAACCATTAGGAACATAATAAAACATCCAACAAGCTAAAAACCCAAATACAAATTACAATATAAAAAGCACAACCTGGATAAAACCACACGTGAAGTATTTATTGTGTGCTTGTGGTTCCTCACTCCTGGTTATCCTTGCATTTCCGAATATGGGGAAGCTGTGCTGTTGTTGCATGACTCGCACCACTGCGGCCACCTTGCAGGGCTGGTTTGTTTGCTTTCTGCCAGCCTTTCTGTGCCAGCCCGCCTCTCTGCCCTCCTGGTGCCTGAGGGATGTATCTGGGCTTGTTGGATTACACCGTGAATTTATGGCATACTTGCTCCCAGTGCTCTATGCCCATAGCCACGTGCCTGCCTCTCATGCTGCCTCTGCCCGCCTGCCCCTATCTGCCAACCTCTCTCTGCCCACAGGGCGATGTGGGGAATTAGCTATATTAGTCACAGCCAAGCCAGCTTGCATTTGTTATGTCTGCACTGCAGTCTTGGAATTATTATTATTATTATTATTATTATTATTATTATTATTATTATTATTATTATTATCTGAGCTGTGCTTACACAGTGCAGTCAGTTAACTGTGTGAGAGAACCTGAAAGCAAAGCCTCCTCTTCTTAGCCTCCTATTAAGCATCTCTCTTCATCTATGTTTTGAACCACTGTGGCCGCCTTGCAGAGCCAGTTTGTGTGTTTCTAGCTTTGATTCAGGGCATGGAGGGGACATATGTGGGTGGCAGGGTTTGAGGATGAAGGTTTTGATTCCCTGGCCCTTTAAATGGCAGACTCCACCTCCCCCAATATTAACATTGTCGAAACACGCAATTAAAAGAATCGTGCCTGAGTAGCACAGGTCACACGTGCCAGCATGTTCTCCACATCATGCATGCCCATGCCACCTTATTCCTCTGCAATGGCCGGGAGGGGGCACTACTTTGACAGGCGGAAGGATTACCTGAACCTCTCAAAGGTGGTGGCGGAGATCATACAGGAGAAGAAGGGTGGCACGAACGGGGGCACCTGCACCTTCTGCAAGCACAACAGCATGTCCAAAGACGTCTACTTGTCCCACCCGCTGAACAGAGCTGACAGGATGGTGAGCTGCCCCATCTTGCGCAACTACGTGTACCTGCTGTGTGGCACAACTGCGGACAAGGCCCCCCTGCTGACATACTGCCTGCTCAACCAGGGGAAGTAGTCACGGTATGGCAAGTCCAGATGCAACTCGGTTGGGCGTGAAGTCAAGAGATGAAGGGGCGTTGAGAGAACTCCAAAACCCATAGTTGTTCAACCAAAAAGAACAAAATTCAGAAATGAAAGAGTGAAGATGGAAGAGGTAAGACGAACTACCAGGCAACATTGGGAGAGAACTCCAAAGAAGCCAACTTTGTATTGTTGTTTTCCTCTGGTTCTTCTTTAAAAATAAGAAAAACATTATTATTATTATTATTATTATTATTATTATTATTATTATTATTAATAATAATAATAATTTATTACCCGCCTCTCCCTGTGGATCGAGTTGGGGAACAACATTAAATAAAATATAATACATAAAATTAGTTAAAAGAGCATATAAAACCAATACAATATTAAAGTAACGATCACAGCATCTTAAAATTCTTAGGTTTAAAATTCATCTGGGTAGGCCTGCTGGAAGAGACTAGTTTTTACGACTGTCTTAAACTCAGAGAAAGCATTAAGCTGACGAATCTCCTCCGGCAGACCATTCCACAGTCTGGGGGCGGCAGAAGAAAAGGTCCTCTGGGTAACAGTTGTCAGCCTAGTTGTAGCTGACTGGAGTAAATCCTTCCCAAAGGACCTGAGTGTTTGGGGCGGATCCCACAGGTAACCTGGACCCAACCCATGTAGGGCTTTAAAGGTGATAACCAACACTTTATACTTCGCCCAGAAGCTAATTGGCAACCAGTGAAGTGATTTTAAAGCTGGTGTAATGTGCCCCCCCCCCCCAGATGTACCGGTGACTAACCTGGCTGCCATATTTTGAACTAGTTGAAGTTTCCAGACTAAGCACAAAGGTAGCCCTATGTAAAGTGCATTGCAGAAGCTGAGCCTTGAAGTTACCAGTGCATGCACTATCGTCTTTAGATCTTCCAACTCTAGGAAAGGGTGCAGCTGCTGGCATATCAGCCAAAGCTGATAGTAGGCACTCCTGGCTGTCACATCTATCTGAGCTGTCATTTGGAGTGACGGATCCAGAAGCACCTCCAAGCTGCGAACACAGTCTTTCAGGAGGGAGTGTAACGCCATCTAGAACTGGTCGACACACCTCCAAACCCAGGTTAGGGCCCTTGACAGTAAGCACCTCTGGGGGTAAGCTTTATTGAAATCAATGGGACTCATTTGGGCCGTTTTCTTTGGGCTGATTGGGATTACTGTTCTCCACACAAGGAGATATTTGGATAAAAGGAGATAAACCAGAAGTTGAAACAAGCTAAGAGGTGCTAGTGCGAAATGATTGCAACAAGCATTTAGTCCATTTCATTCCATGGCTAATTTTTGCAGGGTAATTTTATACTCTTTCCAAATGTGAGGTTGCTAGTTTGTTGTACTAGATTTTTCTGCACTTGTCAACTGCTTCATTTGTTCAAAGGTAGCAGTGTGTGGAATCTGTGAGTATGGATCCTGACTTAAATAGATATGTGAAAGGTGATGGGGAAAGAGTGCTAAATGTTAGGAAAGGTGAGACTATGGCCATCCAGTGAAGGATTTGCAGTAAGGAAAGATATTTGTAGGAAGGGGAGACTGTACCACACAAAGTATAGCAAAAGCTTCAATGTACAGCAAAAGCTACAAATTTGGGAGTGAAGTTAATTTCAGATACATTGAACATCTCACTTGTAAAAATCATTGAAATAAAGAACATCAAGGTATTACATAGAACAGGATTGTCTTAATTGTGAGCTGTAGAATCAGACATGTGACCAAGGCCATTTTGGGGTGGGCACATCCCTTGGGGGGCTGGCCATGTTGGGATGGGCATGCCCCCTTAGGGGCCAGCCATGTTGGGGTGGCCTTTTTGGTTTCCAAAATATGGTCACCCTAAATCTGGTGTCTTCCCTCAGGCCTCAGCCACAAATTGCCTGGAAGAGAAAGAGGACAAGGGCCATGAGAGGTTTTCCCACAGACTTGGCTGCCCAAGATCAGGAAAGAAAATGAAAAAGAATCGAGATCATGCTGCTCCATTTTGCATATCCCTAGTGTAGCTATTCACCTAAGAGCAATTGGAGATGTGCAGTTAAAGCTTCAGTTTGACTGAGGGACTAATTTGAATCCCTTGTTGTAAGTAGCCTGCCAACAATACCAGGTTAGCAGCTCCCAGCTGAAGGTAATAAAACCATATCCTAGGGGAACATTTTGATGATATTGGTAGAACCTGATGTTTGAGGTGTGGCCTCCAGGTACTTTCATACGTCTGTCTGGATGAAGGGCGATGTTGCTGTGTGATGCTTCATTAAAAATCCTTGGTGGTGCAATTAATACTAGAAGAAAGTACAACGGGAGCATGGTTGGACAACCTATGGCTCCTGGGCCTAATGTGACTGTGGAGGCTTGGGCTCCCTCTGGGGGTCCCCGCCCCAAGCTTGCCCTCCTAGCCTGGAGGCTACTGAGGGCTTTGGGAGACAGCAGGCTGAGGAAGCCTCTTGTTGTCTCTGGTCTGTGGTTGGAGATAACCAGGGGACTCCCTGGCACACTGCTTACACTCCATTGGGAAGGAAAGCTGCATGCCAGGTAATCCCCATGTTATTACCAATGACAGCTCAGAGATAACCTGGGGATTCCCTTGGGGAAGTGGCAGATGAGAACATGTCTTCTGATTGCAGGAGCTCCTGCCAGATGAGTGAAGCACTCTTGTCTGGAACATCCAGGAGCTCCTGCAAGCCCCAAGCGAGTGGGCTTTGCTTATCCTTTGCCTTTGCCTCACAGGGGAAGCTTCAGTTTAATGAGGGGCATTACTACATGAGGCTTTTATCCCGCACCTTTACTGGGGCTTCTGCTTCCAGATTCTTTGCAAGATTAAGATTGGCTCCTTTATACGTGCTTTTTTCTGGAGGGTTTCATTTTCTGCCTTTCTATATGTTTCATTAAACAACCAGTAGATGGTGTGGTGATATAGCAGAATTTCGCAGTTACATTCAGAAAATACTGCACTTTCCTCCATTCAAAAAACACCGGGATAATGGTGGCAAAGCATGGGAGAGGCCTGGAGGATGACGACACCATGTAAAGGACTCGCAAACTACTGTGAGTGAGTCATCAGGAGTGCACAATAAAAGCCTCTTGTAGAAAGCGTCTAAGGGACTAATTTGCATTTTAGGCAGGCCATTGAGAGAAAAGGCATGGGGCAGGCGAAGCAGCTTCACTGCACGTGGACCTTAGCTGGTTTTATCAAAGCACCTGTCTCTAGCCCAGCCTTCCTCAACCTGGGGCGCTCCAGATGTGTTGAACTACAACTCCCAGAATGCCCCTGCAGCTGGCTGGGGCATTCTGGGAGTTGTAGTCCAACACATCTGGAGTGCCCCAGGTTGAGGAAGGCTGCTCTAGGCCTTTCCTCCTGAGATTGCCCTCCCCAACTGCACCTTTAGCCCATTAGGGTTCCAGACCCACTTCTGTGAGGTAAATACAGGTCTGGAATGTGGGTGGGCATAAACTGAGTTGCTGGAAGGAGTGTGTGCCTCAACGACCCCTTTTTTTTCTCCAATTGAGAAGGGGATGTTGGGGCTTTGTTACCCCTGGCTGCTGTATAACATGTAAAACATGTAGCCGTGTCTAGTTGTGTTGTCCATTGGGGGCGGGGAAATCCAAAATAGTGGTCTTAGGATGAACTAAAATCACTAACGAAGTAGCGATCAAGCTTGTGAGTTCTCCAGAGCTCTTTTACAGGCTGGATGTTCAGCACAAAACAGTGAAAAGCAAAAAAAAAAAAGACAGTACATCTTGCCGTAGTTACATTTGTTGTCTGGACGTGGTGCACTTGTGTTTCTTCTGGTTTCTTGGCATTTCTGGTACGAAGCCTTTTATTTCTTCCAGCAGGGGGTGGCAAAGGAATATTAAAACTCCGGCGCTCAGAATCCAAAACACACGGGCTGGAATTTTAAGGAACCATAGACTGCAGAGATTAATAATAAATCTTCAGACATCTTACACAGAATGTGCTTTAACCCCTGACACCTTACTTTGCTCCCAAAGGACCTTTCCCTCCCCGACTACTCACCTCCATCTGTAATGCATTAAACGTCATGATTCCCCTCCAGAGAACCCAGGAGTCCTGGTTCACAGCTCTGCCTGTCTTCAACCAAAGTCCAGGCCCTCATCTATAAGACCACGGGATTGCTCCTCATTATTTTTTTAACCCGATTTTTCGCAGATTCAATTCTGCTCATTGCAGCATGGTTAATGCACACCTCTGTAGAATCACAGGTGGCGGACTGGTCTACCTCTACAATCTTTTCCTACCCCCTTTTATTGCTATTGAATCTCACGTCCGCCCCACCCCCAGTGGAAACCCCCGACCAGAAAGGTCCGTAAACAGATGGAAAACAAAGAGAAGTTCGTGCATGTTTGTTTGGAAGTCAGTCCTCCAAAGTTCAATGGTGGTCAGTCCCACGTAAGCCTGCCAAGATGGTGTACTGTAGGGCTGTTATTAGCACTATAGATAGATGGATAGATAGATGATTAACGACAACAGTGAGATAGATGCTTAACCACAACAATAGTCATGCAGGGCAATGCTATATCTGTCCAGGGAAATAAAAGTTATTAGGTTTAGTGGAAATTGCTACCCCCTCGGGGTGCTGAAGACTGAGCGGTTTGTTTGCAATGGATGGAGAGACGTGACTCCTCGTTCCAAACATTTTCAATATCAACAGTGCAGCAGAAAATGTGCCGTAGGCGCTGAAGTGCTGGAGGCGGAAGCTGATCGCCACTCCCAGTCTTCCCATCCAGTTTAAACTTTTCTGCAAGCGAACCTTCTGCCCCCCACCCCGCTTTAGTGAGCCTTGCTGCCGCCCCCACCTGCTAGCCGGCTCTGGCTGCAGAGGCGAACTGGGCTCCCCTCTCCACACTGGTGGCAAGAGAAGCAGCTTGTGAGGGGGCCCTGGGTGGGGCGTGAGCGTGTGGTGAACGGGGACTTGATCCGGGCGGTCCCACACCCATAAGCTGAGAGCTCCCGAGGCAGCTGCAGCCTGGCCTTCGCTGGATGCCGCTCTGGGAAGGGTGGGCTGGGAGCCCTTGTGGCGGGAGGCCACAAGGGCTCCCGCCACAAGGGCTCCCAAACAAACTTATAGATGAGACCTCCGTGGGCAGGTGGGCGAGAGCAAAATGAAGACCTTGGTTAGGCTGCAATCCTCTGGCCACTTATATGGGAGTACGCCCCATTCCCCGCAATGGAGCCCTGACCCAGCTCTCAGGGTGAGGTTACTCCGGGTAACCAATCATTTTGTCCTCATCTGAAAGCTCCACCCACACTTCAAAATCCGTTTTTACTTCCCCAACGACACATTACTATCATGCGGTTTAAACTCAAAGGTATAGCAAAAGTTGTGGTAAATCGTGTCTCTGAAAATGCGCATTTTCAGGCTTAACGACCGGTCCTGCAGCGAATGGACGGCTACGTCGTGTGTCAGAGAACACAAAAATGTGCAGTTAAGGTGGTGTAAAGATGCCGTACAGACAAGCCCCAGGACACCTGATTCATCACTCTGTGCCCTTTGCAGTGACCTCATTCACCTCCCAGGGAAAATCCGCAGAGGCCTCCGTGTTCCTTTTCTGCACATTATTCATGAGAGCCGCTGTGCCAAATAGAAGCTAGATCAGCCTTCCCCCACCATGTGCCCTCCAGATGTTTTGGTTTACAAGGCTCTGCATATCCAACTACGGGGGCGGGGAGTGAAAACTGAGCTGCCTAGATCAGCGCTGGGGGCGGGGGCTGGGAGATGCGTTCCAAGAAGTCTGGGAATGCGTCTTCCAGCCCTTTCCCCTGGTTAATTGGGGCCAGTCCCGGTTGCCCCAGAGACCTTCATTTTCCCGGAAGTCTCCGGGGTTTCCCAGTTCATCTGGTCACCCTTCATGGGGATTAATAACAAAGCAGCTCTTCTCATCATAAAAATCTATAGCATGAGGTTACACGTTATGGATATACAAAGCACTACTTGGCAGTTCTTTGGCATACATAAGGATCCTCTTCACCCAGGTGCACTTACTAATTACATGAAGAGGCTGGAATGTCAGCTCGTTAGAGCTTCCAGATACAGTACCAGGCTACACAGATAAGACACTTGCTGTTCTCATGAGATCACTGTAACTGTGCTTTGACTCATCTTTCGCATAACACAAAGTAATGTTGCTGACTGGTATAGAAGGCAATAACCGTTTGCTAGCTTAGAAGCAGAAGCAGCCATTCACCCAGAAGCCTTTGCAGGCAGCCATGGTTTGCAAGCCACCAGGCCATACAATGAGCTAATTCTGACTGGTTTTAAAACATGGGTCAAACCAGCACAAACCAGAATAAATGACAGAGGTAGAGCTATTGGCGGTTCAGCCATTCTGGCTAAGGAAGATCTAGGATGTTGTGGGAGGGGGAGAAGTGGTGGAGACTACAAGCAGGACTTGTAATGTTTTGATGGTAAAATTTACAGCCTATGACATGGTGCTAATTCTCGTAAATGCTTATATTCCCCCAACTTCCTCTCAATACTATTCACCGGATATATGGTTGCATTTGGAACAACAAATGGAAGAGCTGGGTGCAAGGTTCCCAAATGCCCTGATCATTCTACTGGGGGATTTTAACGCCAGAGTGGACCCATCTCTGACAAAAATTGCTGGCACAGTGGATTCCCTTGATCTGAAGTACCGGAAATCTAGAGGTAAGAAGTCAAATAATGCTGGCATAAACCTATTTAGGCTAACATATATGTTTGGTTTACATGTAGTAGGTAATAACCCTAACACTGCATACTCTGTTACTTATTTTTCTCCAAATGCGGGCAGTGTTCTTGATTACATCTGCGTCTCTAGAGAAAAAGCTAATCTTTTCTCTGGTATAACTGTCTCATCTAGGGAAGATAGTGACCACCAACCCATAGCGGGCCAAAGGCGGGATACAAATAAATATAATAAATATAATAATAATAATAATAATAATAATAATAATAATAATAATAATGTTAGCAGTGGAATCTGATCTGAGGCCAGTGACTTTATCAGCCTAATGGTTATCTCAAAACTTAGAACTTCATGAAGAAACGAGATTAAAGTGGCAAAAAGTAAATATGACCAAATTTAAAGATTTCCAGTTCTTGGTGGTATGGGGATACCAAGTCATCTTGTCTCCTGAGGAATCTGTATAACGACCAAGTAGCAACGGTAAGAACAGACCACGGAACAACGGACTGGTTTAAGATTGGGAAAGGAGTACGGCAGGGTTGTATACTCTCACCTTACCTATTCAACTTGTACACAGAACACATCATGCAACGTGCTGGGCTTGATGAATCCAAGGCTGGAGTTAAAATTGCGGGAAGAAACATTAACAATTAACAATCTCAGATATGCAGATGATACTACTTTGATGGCTGAAAGCGCGGAGGATCTGAGGAGCCTTATGACGAAGGTGAAAGAAGAAAGTGCAAAAGCTGGGTTGCAGTTAACCTTAACCCAAAAAAACCAATATTATGGCAACCAGCTTGATTGATAACTGGCAAATAGAGGGAGAAAACGTGGAGGCAGTGACAGACTTTGTATTTCTGGGCGCAAAGATTACTGCAGACGCTGACTGCAGACAGGAAATCAGAAGACGTTTACTTCTTGGGAGGAGAGCAATGACAAATCTTGATAAAATAGTTAAGAGCAGAGACATCACACTGACAACAAAGGTCCGCATAGTTAAAGCAATGGTATTCCCTGTAGTAACCTATGGCTGCATGAGCTGGACCATAAGGAAGACTGAGCGAAGGAAGATAGATGCTTTTGAACTGTGGTGTTGGAGGACAACTCTGAGAGTGCTTTGGACTGCAAGAAGATCAAACCAGTCCATACTCCAGGAAATAAAGCCAGACTGCTCACTTGAGGGAATGATATTAAAGGCAAAACTGAAGTGCTTTGGCCACATAATGAGAAGACAGGATACCCTGGAAAAGATGCTGATGCTAGGGAAAGTGGAAGGCAAAAGGAAGAGGGGCCGACCAAGGGCAAGATGGATGGATGATATTCTGGAGGTGACGGACTCGACCTTGGGGGAGCTAGGGGTAGCAACGGCCAACAGAAAGCTCTGGCGTGGGCTGGTCCATGAAATCACGAAGAGTCGGATTTTTTCCCCCAGAACTCATATTTAGAGCTTCATCCCACCTACCCATTTCCCTCGAATTATCCCACTTTGTTTCCAGAGCGTATGAAAGTTTCCTGTTGTTGTTGTTGTTGTTGTTGACGACAGTATAAACACAGGCATGTTAGCTCAGAAGTAAACCCCACTGTGTACCAGGGGGCTACTCCAAAGTAAGGCTCGCCACCGCCGCCACCACTCACCCTCCCTCCGTCCCTCTCCTCAGCACTAGCCTCCTTCCGCGCACCCCCCCCCCAGTGGCCGTTCGGAGTATAAGAAGAATCACTCTTTCCGCGATCCTATTTTCATCGGTTTTGGGGTGGGGGAAGCGCAATCCCAGCAGGACACATCAGAGTACTTTGCCTGCAATCTGCCATGATTGCAGGTTATAGGGTAAGTGTCATAGGAGTCCTTTGCATTGAATTCGATGTGAATGCAGAGTATAACACTGGTGTGATAAAGCTTTTAGGAAGATCATTACATAATATAATTATAACCCCTCACTCTAGTACAAATTCCATACTGAATGCTTATCAGGACATTTGGATAATCTGAGACCTTTTTTTAAAGACCAGCATATGTCTAAATGATTCAAAACCAATGAAGAACTTATGGTTTAATAAAGAATGTCAAGAATTGAGAAGAAAGTTGAGAAGACACATAAATCGCATTTTTACATGTGAGCGGAGCTTTGAGGGTACGACAACATGATTGGCCGATTTCCCACCAATTGGCTGCCTCGTTCCTTCGCACCGTTTTTACGTTTTTAGTTTGAATTCTCTGATTCTCTGGAGGTCCGCAGAGAAAGCTTATTAAAACAAAGAGGGGGAACGGGTATCCTTTTCTGCTGCCTCATTCCCCCCCTTTCCCGGTTTCACTGTTATATGAATCTGCAGAGCTCCGCATATAAAATTTATAGCTTCCATCGTCTCTCCTACATAGCGTCGTATCATTGTATATGCACTATAAAAAAAATTCAGGAAATAAATCGTTGTTGCTGCTGCAGTGTGACACTCTTTACCTAGATTCGAATCAACGAAAATTTGGGTTTATATTTAATGAAGAGCAATCCCATTGTCGTATAGACAGGGGCCCAATAATACCTAGAACAGTCTCATTGATTTTAATGGGTCTCCTCTAAGTATGATTTAGGCTGGGAGGGTGCCTTTCTTTTGTTAAGCAAGAAAGGAAGTTTTTTTTTTTTACAATTGCAATAGCACTTTAGTGAATGAACACTACAGCTCTGTATGAAGTTTGGTCCCAACCCTGGGAACATCCAAGGTTTTATAGCTGGACCCAGGATTTTTCCTCCTTTGTGAATAATGGTGCAGAGTTTTGAGACTGGAACAAAGACAATTGCAAAATGGGGGGGGGGCATCCCTTGATCACCCCTCCTTTACAACATTACTGCCAGGTCACAACCACATCACAGAAGTATGCCCAGGATTTAGTGCGGAGTGATGGGGCATATTGCAGGGGAACCGGCTGGGAGCCATTTTAAAATGACTTTCAGAAGTTGCAGGTTTTCAAGAGGAAAGCTGCTGGTTGGCTATGGAATGGTTGACGACATCAGCCCCAGCATTGCATAAGCCGGTCCTGCAACATTTGTGTTTTACTGTGAAACAAACAAACACATTAAAAAAAAATCCACCATATGTCAGGTCTGAAAAAGCCTGGGAGGATAACACATACAAAAAACCAGGAATGCAGCAAAAAGATAATAATGCCATAATAATAATCATCTGTAGAAACTCTGCGAGAAAGAAAGATCCACGTACACACGTATAAAAATACATGCAGCGTAACATTTGCCACCCCAAGCAAGCTAATTTCTGCAAGGGAGCTTCTTTTGCATAATTTGATCTGGATAGCAAATTTTAGGCTGCAAGATCAGGGAAATCCCTTTCAAGCACAGAATTCATTTCAAGAGGGCATGCCAAAGGGGACCTATTATATGGCTCCAATTTCATGCATGTTTAATCAAAGCTAAGCTCCATTGAGTTTGTATAGGACTAGTAAAATTATGGATGTTGAAAGCTCACCCAATGCTGAATGTTTTTTTAAAATGTCTAACGTGATTTATATCCTCTGAGAAATGCTGAAATCATGATTATTATACCACAGTGAAATTAACCCATAAATTCCCCTTATCTTGTGCTGCAGAAGTTCCAACACATCTCATTTGTTTGACAGAATTCCTTCTTTCATGAGGGAGATTCTGGCTGTTCAGAGCTGCTTAACAGGTAGTACATTCAACAGGTACAGCTTTCCCGCGCATGGGACTTCCTATTAGTTATTTGAGGTATGGGAACCCTGCCAGAAAAGCAAAGAGGATGATATGGAAACTGGGAGGCAGAACTCCTAGGATTTCTTCTAAGGACAATCCTGCCCAGCAGGTTAAGCTCCGCCCTCCAGCCAGCTGGAAAGGGCCCAAGAGCCTGCTCAGGTTGAGAGCATCAGGGCTGGGACAGTGTGGGAGGAGTGGAGTACTAATCCTGGCAGCAGGTTTTCCCAGTGAAAACTTTCATATGAGTAGATTGGGTACCTCCTTGGGCAGATGCAAAGGCAATGGGGTGGAGCCAGATTGTACAGAGAGGATAAGTTGATAAAAGGGAGGAGAGGAGAAGAGGAGAAGAGAGAAGTACGGGCGGAGGAGCAGGAGCAGGAACAGCAGGGGCACAACCAACCACAAGAAAAGAAGGTACTGTGCAGACTTCACGCAGTGTGGGGGAAGGAAGTAACTCGGTATCTAGAGAGAGGTTTCAGGGCTGCCAGGAAGGATGGAAGGCAATTGGGGTGGGGAAGAAGGAAGAAGGTAAAGAGAAAGAAAAAGATACTTGCAAAGAGGGAAAGAAAGGAACCAAGCGGTGTGGGTGGTGAATTGGAGGAAAGCAGGGCCAGTCTTCCAGGAACTGTTATGATCAGGTTTGCATATTTTCTTTACAAGGAGGGTTTAACCATTTGCAGGGCCAGCCCGGCCATTAAGCAGAGTGAAGCAACCACCTCAGGCAGCAGATGCTGACATGCAGCAGTGGCAACCTACGAGCCAGGGCTGGCCCTACCATTAAGCAGAGTGGGGCGACTGCTGCCAATTTTAGGGGGGTGGCAGCAGCATCAGTAGACCCCCAGCTGTTGTTCCTGAGCCCCCAGACATTCCTCTTTATTGGAAGACAGAGTTGTGTGTGCTACATAGCCTGTCCTCAACCCCCTGAGTTAGCCTCATGCCTCAGATGTGGTGGAAGGAAGTCCCATGTGGAAGGAAGATCCTATTGCCTCTCCAGTTGGCTTCTGTGGATGGAATGGGGGAGCCTCATCTTGCCCTTTGCCTCAAGCAGCACCATGTCTTGGGTAGGAATGTCTGTTGCTAGGAAAGCCGGTCCATTTAAGCCCAATGGATTTCCGCATTACTTCCAATCCTGCAATCAGGAGCAGACTATGCTGTGGAGCTTTTTTTGGGGGGGGCGGCAGACTCTGGGAGAACTTTGCGCAAAAGGCGGCTTTGCATAAATTGTCAGTTTTATCCTCTCCACACATTTAGCCCAGCAGACTCGGATCCCATATCCTGGGGAAGTGAAACCCAACAAGGGGAAGATGCCTCTGCCGGCCCTGCAATGATTGTGTACAGTTTGCGCAAGATTGGCCATAATTTTTTAAAAGGTTATGACAACATTTGCCTATATTTCAAGACCTGCCCTCAGATTTGCACAAATAACTATCTGTGAGACACTGCCCTTTGCACACATAACAGTTTGCTTGAGGGTGTCTTTTGTGCAAATTGCCACCATTAAAAAACAATAACAGAAATGCACAAATTAGCTTGATCTGCTACAGAACAAGCTAGTGCCAGCAGAGGGAAATGTAACAAAATCCAGGGGGCTGCTGGAATCCAGGTTTGGCCCAGCTGCTTTTACAGCTTCAGAGCCTCCAACATTGTTAGAAACACTTTCAACAGCTGAACTGACACGTAGATCCACAACCCATCTATATAAATAAAAATGTAAATGTTCGTTCGAAACAGACGTTATATCTCCGAAAGTTCTTCACAGATTGCTTTGAAATTTTGACACAACGTTGCATTCGAATACGCGAGCGTTGTCATGTAACTATGTTCTATATGGGGACAAAAGTTTGTCTTAAAATCGAAGAAATAGGCCTCCTCAAAACCAGTCCAGCTGATCATTGTGACATCGCCAACCAGTAGGCCAATCCACTGCCTCTGCCTCCTCTCCTATTTGCATGTTCTCACCTATTTGCTCTTATAGGTCATTGTGACATCGCCAACCAGTAGGCCAATCCATTGCCTCTGCCTCCTCTCCTATTTGCATGTTCTCTCACAATTGGCTGAGTGAATATAGATGTCACACCTGTGACAGTTACACGTTCTGAAGAAAGGTAACTGCCAGGAGCTTCCACTAACCTCCTCACCGTAAAAACATCCTTTTAAAAAAACCAAACAGTAGGCCAATCCACTGCCTCTGCCTCCTCTCCTGTTTGCATGTTCTCACCTATTTGCTCTTATAGGTCATTGTGACATCGCCAACCAGTAGGCCAATCCACTGCCTCTGCCTCCTCTCCTATTTGCATGTTCTCACCTATTTGCTCTTATAGGTCATTGTGACATCGCCAACCAGTAGGCCAATCCACTGCCTCTGCCTCCTTTCCTATTTGCATGATCTCTCACAATTGGCTGAGTGAATATAGATGTCACACCTGTGTCAGTTACACGTTCTGAAGAAAGGTAACTGCCAGGAGTTTCCACTAACTCCTTTCTTTTCAATTTAACCAGACTGAGCCACAGCAACGCGTGGCAGGGTACAGCTAGTATATAATAAGTATTTAATAGCAGCAAGTAAATATGATACCCATAGTTTAAACTAGATTGGAATAGGGAATCGGAGTGTCCTATCTTGCTTAACCAATGGACGGTTGCTCTAGCATCTGCACCTGAAGCTTCTATGGATCTTAGGTTACGTCTTATTCAGAAAAAAAAAAATTGTTTCAGGTCTATTATACTCCACAAAGCCTTTTCAATAAGGGTTTGTCTAACTTGCATAACTGTTGGAGATATAATGCATCTAATGCTTCTTTAACTCATATTTTTTGGCAATGCCCAGTAGTTGCCCCCTTTTGGGAGGAGGTTATAAGGATGAACTTTGTAATAATGTACATCTCCTCCTAAATTACCTACCAGCTTCTTGAAAGTTAACACATGGTCAGCGCAGATGGATCTTCAGAGCCCTTATGACAACCAAAAGACTTATATTATCACATTGGAAGGACAAATTCACACCTCCCATAATGCAATGGATCAAGGACTTAATAACATTATCAGGTCACCCTGCTGTTAGGGTGACCATATTTTGGAAACCAAAAAGGACAACACGGTCGCCCCCAAGGGGTGTGCTCACCAACATGTCCAGCCCCCAAAGCGGCATGCTCACCAACATGTCCAGCCCCCAAAGGGACATGCTCACCAACAAGTCCAGTCCGCAAGGGGGCATGCCCACCGAAACACGGCCTTGGTCACATGTCTGATTTCACAGCACACAATTAAGACAAACCTGTTCTACGTAATATCTTAATGTCAAAATCACTGGAATAAAGAACAAGTCTGAAATAAACCTCACTCATTCCTACTTTTGTAGCTTTTGCTGTACTTTGAAGCTTTTGCTATACTCTGTGTGATACAGTCTCCCCTTCCCTCAAATATCTTTTCTGACTGCAAGTCCTTCACTGGATGACCATAGTCTCACCTTTCCTAACATTTAACACTCTTTCCCCATCACCTTTCTCACACATTCAGAATACTGCTACCACTGAACAAACGAAGCAGTTGACAATGCCTCCCTTCGCCAAGGAAGGGTCCCAGCCTGTTTGAAGGAGGCAGTGGTAAGACCCACACTGAAAAAGCCCTCCTTGGCCCCCACTGTACTGGATAACTACCGGCCAGTCTCCAACATCCCATTTTTGGGCAAGGTATTGGAGCGTGTGGTGGCCTCCTAACTCCAGGGATTCCTGGATGAGACGGATTATCTAGATCCATTTCAATCTGGCTTCAGGCCTGGTTATGGGACAGAAACAGCTTTGGTCGCCTTGGTGGATGATCTTCGCCGGGAACTGGACAGGGGGAGTGTGTCCCTGCTGGTTCTGCTGGACCTCTCAGCGGCGTTCAATACCATCGACCATGGTATCCTTCTGGGCCGCCTTGCTGGGATGGGTCTTGGAGGCACTGTTTTTCAGTGGCTCCATTCCTTCCTGGATGGACGGACCCAGAAGGTGGTACTGGGGGACTCCTGCTCGACTCCTTGGCCATTGGCCTGTGGAGTCCCTCAGGGCTCTGTTTTGTCCCCCATGCTATTTAACATATACATGGAACTGTTGGGAGAGGTTATCCGGAATTTTGGGGTGCGGTGCCACCAGTACGCTGATGACACCCAACTCTACTACTCCTTTCCACCCAATTCCAAGGAAGCAGTTTCTGTGCTAAACCGGTGTTTGTTGGCAGTAACGGATTGGATGAGGACGAACAAATTGAAGCTTAATCCAGATAAGACAGAGGTGCTCCTGGTCAGTCGAAAGGCAGATCAGGGAATAGGGATCCAGCTTGTGTTGGATGGGGTTACACTCCCCCTGAAGACGCAGGTCCGCAGCTTGGGTGTACTTCTGGATTCAGCCCTGAGCCTGGATACCCAGGTTTTGGCGGTGGCCAGGAGTTCATTTGCACAGTTAAAGCTAGTGCGCCAGCTGCGCCCGTTCCTAGAGATGTCGGACCTGGCCACGGTGACACATGCCTTAGTTACATCCCGATTGGATTACTGTAACACGCTCTACGTGGGGCTGCCTTTGAAGAGTGTTCGGAAACTCCAGCTGGTTCAAAGAGCTGCAGCCAGATTGTTGACCGGGGCTGGTTATAGGGAGCATACAACTCCCCTGTTAAAGCAGCTCCACTGGCTTCCAGTCTGTTTCCGGGCTCAATTCAAAGTGCTGGTTATGACCTATAAAGCTCTATATGGTTTGGGTCCAGGTTATTTGAAAGAACGTATTCTCCCTTATGAGCCTGCCCGTGCTTTGAGATCTTCTGGAGAAGCCCTTCTTTCAGTCCCACCTTCTTCGCAGGCACGCTTGGTGGGAACATGGGAGAGGGCCTTCTCGGTGGCTGCTCCGGTGGAACTCTCTTCCCAGGGAAGCTAGGCTGGCTCCCTCCTTGATGGGCTTTCGGAAGCAGGCTAAAACTTTTTTGTTCAAGCAGGCCTTTGGAGAATAATCCAGCCCTCCATCTATGTTAATGTCTTATAATTTTGTTGTGTATTTTTTTAATTGTTTATGGTTTTGTTTCCCTCCCACCCCCATGTATATTTTAAACTTTGTAAGGCTGCCTTGAGGCCCAGCATTGGGCAAAAGGCGGGATACAAATAAATATAATAATAATAATAATAATAATAATAATAATAATAATAATAATTACAGAAAAATCTAGTACAACAAACCAGCAACCAAGCATTCAGAAAGAGTATAAACTACTATTACCCTGCAAACATTAGCCATGGAACAAAACCTCTTAGCTTGTTTCAACTTCAACCAGACATACAGTCAAAAACAACCAAGAAACACACACCTACCTCATTGACATAGCAATACGAAATGACAAAAATGTTGCAGAAAAGGAAGAGGACAAGAGAGAAAAATATACACCACTGGCTATGGAAGTTAAAGAACTATGGCAACAGGAAAAAGTTACAATTATTCCGTTAGTCACATCAGTCACCAGCATCGCATCATCATTATTTTTTACAGAAAACCTTCAGAAATTAGGCCTACCAAAATACACGCATGCCAACATCCAGAAAGCAGTCATACTTAAAACATGTTCAATAGTCAGGAAATTTCTGAATCAGTAAAAGACAGCATGAGCCCATCATGTTCATCTAGAAAAGCCACCACGAGCAAGAAAAGAGATAGAGGATGATGATGATGATGATGATGGCGGCAACTCTGTTGATTTTTTAAAATATGTTTAAGAAGGATGAACAATTATCAGCAATTTTTACAAAACATACTGTACGTCATGCCAATTATATCAAACAAATTGGAGAGGAAAGTCTGTGGGTCAAAATGTATTATTTAATAGGAATATCACCTCCAAATCATACCCCCCAACTCACACACAGAAAACTACAGCCCTCCCCCATTACAAACATCCATTCATAGTCAAACAACCAGTCATCCCATTCAGACATCATCACATCAATACACTCACACACTGCCAGCACGCACACACACATCCATTCACTCAAACAACCAGGTATCCCATTCAGACATCAATACACCCCGCTGTAACCTCCGCTCAAAGATCAGAGAGAGTAGCAGGGATGTGGGGCGTATGTTAGAACCAGTCTCTACGTAGCTGTGCAGTCCGGGACTCAGAAGTAACTGTAGGCCTCAGTTACTGGTAGTTGGTTTTCAAACATCTATTGACTGGTAACTGCTGTTGCTCTCTTTCCTAATCTTTCAACAGCCTCCTCAGGAGGTCTCTTTTCCACCTCTGTCTCTCCCTCTTCAGTTTCCTCAGACCATTTCTTCACAGTCTCTTTCTCCTTTTCTCTCCTTGCAGTCTCCTCAGAACCTTTATTCCCAATTTCTCCCTCTTTCCCCCTCCCCCACCCCTCAGTCCTTCAAAACTTCTCTCTTCTCTCAGAACCAACCCTTCTAAGGTAACTTTTCATGGCCAAAAAGGGTCGAACTTCTAGGCCAGGGGTCAGCAACACGTGGCTCACAACACCCCTGTTGCCCATGCTGCAACAATTAAAAAACACGCACCATTGGCTTACCACCAAAATTACTACAACAGAGGCTTCCTAAGAGAAAGTCGCACCACCTCTCATTCCTGAGCTAAACAAATGAAATTTGTCCTTAGGAATTTCAGTAGCAATCCAATGGTTTATATTTTTTAAATATTGCCACTGCAGCAACACAGAAAATATCAGCAAAGCAGAGGCCTGTGGGGACATTTGGGAGGGCTTGTCTTGAAAGGCATTCTTAATAATACATCATCATCATCATCATCATGACAAAGGTGATGATGTACCTAAAACACACGCCTGCTCTTTGACTAAAGCACACACTCAGACAAATCGGTTTCATTAAAACACATAATACATACATTTCGACAATTGCTGAAGGTAACTCTAATTGAGGAGCCATTTTAAAATCTGAAGCCCAAGCTGGGTGGGACAGAAAAGCAACAAGGATGTCAGATATAAGGAATCAAGTGAGGGGAAATGGGAAGAATGAACATGGCAATGGAGGAATAGGAAGGAAGGATCCAGGAATAGAAGTTTTATAGTTAGAATATTTGAGAGAGAGAAAAGCCTAAGAGAAAACGGCAGAATGAAGGGACTACAAGAAAGAGGGAAGTGGAGCATTGCTGTCCCTCTTTCAGTTCTAATCACTTCCTTTTTATCTTCCACATCCTTCCTGGTTCACTTCCATCTGCACAGATGTCTTCTATTATTGGGGGAATTTCTCGGGTCTTTAGGCCGACGATCGGGATACTATCAGCAGAGAAGTTATGCCAGGGTATCAATCCATGGTTCTTTCTTATTGGCCTTCGCATAGTGACCCTGTTTTTTGCCTTTGGGCCTTGGGACTCCCTCAAGAAAGACCTGGTTTGTCAATGGCCCTCAGATGTCGGGGATGAAAAGACGTTCTGCTCAGCCCTGTGTTACAGTCAACAGTTCCCCATCCCCATCTCTTCTGCCTGGACCTTCTACTTCATTGCCATCATGTTCACTGTGGCGCTCATGAAGTTGGTCTACTTTCCGGAGAAAAGCCCTTCGGAAAAGGATGCGGAAGCTTCTGTGGAACCCAAGCCGGCTCCTGGAACCAACCGGTGTTGTGAACTGACTGGCCAAACCAAATTTGGTGGTTGGAGGTATGGGATCTACATCTTCTGCATAGTCCTGATTTTGGTCATAGAGCTGCTCTTCATCTGGACTCTCTTGGGCCTCCAGTTGCCAGTTATGAATCAAGGAATTATCACGTGCCGTCCTAACAACCCTGCATGTCCACCATCGGCCCAGTGTGCTCTTAATGGCCGATCCGACAAGCGGAACGCCTTGTGGGTGTTGGCCTTTTGTGCGGCAGCCAATGCCAGTGTCGCCATTGGCTATTTGGCCACTCACTGTGGCCAGTCCTGTGGTTTTTGTGGGGGCAGTGGGGCCGGAGGGACGGCCAGAACTGCTGGCCAAGGCAACTCTAGCAGACAGGCTGTGGGGGGTGGCTGCCGCTGTGATGGGGCAAGTTGCAACTATTGCCAGGGGGGCAGTGGGGAATGGGCGGGGGCGTATGGTTACCGGTGCGGTGGCATGGGAATGGGGGGATGCCAGTGCCAGTCAGAGGGAGGAAACTGTTGTTGTTGTCAAGGCAGTGACACTGGCAAGGAAGCGGCGTGTGGTTGCCATGGCAATAGGCACTGCCCCTGCTCCTTCCAAGGAAGTGAAGTGGGGCAGAGCCGGAACTCCGTGGTCAACACAGAGGATTCAGAGGGGAAATTACAAAGGGGGGACATAGAACAGGGGGGAGAAAGGAAGCAATGGAGGCCTACTGGTGGAAGACTGCAAGTGAGTGAGCCCTTGAGGACTGGTCCCAGAAAGGGCCGAGGAGGTAGCCCAGCTAGAGGGAGGGCCATGAAATACATGGCGAAGTATCACGTTTGGGGGAAGAGGAAGGTGTAGGGTGGGCGTGTGTGAGAGAGAGAGAGGGGGGGGGAGGGATGAGGGGGAGAGAGAGGAGTGTACACTGAGAGCAGAATTTCATTAAGGGATTGCTGCAGGGCTGGCCCTGCTGTGGAGCAGAGTAAAGCGACCTGCTTCAGACAGCAGCAGCATGAAGGGGAGGGGGGCAATAGATGAAGGGAAAAGTTGGTGTCTGAATGGTGCATTGGCCCTAGTGACCCCCACAAGGAGGTGCCATTTGAGCTCTACTTCAGGTAGTAAAATGACTTGGGCTTTCACTGGATTGCTGACCTTATGCCGTCGTAGCGTATACGTATTACTAATAATTTTTGTAACCCAAATGCTGTGATATTTATAACAGCAAAGTAAGTCAAGCTAAAAAAGACAAATTAAAATGTGGAATTAAAGCATGGCACACATACACCCCCAGCGTAACCACTTTATACGCTCATCACATGTTTTAGGCAAAAATAATTAAAACAAATAAACAAATACCAATTGGCAAAACTAATTTAGAAAGCAATAATTGGGTAACATTTAATTAACTCAATTAAAGGAACGTGGGCGAAACTGAGCCAGACATTAGTTTCTTAGAATTTAGAGAAATAACTTATTGGTTTATTTATAAACAAATATATGCTACTTTTCCAAGTCATGTTTGAAGTGGCTTGTCACAAAAGGGAGAAAAAATTAATAAGACTAAAGTCATAACACCGATAAAAAACAAGATAAAACGAACAAAATAAGTATAATTATAACTAATCTTAATGGACTATCTCAACAGCACTGTACTATTTTACAGAAATTCATTGTCCTGGTATCTTAGTACATATCTTAGTACTTCTAGGAACCACTCATATGAAATGCATGATCCATTGTCTGCTGCCAGGTGCTGTGAGACAACCTCATTTGTTTCCATGATCAGTGATCCACAACCCATCTTGGACAATGTCATCCTTCTCTTCTGCCCCTTGAATGAGAGAGATCCCTAATCTAACTGTGATCTAACAATCACAGACCACCTAATAGAGACATAAACCCAGTATCACTGTTCAGCAAACCCAGATAGTGTGGCTGTGTGTCCTCTTTTGAAGGGGAGAGTCCTCTATTTTAAATTCTGTCAGAAGACAATCCTCTATTTGAAGATGTCTTCCATTATAGGGCCACACTGTCCAATTCCATTTTAAAGATAAGAAACTGTAAGACGTGAGCGGAGGGTGTTTTCAAGTTGCCCATCAGCAGTTAGCATCTGGACAATAGACTGACCTGGCAAGTACACAAGGTCACCTAGGGCTGGATCCAGACCTAGAATATACCCATTGGAATCATTGGGACAATTCCTATTGATTTCAATGGCTCTGCTTTAAGTGTGACAAAAAACTCGATCCAGCCCTTTGTCACCTGCATGCGCCATGGTGAGATGTACTGTATTTTTTATTTAAATTATAATAATTTATTCATTTGCATAATATTTATGTAAATTTTATACAAAACCACATCCTCTTTAGTTACCTTTTTTGGTGATGCATTTTCTCTTTTTTGGCAATACAGAAGGGGCCACCGTAAACCCAGATGCCCACTGTGCACATATCCATTCCGTCTACACTGTTATCGAACCCAGAGGAGATGATCAGTGACATTAGGACATTTCAGCCTCCAAGGTGATACATGCGATCATTGGCCAGCGAGGCCCTTCTGCCTTCTACACTTGCCAGTCTCTACACACATCTGACAATAACAATGGCAACAGCCAAACACCAGGAGACTATTTCAGTCTCCCGGTCACTCTGCTGCTAACTGGAAAGTCACAAAAACTCCACATGCAATTGCTGAACTAGAATGCATGAGGATACTTGATTCTATTTAGTTAGGAGTCAATCAAGACAAAGGTTTTCTCTCCTACTACATATATTAAATAAACTTATCATCATCAGTTACTTTGTTGAGAATGGCTACTCAACTTATTTTGTATACATTTGTATTTTACACAAATAACACTGATTGTACCTCTTTCATTTCATGGCCTTTTGGGCCTTCTGTTTACATTTTATTTTCTAAAGCCATGTATGTATGTATGTGTTTAGGAAAGGGGCCAGCTTGCAGGAAACTTGGTCTAGGAGGATAGGAGGAAATGGTGCCAAGCTGACATCCTCGAGATTGAAACTCACGGACAGAATGTAAAGAGGAGAAAGACTTTATAGCCGGCCCTAACATTGGGCAAAGTGAGGCAACCGCGTCAGGCCGCAGCTGCTGTGGGGCCAATTGTATTCCTGCCAACTGAGGAGAATACTTCATGGGTCTGAATTGGGCTGGGCCCACAAAAGCTTGTGTCATAATACAGCTGTGAGTCTATAAAAGGTGCAACAAGACTCATTGCTTTTGCTTTTACTTTTGTCTTTGCTTAGATGCGAAACAATGAGAGCTCTGTTTCAAACTACTACTTTTGAGTTTGATCCTCACCCCCTCCCCATTTTTATTAAACTAAATAAACCTGTCTGGAATTTCCTTTGCTGAGAAGGTGGTATGCACCACCTGTAATGACGGAGTGATAAGGAAAGTATACAACAGCATTTCAGTTGGCTTACAGCAGCACAAAAGAACACAGCCTTCAGCATGTAAGCTGATCTGCCGAGCTGCTATTTTTATTGTCTTTTTATCTGTTTTTAATGTATTATTGTATTTTTTGTTTTAATGTATTGTTGTTTTTAAACATTTGTGTGTGTTTTAAAGGTCTTAGCTGCCTTGAGTGCCATTTTCTTAGTGGAAAAGCAGGGCACAAATCGAAATAAATAAATATTGACTGAGTCAGCTGAATTGTTTGGTTCTGTTAAAGACCATGGCAGAAGATACCCACCAAGCCACCCCCATTTACATTGAGCAAAACTGAGGGGATATGCACCATGCAGGTATAGGTTAAAGAAGAATATCCAGTTTGCACAGGGTTGGAGGAAATTCTTGGTAAAATGTGGGTCCCTCCAGAAACTAGAATTTCACTATTGTCTTTGGGCATGAATGAGTGAGTATTCAGAAAATGCATTTTTCTAAATTAATAGAAAACACTCTTGAACGATAACTGAGCTATAAGTTACAAGGTATCTGTCCTAAGGCTATTCTTGACCTAGAGCATTTTTAAAAAATAAATGCAGTGCCTTTGTCTTTCCTTTGCCATCCAGTTTTTGCATAGTTAAAATAGGGAGTCTCAAAGTCTCAAAGATGATAGGATGGGACAGTGAATGGTCTGATTCATTGGACCCCTTAACAGCAGGGATTTGTTTCATAAAACACTTTCTGCTGATTTCTCTCTCTCTCCTCTCCTGTGAATGAAACGAGACATGCAGCCTGATCCTACATGCATGCTGACTTGGAGCCTTTCTGCACAAAGTATTTATTGTGCACTTGTGATTCCTCACTCATAGTAGTTTGCAAGTGCTTTACATGACATCATCATCCTCCAGCGCCTCTCCCGTGCTTTGCAACCATTATATTGATTTTTTTCCTAATGAGGAAAGTTTGGTATTTCTGTGAATGGTGGCATGAAATCTTAACGTACTTATCTATTTTGGACTTTGGATTTCCAGAATGCCCTACAAATGGAGGATTTTATACCAATCAAAGCTTCCAGACAGCGGAAACTGTTTAGACTTCTCGTGTAAACCAGCTCCATTTTTCCAACCTTTTGCAGGTCCTGGCCCATAACTTTTGTACATATATGCTGCGGGTGTCTCTGGCGGTGGCAGCAGCTCTGCTCGCTTGCTTCTTGAGGTGCCCATTTTACTGACCTGTCTTTTGTACTAGGCCCGGCCCATGTCAGGTCTAGTTGGCCCCTCTAACGAACCAGATTCACTTTTCTAAGTTTGTTTTGCTGGTTCTCACAGAGGTCCTAGGTTGGGATTCGAGCATGTTCCAGACCCGTGGTTTCACCCGAAAGAGGAGGCCAAGCCAATAGAGAATTCAGAAGGTCCCTTACCTTGTTGCATGCTGGGATGGCGGTCCCCAAAGGGCTTCTACTGATGTGGTCCTGATGAGCGTTGTCAAATTCCAGACAGCCCCCAGGTATTGTCATAGATTTCGAAGGCATTGAAAAGAGACCAGTGTGACACTAGCAAACAGCTTTATTTTTAGCGGCAAAACACCTGCGGGCAGCTCCCCAAAAGGATAGGGGAGGGCGATCCAAGAGCAATTATGGCACACTTTTAAACTGTGTGGTAAACAATCTTAGTGCACATGTCTTTTTGCCTTGAGAACTAGCTAAATACATTATGAACTCAACCTTCAAGATTAGAAGTCTGTGTTCTGTTACTTCCAGATAACAAGTTCTGAACATGCCTGTCAGTTCTTTTAGTATACACTGTTTCCACACAGAGCTCCATTATGATTTCACATCAGGTACAACACTACCTCCATTCTGAGTTTCTCTCACATGCAGTACAGACTCCATTATGGATTTTCTTCTACACCATGTAGCAAGCAAACTCTTTGTGCATGCCCTGTTACTACCACATCCCAAATGAGTCTTCCTAGGATTGCCTTGAATTTATAGCTAGTAAAAATCTAGTGATATAAGACTGGAGGGCTTTATGGCAGAAAAGTGGTTATAAATATAATATGCCCTATTCGCAAGGATTTGTAATTTTTTAAAGTTAAAAATACAGACCAAAAAGAAAAAATGACAATACAACAATATAAGTAAAACAAATAAACAATTATAATTCTTAGTATTTTACTGATATGCTTGTGGAACAACTTGAATAAAACAGCCTAAGTAGAATCTCACTATCTAATGGTTGTTTGGATACATGAGCTTTTCTACATGAGGCATTATTGTGCGCTCATGGTTCCTTACGCACAGTTG
Source organism: Elgaria multicarinata webbii (assembly GCF_023053635.1). Lineage (NCBI taxonomy): Eukaryota > Metazoa > Chordata > Lepidosauria > Squamata > Anguidae > Elgaria > Elgaria multicarinata. The sequence goes on along the minus strand of NC_086181.1, from coordinate 33,441,659 downwards.
TTTATGGGCTCATTTTCACTTCTGGAACCCAGATGCCTCTCCAGACTGAGTTAGGGAGTGCCGGCATGTTGGGTTTTTTGTTTTGTTTTAGAAGATCAGCAATCTTATCTGCTTGGATCAGAGAGGCAGTTTGTCCTCCAGAGGTGCCACCTATATTTATTGTATTTATTTATAGAAACATTTATATACTGCCTTTCTGCTCCCATAAAAGACCCCTGAGGCAGTTAACCACAGTCAAACACAATCCTGATACAGTAAAACTACTATGAAAACAAACAAAGCAAAACGTCAGCAAACTTAACACACGCTTAACCCATCGAAAGCTTGGTGAAATAAAAATGCCTTGACTGCCTCAAAACCATCAATGAAGGGGCCAGTTGAGGCTCTCTTGGGTGAGAGTTCCACAACCAGGGTGCTGTGACCAAGAAGGCCCTGTCTAGAATCACCCAAATTTATCCTTACCCTTAAAAGTGGCACGAGCACATAGTGCATCATGTTCTTTTATGCTTCTATTTCATTTCATTTTCTTTTCTTTATTTATTTTCTACTTCTTTTCTTTGGAGAGCCAGCATGTGCAGTAGTTAAAGCAACCTTCCACAATCTAGTGACCTCCAGATGTGTGAGTGCACAGTTTCCATAATTCCCAACCAGCATGGAAGGCACCAGGTTAGGGAAGGGAAAGTTAGAATGTCGGACTAGGACAAAGAAGACTCCGGTGTCTCAATGAAGCTGATTGAGCAACTTCGGCCAGTTATTCGCTCTCAGCCTAATCTACCTCACTGTTGTGAATATTTTTTATTGGTATTCTGGGTTAAATTGAACAATTTTAATATGCATTTTAATTCCCACCCCCAACCCACCGTTTTATTCCTATGCTCCCCACTCTGGAATCTATTTTAGCTGTGGAGAAGTATATAAATATTGTAAATGAATAAATAAAATAAAATGGTGGGGGAGACCAGATATGCCAACCTGAGGTTCTTGGAGGAAAAGCAGGATGATAATAATAATAACAAATCGATGCCAGAGTGCCATCTAGTGGCTGTGTAATGGAACATCTAGACAGACAGGGAAGGGGAAACCTTGTGGGGATGTGTAAAGTGTCCAAGCTGAATCCCGCAAAGAATCCGGAAGCAGAAGCCTTGTGGGTTAAAAGCTTCATGTAGAAAGCCTTCAGACAGAAAACCAGCAAGGGTGGTGGTGGTTTGAGATGGATTTCCTGGTTGCCCTGTGCCAGAAAGGAACATGGAATGTTTCCCCTGAGAATCTCTTCAGTTTGCTTGCTGCCACATTAGAACGTTTAAACTCTCAAGTTCTTTCTGTCCTGAATTTGAAAAAAATATATGCAAATTTTGTAAACATTTTTCTCTAAAATGAACTGAAACAAAATTCTCATCCATTTGAACTGTTCAAATTCAATAGGTACAGTTATTTCCAGCACAGGGAAGAACATGATATACCTACCTGCTGTTAAATATGAAGAGCTGGCAGAAAGAAAAGAAAAACAAAAGATGTGGCAACCCTAATTCAACACAAGTCTTCAGGCCCAGATCTTTAAGAGCTAAGTATTTAAAGGCCTGGGTCTAGATGGATGACTCCCCTAGGACATGACTAGACAATGGGATATCCCGGGGATCACCCCGGGATCATCCCTGTGTGTCCACATGACACACAGGGGATCCCAGGGGCAGGGAGGGATGATCCCTCCCTTGCCCTGGGATAACCGGGACAGCTTTAATCCTGGTTTCCCACCCACCCCCGGTCTTGGGATCGTCCCGAGACCACGTTAGGTGTGGGCCGCAAGGAGCCAGGAACCAGGCATGGAGCTCCTCAGGAGCTCCGTGCCCATTGGGTGGGATGGGGGAGTGGGAGGGTTTTTGTTTTTGTTTTTAAATTACCGTTATCGCTGGAGCTCTCCTGCGCTCATTTTCGATTAAAAAAAATGGCTGGCGCGACATCCTCTTCCTCCTGGGACATCGCGCATCGCGTGTAGACTGAGGGGGAGGATCTCGCGAACATCATATCGCAAGATCCTCCCCCTCCACCCCCCTGGTGTAGACATGCCACTAGTTTTGGTCTCTCCCTCACTATTTTTTTTAAAATCAAATTCTTTCTATCCAATTCATGAAGCATTTTGCAAATTTTGATAAGTTCTTATAGAAAACACAAACCAAACAAAATTCTTATCCATTCCTAGTTTTGACTGACTTCCTGCTTAGGGTGACCATATGGAAAGGAGAACAGGGCCCCTGTGTCTTTAACAGTTGTGTAGAAAAGGGAATTTCAGCAGGTCTCATTTGTATGCATGCAGCACCTGGTATAGCTTCCGCAGCTTGACCAGATACAAAAGAGGACAGGGCACCTGCAGCTTTCACTGTTGTGATGAAGAGGGAATTTCACCAGGTGCTGCTTGCATACAAATGACAGCTGCTGAAATCCCCCTTTCTATACAACTGTTAAAGGTACAGGAGCCCTGTCCTCCTGTCCATATGGTCACCCTATACCTGCTTATATGTTCTGTCCTTTGTGGCCTCCTGCCGGAATGAACAACAGGCCTGATAAATAGTAATGGCACTCTTGCCATTACGCAGAAATTGCGACCAACCCAAATCAACTCGATGGAGCTCCGTGGAGCGACTATGTATGAGGAAACCCCAGTGAGGAGGGCTAGGCCAGCCCAAGATATTTCACTGCCTGGGCGAAGAACAACATGGCATCCTTCCCATTCCATATTCAAAAGCTGACCGGATTGGGAGTTGCACTTTTCTTCAAGACTGGCAATGGGACAGCCTCCTCCACTATGTCTGAAGGTCGCAGACTCGCTTAGGTGGTCCAGGGTAGGCTGCAAGGCTCACAACTCTGAACTCCAACACCTTGCTGCCACCCACCAGCCACTACCACCTGAGGGGACAGTGCCTCACTCTGCCTAGTAGTAGGACCGGCCCTGGAGGAGGGGATGCTTTGTGAGGAGAAGGGACAGGAAGAAAGGGGATGCTCAGCCCTTTCCTCCTGAAATTCCCCCCCAAACTGCGCCTTTTACCACCTTAGGTTTCCAGACCCACTTCTGTGAGGTAAATACAGGTCTGGAATGTGGGTGGGCATAAACTGAGTTGCTGGAAGGGGTGTGTGCCTCAACGACCCTTTTTATTCTCCCAACTGAGAAGGGGCTGTTGGGGCTTTCTTACCCCTGGCTGCTGTATAACATGTAAAACACGTAGCCGTTCCCCACCCCCATGTGGATTTCCCCACAGTGGGGTGGGGAAATCCAAAACAGTGGTGTTAGGATGAACTAAAATCATTAACAGAGTAGCGATCAAGCTTGTGAGTTCTCCAGAGCTCTTTTACAGGCTGGATGTTCAGCACAAAACAGTGAAAAGCAAAAAAAAAGACAGTACATCTTGCAGTACATTACATTTGTTGTCTGGACTTGGTGCACTTGTGTTTCTTCTGGTTTCTTGCATTTCTGGTACGAGGCCTTTTATTTCTTCCAGCAGGGGGTGGCAAAGGAATATTAAAACACTGGTTCTCAGAATCCAAAACACACAGGCTGGAATTTTAAGGAACCATAGACTGCAAAGATTAATAATAAATCTTCAGACATCTTACACAGAATGTACTTTAACCCCTGACATCTTACTTTCCTCCCAAAGGACCTTTCCTTCCCTGACTACTCACCTCCATCTGTAATGCATTAAACTTCATGATTCCCCTCCAGAAAACCCAGGAGTCCTGGGTCACAGACCTGCCTGTCTTCAACCAAAGTGCAGGACACCTGATTCACCACTCTGTGCCCTTTGCAGTGACCTCATTCACCTCCCAGGGAAAATCCCCAGAGGCTGCCATGTTCCTTTTCTGCACATTATTAATGTGAGCTGCTGTGCCAAATAGACGCTAGATCAGCATTCCTCCACCATGCGCCCTCCACATGTTTTGGTTTACAAGGCTCATCATATCCAACTAGGGGGTGATGGGAGTTGTAGTCCCACACACCAAGAAGGCACACAGTTAGGGGAAGGCTGATATAGAGCTCATCTACACTATGCAGGATATTGCAAGGCAAGCTATCTATGGCCTCATCTACACCAAGCAGGATATTCCACTATGAAAGCGGTATATAAAAGGCAGGAGCCACACCAAGCAGGATATAGGGGTATATGGTGTATGTCAATGGGCCCCAACAGTTGTCAGTGTGCTTCAATACTGCTATAAAGCTGTAGTGTGGCTCCTGTCTTCTATATACTGCTTTCATACCGCTTTCATAGTGGAATATCCTGCTTGGTGTAGATGAGGCCATAGATAGCTTGCCTTGCACTAGGGAGCCCCAGATTAAATTTCTGGACCCTTCCTAACTGTGGGCAAGTCACCCCCTCTTAGCTTAGCCCAACTTGCAGGGTTGTCGCACAGATAAAAAATCAGGGCACAGGCTGAGGGCACATGATGCAGCTACTTTGCCGAAGCTAAGCCTGTCTGGGTCTGCTCCGTTCCTGGGTGGGAGACTGTGTGGGAATCTCGCCTTGAGGTCTGCAATAGAAAAAGGCTAAGGCAGCATCCCTACAACAAATATCCAATGCAGAGCAGGAGCTGTGGCTTTTTCTTCTAGCTTGGGTGGCAGATCCCATCCTCATCCTTGCTAATGAAAAAGTCACAGCCCTTCAACACCACCAGCCCTGGCTCCATTGCATCCCTGCTCACAAGTCATTACCGCAGTAGACTTCTGAAATGAACAGGAGCTTTTGCCTGCATCCTTTGCTTCTGAAAAGGGGCCGAAGCTGTAGGGCTGAAAGTGCAGGGTTTCGTCCCCAGCATCTCTGCTTAAAAAGAAGGCCCAGGAAGTTGGCAATGTTGGGAAAGGCCTGAAATGCTGGAGCGCTGCTGCCTTTCACAGTAGACGCTACTGGGCTGGATGGGCCAATCGCCTGACCTGGTATAAGGCGGGTCTTTGCCTTCCCGGCTGTTTCAATCCATTTAGCTCCGGCCGTGAGCTTCAGGTTGTTATCAGGGTTACCAAGGAGACAAAAGTAGCCAGACTCACAGGTTTGCTTACAAGGAGACTAATTTATTGGCATATTTCAGCACATTCAAACATATCCCAAAAAAGTGGACCAGTCACCAGACTGCTAAAGCTTCCTGCACAGAAGACCCTTTCAGCAGTCTGGACCCCCCACCCCTGGGCACAAGAACAATTATAGCATAACTGAACTTGGCATTGCTGCCAAGTTAAGCTTAAGTGATTAATTGCATGTTGTTAATAACAAAGCAGCTCTTCTCATCATAAGAATCTATAGCATAAGTCTACAGTGTTGTTGATTTAAAAAAAGGCACTACTTGGCATTTCTTTGGCACACATAAGCATCCCCAAGTGTACTTACTAATTGGATGGCAAGACTGGAATGTCAGCTCGTTAAAGCCTCCAGATACAGTACCTGGCTACATAGATAAGGCACCTGATGTTCTCTTGAGATCACTGTAATTGTGCTTTTGACCCATCTTTCCCATAACACAAAGGAATGTTGCTGATTGGCACAGAAGGCAATAACAGTTTGCTAGCTTAGAAGCCGAAGAAGCCATTCACCCAGAAGCCTTTGCAGGCAGCCATGGTTTTCAAGCCTCCAGGCCATACACTGGCTGAACTCTTTGCAGGCCCTTCTTACATAGTGTTGGGTATCTCTGGCCAAGAGTGGCCAATACAGATTTTCGCCAGCTAAGCCAACAACACCATTGGCACCTCCATGCCCCATATTCTCCTGCAACGCCTTGTAGACCTATAGTCGGTACTTCTCAGAGAGTACCTGTGGGTGTCAGGCAATAGTTTCATGCTAAAAGATGGCATTTTTGTCCAGATGAAGTCATTTCCACACAAGCCATGAGCTACAAGGGGACGACAACTTTTTTCTGGCTGAGGGCCAGATTCCATTCCAGATAAGCTTTGGTGGGGGGGGGGCACAGTTGATTGGTGGGTGGGGCTGAAGGAAAAAAGGGGTGGATCCAAAGTCAAAAGGGTGGGGCAAAATAAAAAATACAAGCATATTTTAGCTTAAAGGTCTTATTGCCAGTAACTAAGCCTTAGAAGAGGAATTTTAAGCTGCCTTGAGTCCCAGTAATGGGGGAAAGGTGGGATATTAATAAATATAATACCATATTTCTTCGATTCTGAGATGCCATCGATTGTAAGACGCACACTAATTTCAGTACCACCAACAGAAAAAAAGCTTTGATTCTAAGAAATAATAAACGCACCCGCGATTCTAAGACGCACCCCGTTTTTAGAGATGTTTATATGGGAAAAAAGCGTGTCTTAGAGTCAAAGAAATACGGTAGTAATAATAATAAAAATAATAATTTCAGTCTTTTAGAATGTGGGGAAAGCCACACAACGTGAACAGGAGTTATGGTCTGCACCTGAGCAGGTGCCACAGCTGCATAGCAGACAGTCCCCGGCATGTCTGCTTAAAAAAGGGAGTCTGGGAATTGGTGATAGGGAAGACCTGAGATGCTGAAGCACTGCTACCTTTCATAGAAGACAATACTGGGCTCCATGGACCAATCACTTGACCTGGTAAAAGGCAGATTCCTGCTTTCCTGGCTTAACTCTCCACAGGCCCTTGCCTTGTAGTGTTGGGTACAGATTTTCTCCAACTAAGCCTACAACACAGTTGGCACGTAAGTACACCCAAGGTGGGAAACCACCAATCTTATTTCAATGTCAGCAATGGGACAGCATCCTCCACCGTACATGTGGGCAAGAGGTTAAGTTAGGGCAATGCAGCAGGGAGAGTGGCTCACACAGCTGCATCCTTCAACATCTTGTGCCTGCTCCCTGCCCCCTGGCATCTGGCATCTCACTCTGCCTAATGGGAGGGCCGGCCCTGCCTTGCAGGAAGGATCTCACATGCCTGGGATTAAGAACATTCTCCTTCTGGAAATGGATGTCCTAAGATCAGGTCAGGTTGGAGCACTGATGCTCATGGTGATAGTAATAACAACCATGTCTTACTTGTTCCTTTTTTGGACAGGAATTTCTTCCTGTTCTGGTGCTATAAGCGACTGATGAAAGCAGATCTTGAACAGTTGAGGTTTAACACACCTGGGGTATGCCCAACCATCAGCCCTGATGCATTTAATTTCATTTTGGTTTATTCATCACTGTCCGACTTCTAATCTTTGTGTGTTTCCTGTATATGTATGTATCTATGTGTAGGTATATAAATATCTGCAACCAGTTGGTTCCTCCCGAACACAGTTCACAGAGAAAAATCACATATTCAAAATGTTGGCCGCACATGTCCCACACACACTGTAGCTAATCAGGGGTTAATTAATCCATGATAACTGTATATGTATACAAACTGTACAGAAGGAAAGACAGATCCGGTTCACATCACACAGCAGGTTATCCTGGCGTATCGTGTGAACCTGGTGTATCATGTGAACCAGGCTGATGGTGCTTCAGGTATCTCCTGACTAGAGGAGCCTGTGTATAAATTTTTGTCCTGATCCTACAAACTTCCAGCACTTTAAAGCCACCACCTTTTTGTCCGTCTAATGCTAGAAGTGCTGAATTAAGCCCCTGTACTTTACCCCACACCTCTCCCCTCTTTGGGGGAGATTGAGGAAGGTTAAAACAGGCAGCTGCGATGTTGTCAATGGGTGAGACAGAAGGAGGATTACAGCACCACGGGGAATGCGTGGCAGTGGTGATGACTCGTAGTACACACAATAGCTTAATAAACTACGCAAAGTAGCTAATTTGTCAGATCATGTGTGGAATAGGCGAAGGTTAATTTCAAAATGAACTGCTGTGAGTAGCTCATTAACCTGCCATGGCTTACTTTAAATATGTTCCTGTGTTTCTGACAGCTGGGAGGAGAAGAGTTACTCCCTGAAATACTGAAGGAAGTTGTTGTTTGGGTTGTATAGAGAGAGATTGAGCAAAAGTTACAACGAAAGATTTATTGCTGTGTCCAAACAGAGGTTGAAGCCTGTTCGTCTGGAACACGTTTCCCCAGGGAACCTGCTCCTCTTAACAGCAGTTCCATTGATCATCCTTGATTTGCCTACTGTTGAAGAAGCTCTTCTTGGACCCAGTTTATCCGAATTACTATAGTCAGGGTCAAATTTGCCAGGTTATTGAGTGGGCAATGGTGAGACTGTTCCAGGAATTTCTCACAGGTAGGCAGCACCATGGACAAGGATTGTAGAACAGCTTCCCCGCCTTTTCCCCCTATGAGATTTTGGTTTTCCTGCACTGCCAATACAAGTGGCAAAAACAGTAATTGTGTTGGCAACCTCCCCACCCCACCCCATTTTGCATCCTTTACAAATCCCCACATACCTAGCATCCTTCTAGGGCATGGCAGAGGGTGGGGAAGGGATGCAGTTACCACAAAAAAAATAATGGTGAAGAAAATACGGAGAAAAATCTGCAAAGTGTTCTTTTATTTCTAGGGGGCAAGAAAAGAAAAATCTCAGGACTTTTCTGAGAAACATATATTCTCAGAATATTTAGCTCAGTTCTAGTTATCATTCTGCAAGGTTGGCTGCCTTTGCTAGGGTCTTCCAAATGTTACATTTGTGAGGGGTGATCATGGATACATATTGTCTGTAATGCAGGTGCTGAAAACATCAGTCCTTCCCTGAAAGCCCTGTAGCAGGTGTAAGGGGGGGACAGTGTTGTATCCAGCTCCATGGTGGAGCTAACACGGTGGAGCTAACACTGGGCCAAAATCTATCCTCCAATTTCCTGAAAGTCCCCCCCCCCCGAAAGAGGCTCCCATTTTTCTTCCTCATTCTCTTTTTTTTTTTTTTCTTCTTCCTCATTCTCAGGGCATTTTATAATTTATTTTGAATGTGTGTTGGTGGTGGGTTTTTTTCACTTTACCTAATCTAGGGTGACCATACGTCCAGAGTTGCCTGGAGTTTGCCAGGTTTTACGTGCTTGCCAGGGCACCCAGGGGTGTTAATATGCCTGGGGAAACAACTGCCTGCTCGCCTGCCCGCTCACCCCCCCACCACTTTGTGGCGTGCAGGAGCACCATGACTCACATCTCCCCAGCAGTGGCTCTGCACACACTGCGCAGCCTTACATCTCACGATGGAAAAGACTTTTCCTATCACAAGTCATGAAGCTGCGCACTGCTTGTAATGGCTTTCTTCCTTCAGGAGCCATGTGGTGCCTGTGTGTCTGACATGGTATTGCAAGATATCCCATGATGCCTTGTTGGATGCGCAGGTGGTGTATGGAAGCACTGGACCCAGCTGCAGGAGATCCAAGAGCCCTTTTCTAAAAGACACCCATGCAACCTCCCCAGCTCCTGTCACTCCACCCTCCTTGTAGCAGAGGGGGTGGGAAGCTGGGCAGGGCTGGTGGTGCGCTATTGGCCGCTTCCTCAGCCGGCGCTGACTCCCTGCCATTAGCTTCTTTCCAGTTGCAGAATGAGGAGGACGTGCATCTGCAGCCGAACATGAGAGCACATGATGGGGAAGGCATGGCCATGGCAGCAAAGCGACAGCAGCGAGTGCTTCCAGCAAAGCTGGCACCTGGCTTCCCTTCCTTCTGGCTGAGTAGTCAGTCCAGCTACTGCCTGGACAAAGCAGCAGCAAGACTCTCAGCCCCAGTGGCACCAATCTCCCCTTTCTCTTGGCCAAGTGATCGGCCCAGTTGCAGAAGCCTAGCACAGGTGGCATCTGCACCTGGCTGCACCAGGCAAAGGGAGAGGCACCAGGGCCACAATGCAGAGCGAGGCCAACGGTGGAGTATGGCATCAGGAGCAGGTTCATTGCTGTGCACTTCTCCTATCTGTGCCTCAAGTTCTGCCTCATCACTGTCTACGAATTAGTGTTTGGGGTGAGTGCGAGAAAGAGGGCTGGGCTGGACCAGTGGCTCCTTTCAAGCACTTATGAGGTGGATAGGGCAGGGGCAGAGCATTGAATCCAACCGTCTGACTGAAGTCCCATTCATTTCAGTGGGGCTACTCCAAGTAAGACGAACATTGGAGATAACCCAGGGAGTGTGCACCAGTGTGAGTAGTGGTCGGATGGGAAAGAAAGAGGAGTGCTGAGGAGATACTCAGGTGGTCACGACTGGGCTTTCTATCCCATCTCATCGTCTTTGCCCACTGCTGGAAAGGCATCAGTGTCTTCCTCAGCCTACAAAGCATGAAGGCTGGCCCAAAACAGGAGATAACTAGGATGCTCACTCAGAGGAAATGTCCTGTATTCTTGTCACGTTCTCTACCCATTAGCAACAGGTGGTTGCAGTTTGTGTGTGGTGACTAAGGGATTGCTGGAATGGTTCTGCAATAAGCAGAAGGGAACACACCTGTGGCATTTTTGGTTTTAATTATGGAAGCTGCAACATATCTGGAGGGAACCAGGTTGGGGAAGGCAGCTATATAGCTTGGCACTTTGCAAAGTGACTTTGGAGAATATAAATTTGGGGATCATAATCATAATAAACAGAATTGGGGTGTCCATAGGTAACACTGTCACCAAGGAGTTTTGCTTTCTGGAGTAGCCCACTTACCTGGGATCCAGCCCTAATGCAATCGATGGGACTTACTTCTGAGTAGGCATGTATAGCGTTGCACTGTTCAGCTCACTTAAATTCTATCATAGTGAAGATTTATCATGAACAGCAATAAAAACACTATAGCACCTTCATTTAAGGCTAATTAATGTATTGCGCAAGAAAGAACTGACTTAGTAACAGTGTAGTCCTATATATGTCTGATCAGAAGTAAGAACCATTGACTTCAATGGAACGTGCTCTCTGGTGAGTAAGTTCAGATTGCAACCTAAATATGCTTGAAGTAGCCAGTGAATGAGTTGAGACATACCCAGGAGTCTAAGGTCCAGGTTATCTATTTTCCAAGGTGAGGATAAAAGACTACATATTTTAATCTTAGGTGCTCAAAAATAAACTCTGAGATGTTTATATTTAAAACACACACAGCCAGTGCACCTTGAACAATTAAAATCCCAGCTAACAGCTATCCTGCAGGCTGAAAATCTATCAGATATTTTTAAAATGTCTTTCAACTTCTGGAAAGATGCTCAGGCTTTGATTCTGACAACTTTCTGGGTTGTGTGGCAGCCACCAAGAATACTTCTCTAGATAACTTCGTTATACAAACAGTCAGGAGGTGTTTCCAGCTGATTTTAAGAGCTTATGGCTGCAATCCTGGGAGTAAGCTTTATTAAAATCAATGGGACTTATTTCTGGACTTTCTTTGGGCAAACTGTTGTGATGAAGAGGAATTTCACCAGGTTCTCCATATATACAAATGACACCTGCAGAAATTCCCTTTTCTATGCAACTGTTAAAGATACAGGAGCCCTGTCCTCCTTTCCGTATGGTCACCCTACTACTGCCTGGACCCATGCCACTCAGGGTTCAGTTCTGGATTTTGGGATGGAGACCACATTACATGCCCTGTTTAACAATCTGCCTCTAGAGATGGACAAGGGGAGTGTAACTCTCATAATACTAGAACCCAGGGTCTAGCACCACATTGGCTGTAGCAGCCTCAGTTATAGGGCAAACGAAGTAACATCCCAGGGCAATGTTCCAGCAGACAAGTTTCCGTTCACGGGACTTCAGGCAAAGCAGGAGTGGTCAAACAGGCAAAGGGTCAAATCACAGTCAGGCAGTCCAATACATACACAACCCAGTAGCAGCATCAAGCAGGAGTTCAGGGTCATAGCACAGGGGTTCATAGGGTGACCATATGGAAAGGAGGACAGGGCTCCTGTATCTTGAACAGTTGCATAGAAAAGGGAATTTCAGCAGCTGTCGTTTGTATGCATGCAGCACCTGGTGGAATTCCCTCATAATCCTGCAGCTTTAACTGTTGTGATGAAGAGGGAATTTCACCAGGTGCTGCATGCAGACAAACGACACCTGCTGAAATTCCCTTTTCTATGCCACTGTTAAAGACACAGGAGCCCTGTCCTCCTTTCCATATGGTCACCCTAGTTGGTTTCTCATGGGCATCTGGGTTGGCCACTGTGTGAACTGAATGCTGGATTGGATGGACCCTTGGCTTTTCTTATATTCTTAACCTTTCATCCTGTTTGATTTTTCAGTGGCTTCTGATACATCTGACCATCAAATCGTTCTAGACTGCCTGGAGCACACAGGATTGTGAACAAAATCCTGACAAGAACACAGTTTCAGTGGCGTGAAATGTCACGTTCAGGAAATAACTCAGTTTCCTGAAGGAATTATTCTGGCTCTAGATGCCTCTAGGTCATACCACTCTTGAGCAATTCTGAAGAATGGGCTTCTGTGCACATTCTCTTGGGCATGAATGACTTACATCATCATCATAATCTGTCCTTTGTGTGTAGAAGTGAGTGCATGCACACCCACGTTTGGTGCCCTCTGCTGGAGGCCATGCATGTTGGCTTTTCCGTGGGTGTCGATGGACGGGCAGATCTCTGCATTCTTTGCAATGTGGTGGTGATGGGGAACCCCAATGAACCAGGCCCCCGTCTTGACAGCAGCGTGTTGGCACCGGGAGGCCTCGGACTCCCACACTCGCACTCCTTCCTGGCATCTGCACCATAAGGAGCACGAGTGCGGAGTTGTCACCGCCAAGCACCATGGAGGGGGAAGGAACGGGGCAGCAAGAGGGGGAGAAGACAGGGACACGAACCGTCTCTCCTCCCTCTGACCTCCCTCTCGCTGCCCTGCTCCTCCCCCCCGTTTTTTTATCTATAGATGTGAAAGATCGCATCTACAGATTAAAAAAAAGGGTGTGTGGAAAGAGCAGGGCAGCGAGAGGGAGGTCAGTGGGAGGAGAGCCAGTTTGTGTCCCTGTCTTCCTCCCGCTCTTGCTGCCTCCTTCTGCTCCCCACTTTTTATTTTGTTAATTCTTTTATCTATAGATGCAATCCTTCGCATCTATAGATTATTATTATTAATAATAATAACAACAACAACAACAACAACAACAACAACAGGGAGGAGAGGAACAGGGCAGCGAGCAGTGAAGGAAGACAGCGGTGGAGGAAGACAGCTCTCCTCCCTCTTACTTCCCTCTGGCTGCCCCGTTCCTTCCACACATACACCCTGTTTGTTTGTGGTTTTTTAATCTATAGATGTGAAGGATCGCATCTATACATAAGAATTTTTTAAAAACTAGGGGTGGGAGAGGAACAGGGCAAGCAAGAGGGAGGTCAGAGGGAGGGTCCCTCTCTTTATCCCCCTCTTGCTGTCCCATTCCTCTTTCCCCCTTATTTATTTTTTATTTTTTATCTATAGACATGAAGGATCACATCTATAGATTAAAAAAAAATTAAAAGGGAAGCGAAGGAACAAGGCAGCCAGAGGGGAAGGGAGGGAGGGACCTGCAGCGCCAGAACCTGCCCTCCGCCAGCCGATGGCGACCAATCAGTGGTCGCCATTGTCTGTGGCATGTCTCCATGTCCAAAAATGTTGGGGTAAGTGTCCGACTTTTTTGGAGCAGAGTATAGGAGGTTTGCCCCTGGATGGCTTCGGGATGGCTGCTGCATCATATAGATGACCTGCCGCCACTCTAAATCCACCCCGGGGCAAACCCCTTGTCAAGACAGGCCCCTGGCGGCTGTCTTCACAGTGCCGGGTTGGCGCTGGCTCCATCTTCAAACCCACACTTTCCTTCTTCCAGGGCAGCATCGGGTAATCCCAATGCCGAGGAGGGAGCGTGGGGTTTCTGGGCGGCCATCCAGGTCCCGGAGTCGTCCCTGCTCTCTTCCTGGTGGAAGGTGACCAATCCCTGGGTCCACCACCAGATTGACCTTGGATTGGCCACGGAGTGATGATACACGGTGGATGCTTCAAATTGGAGCGCTTTGGGGAAGCCCTGCAGTGGCTACGAAGCTGTGTCCGCGTAATCTAACCAACGCAGCGCAGAGCCACATCCGCCATAGGGCTTTCCGCACATATAGACAGGCCCCAGGACACCTCTCAGTGGGGTTTGATTTTTGTTTTGTTTTTATTGTTGGGGTCTACTCTAGTGCTTAATTTAATTTTTTAACAAGCCCATGACAAACACTTTGAGTTTTATTTTTATTTTTGCAGGTACAAAGATTGAGATATCAAGCAATATGCACAATTCCAAGATTATACTAGTAGAATTAAAAAGACAGAGAACTGTGTGTGCGTCTTTGGGAGCAGCATTAAAGTCACCAGAGAAACATGTATGTACTACAATGAACTTTATTACACCAGCACTCGTGGAGGAGTAGGATCATTTGGGGGAACCCACATAAAAGGACTGAAATCCTTCCGGTTTGACTAATCCTTTTGAGAGGCAGATTTCAAATGTACATTTTCCCATTGTTGCTTCACCCCATACCTGAAGGTACCAGGATGTACTTTTCAGAGAAGCAGATTTCCGATACTCATAAAGCTCCATGTGAGAAGGGAAAACACCAAATCCTTGTAAGAAGTTTAGTGTCTCATTCGAAAAACATTTAAATAGAGCTAGCCTAAGTTTCGGGAAAATAGATTAACCAATCACTGTCGGCTGTTTTCCAGAAAGTAAAAGAGGAGCAGCAAAACCATCACAGGTGTAAAGGGCAGCTGGTTCGTTGTAGTCCTTCCAGCACTGTTCTGATGTGGGTTCCAGGAGGAACTTAAGTAGGGCATGGTGGCAGTGGAGGCTGGTGACTCCAAATTTGGTGGGGCTGGGAATCCACTCTGGAACTCAGTCAGAGCCAGGCAGAACTCCTTTAAAGTTCTGGTGGGTTCTGACTGAGACCCAGAATGGATTAATAACCCCATCAAAATCAAAGACACCAGCTTCTGCTGGTATTGTGGTAGTGTTGGAAAGAGTTTCCTCTTTCGTTTTAGTTAGAGAAATAGACTTAAGACGGACTGTAGCTCAGGAGTAGCCATAGTTTTGTTGTTGTTTATTCGTTCAGTCGCTTCCGACTCTTCGTGACTTCATGGACCAGCCCACGCCAGAGCTTTCTGTCGGCCGTTGCCCCCCCCAGCTCCCCCAAGGTCAAGTCTGTCACCTCCAGAATATCATCCATCCATCTTGCCCTTGGTCGGCCCCTCTTCCTTTTGCCTCCCACTTTCCCTAGCATCAGCCTCTTCTCCAGGGTGTCCTGTCTTCTCATTATGTGGCCAAAGTACTTCAGTTTTGCCTTTAATACCATTCCCTCAAGGGAGCAGTCTGGCTTTATTTCCTGGAGTATGGACTGGTTTGACCTTCTTGCAGTCCAAGGCACTCTCAGAATTTTCTTCCAACACCACAGTCCAAAAGCATCTATCTTCCTTCACTCAGCTTTCCTTATGGTCCAGCTCTCGCAGCCATAGGTTACTACGGGGAATACCATTGCTTTAACTAGCCATAGTAGCTTAGTAATAAACAGGAAGGGCTGCAGCCGAGTAGCATAGCACATGTTTGGCTCCATACGGTTCATGTCCTACTTAAAAGGACCACAAGGACCGGTGTTGTGAAAGACCGCTGTATGACACGCTGGAGGGCCACTCTCAGTCAGAGGCGACTAGGCTGCCTAAATGTTCTGGAAGCCCCGAGGTGGCTTGCAGTGGCACTGTGTTGATTATACGACGCAGCGCCACCTCGAAGCCATCCAGAAGCTTTCCAGAGAAGCCCCACTTTTTAAAAGTCAGGGACTTACCCTGACTTTTTGGGATGGAGTGTGGTGACCACAGCCCTTCACCTGTCTAACCATGCTCCATCCTCAATGCGGCAGCATGGCCAGGCAGATGGCAACCCCTGATAGGCCGCTGACCGCCCGGGCCCAGAGAGCCTAATGGCCACCAGAAAGCTCACGCACCATTGATATCACGGGCCAACTTGGCGCATGAAGACAGCCCCCAGGAGTCTTGAATCTCACCTTGAATTGCGCATTTTCTCAAATAGACAACCCCAGACGGACAATTTTCGTACAAACAATGCAAAGTTCAATTCAGGCCCGTATCCTGAATGGGAGGGAAAACATTCCCTCTGCCAGTGTTGCTGTTGTGTTTCCATTCCGTAACTGCTCCATGCTGGAGTGATGTAAAAAGCATGCATGTGAATGTGGCGTTTCTGCATATGTTAGCCAAGCTATCCAGCTGTTCCTCGACACCCTTTAACCTGCTCTGCGAAACATTTTCTTGGGTGTCTCCTCAAGAGCAGCCATGTACCCAAAGAGGAAATGCATCACTAAAAAGGAAGACAAAAGAAGGCACCGATTTGCATAAAAAGTGAATATGTTTATGTCTAGGTGAACATTTGGACATAATTGCTATAATTCAAATAATAACATACAATCTCAGAACAAAGGGGAAGTGTGTACACTCATGACCTATGGGACTGCTAGATCTGCTGACTCCAGGTGCATGGACAACTTCAAGGCTGGCTCCATGTTTTAGAAGGCCGCTGGGCAAGGCACGCTCCATTAGGGTGACCATATGGAAAGCAAGACAGGGCTCCTGTATCTTTAACAGTTGAATTGAAAGGGGAATTTCGGCAGCTGTCATTGGTATGCATGCAGCACCTGGTGAAAGTCCCTCTTCATCACAACAGTTAAAGCTTTTCTGTGCTGGTGGCCCCCCAATTGTGGAACAATCTCCCTGACGAGGCTCTCCTGGCACCGACATTGTTATCCTTTCGGCGCCAGGTAAAGACTTTTCTCTTTTCCCAGGGATTTACAATGTGTAATTAGCCTGGGTTTGTTTTTGTATGTTTTTGTGGTTTAAAATTGTATGCATTTGTGATTTTAAATTTTTGCACATTGTTTTTAAGTGTTTTTATCCTATGTAAACTGCCCAGAGTGCCTCGGCTATGGGGCGATATACAAAGTATATAAAACACTTTGCCAAAGTAATCCGTGCAAGAATGCTAATTGCTAGCCTGTAAGATATTTTAGCTCAACTAATGATTTCCCGGTTGAGTCATATTGCTAGATGCCAAGTGTGTAGGAGGTATTTTGTGCTGATTTATATTAGCACCATCAGCCTTATAATTGATTATATTAGCTTAGTAATTCACTTTTTTTGTGGTCCTTCAGTTCTGGTTTGACAAACCCACAAGCAGGATACGAGTGCAAGAGCACCCTTCCACCCATGTTCCCCAGCAACTGCAGTACAGAGGCTTACGGCCCCTGATACTGCAGGACTAGTAGCCGTTGATGGCTTTATCCTCCAGGAATTTGTCTAACCCCCTTTTAAAGCCATCCAAATTGGTGGCCGTCACAAAAGGGAGAGAGCCTTTTTGGTGGTAGCCCCCCGACTGTGGAATGATCTCCCTGATGAGGCTCGCCTGGCGCCAACGTTGTTATCTTTCAGGCGCCAGGTCAAGACTTTCCTCTTCTCCCAGGCATTTAACAGCATTTAACAACGCTAAGTTTGTTTTTTTTAACGGCCCCCAGAACTGCTGTTTTTTAAATGGATACTGTTGTTTTTATACTGTTGTTTTTATGTTTTTGATGGTTTTAAATTTTGTATACCGTTTTTAACTTTTGTAAACCGCACAGAGAGCTTCGGCTATGGGGCGGTATATAAATGTAATAAATAAATAAATAACTATGAATAAATATGGGGTTGTGTATACCCGGCCAGTGGCTGCAAATTTGCGCTGTGTCAGTTATATGACGCAGCAGCAGATTGGCAGCCAACGTGAGGCTTTCTCACAAAGCTGCGCAGGAAAAAATGTTGGGGACTTGCCCTGACGTTTTCTGCCGGAGCAAAGTCAGTACGGCTCTTCCGCTATCTGGCCCTGCTCCGTGGCCAATCTAGGAGCAGTCCTGGTGGAAGGGGACTGGTGATTGATCATCGGAAACCAGGAAGTGGGCGGGGCGGAGGGGCTCCGGTATCTGGATGATCGCCTGAAACCCCCGTGCTCCTTCCTCTGCATCCCCTATGTCTTTATACTTCATAAAATTCTACCATGACCCCAAATACCCACCTATCCTTTTTTGCTATTTTTCATCCAGCCTGAAGAAGAGTCCAACAAAGTCTTCTCTTTTGTAAATTTTTGTTAGGCAGCAGCACTCCCCCCTCCCACCCACAGTTACTGCAATCATAGAATCATAGAATAGCAGAGTTGGAAGGGGCCTACAAGGCCATCAAGTCCAACCCCCTGCTCAATGCAGGAATCCACCCTAAAGCAACCCTGGCAGATGGTTGTCCAGCTGCCTCTTGAATGACTCTAGTGTAGGAGAATCAACATCCCTGATTATTATGGTTCTTTGTCCTTCCATCAGCTCCTCCTTTCTCCTGCTTATGCACAAGGAACTCTGGGACCGGTAGTTCTTATGAGACCATGTCACATAGGGAAGCACAAATCTCTTCCTAACTACAAGTCCTCGTTTAACTGCATATATGCACTCCCTATTCTACAAAATGTCCTCGGCCTGCAACTCACAAGACAGAATGTGATTTGTTCTCCTCTAACACTGCTTCTGATTGGCACCAGCAAATCTCACAAGATCTGGACAATAGGTACAGAGGTTTAGGGAAATGAGTTTCCATAAATATCCTCAAGCACGATCTATATTTAACTTTATTTTTCCCTTCATTGTAATAGGATTAAAGCCTGGGCTGCCCCCACTCCCAGCATTACAGCCTAGCCCGTGGTAAAGTGTGCAAACTCACACCTGGGCCCTGACTCTCAACGGAGCATTTTCAATTCTGTGCAAGTTAGAGAGATTAATATTTTGTTCTGACAGTCAAAAATAATTGTTGTCAAAGCTTGCAACAGTTTTATCTTTTCGGCGCCAGGTCAAGACTTTTCTCTTCTCCCAGGCATTTAGCAATATGTAATTAGCCTGGGTTTGTTTTTGTATGTTTCTGTGGTTTTAAACTGTATGTTTTTGTGATTTAAAATTTTTGTATATTGTTTTTAAGTGTTTTTATTCTATGTAAACCGCCCAGAGAGCCTCGGCTATGGGGCAGTATACAAATGTAATAATAATGTTTTCGTTTTTTAACAGACCCCAGAATAGCTGTTTTTATAAGGATACTGTTGTTTTTATTCTTTTTATTTTTTAAAACTTTGTATATTTGTTTTTAATGTTTACTGTTTTTAACTTTTGTAAATCGCCCAGAGAGCTTCGGCTATGGGGCGGTATATAAATGGAATAAATAAATAAAATTGTGGTGAAAAATCCCATCATTTAGCTATGTACTGCCTGATAAAGTCTTTCCTTTTATTTGTCTTGAATCTCCCACCAATAAGCTTTATTGGATGACCCCATTGGGTTCTAGTTTAATGAGAGAGGGAGAAAAATGTCTTCCTCCCCACTTTCTCAACGCTATACATAATTTTATACACCTCTATCATGCCTACATGGTTGCTTTTACTGGAGCAACAGAGATTAAATAGATTAGACATTTTACAAGGCTTGCTAATTTAGCAAGTTTTGGCTGGTCTGCTGTGTTTTTTTCAGTTCCTACTTTGGCTGTTGCCACTCCAGACGCTAGAAAAACCAATAACCAACTTCTTCCAGGAAACACACCTTCTCCCTCCCATCTCAGAGAGGAGTGCCTTACTTCAGATCCTCTCTTTCTAACCCCCTGAAGCTGGCAAAAAGCTGGCATTGTTTCATAATCATAATAAAGTCATCAGGATTGTGAAAAGGCCAACCAATCCTGATCAGAAGCGATGCTGCTATTTAATTGTTTCTTTCCGGGGTGCAACTTTTCATGTATTCCTGGTAATCAATTAATGATCTCTTAGGCAGTAACAATATGTTCTATTAGTCATTGGGTTTAATCTATTCATAATTGGACTGGGGAAGCGACTGGGAAGTTCACCAGTATTGGCTAATCAAAGGCAGGATAGCAGGAATTTGTGTTTTGTTTTTTAAAAAGGCATGACTGCATGAAATGATGGAACTCAAGGATGGAATCCAATTGCAGGAGGAGCAGTCCTACTGAACACAGCGAACACTTCTGAGTTAACATGTCTAGGATTGTACTGTGGATTGCCTGCCTGGATTGTAAGAAAATGCTGTTCTGCTTCACCATGTCCCCTAAACCTCTTCACTGTCTCCCCCAACACTTCATGTGTCTTGCCCCCCTTTCCAGTGACAGGAACTCAAAAGCTCCTAGCATGACAACATCCCTTCTTTTAGAAACAGTTCCAGTTCCTCTCCATTAGCTTTTCCCAACCTTTGTCTAGCTCTTGCTTGATATTTGAAGCAAATGATGCAATCCTAAATCATGAGGCAACCCATTTTACTTACCTCCACTTTGGGTTGCGGTTGTTATTCATTTTTAGCCAACATGAGGCCATTTTGTTTTATCTCAGTAAATTTAGATGGTTTATACTCATCCCGTGTTTTTATGTAGCTAATTTGAGGTTTCTTCCTTGAATCATAGAATAGCAGAGCTGGAAGGGGTCTACAAGGCCATCGAGTCCAACCCCCTGCTCAATGCAGGAATCCACCCTAAAGCATCCCTGACAGATGGTTGTCCAGCTGCCTCTTGAATGTCCAGATGGAATCTGGCTTCCTTTAACTTGAGCCCGTTAGAGGATCGAGAAGAGATACTGGCCCTCCTCTGTGTGACAACCTTTTAAGTATTTGAAGAGTGCTATCATGTCTCCCCTCAATCTTCTCTTCTCCAGGCTAAACATGCCCAGTTCTTTCAGTCTCTCTTCATAGGGCTTTGTTTCCAGACCCCTGATCATCCTGGTTGCCCTCCTCTGAACACGCTCCAGCTTGTCTGCGTCCTTCTTGAATTGTGGAGCCCAGAACTGGACGCAATACTCTAGATGAGGCCTAACCAGGGCCAAATAGAGAGGAACCAGTACCTCACGTGATTTGGAAGCTATACTTCTATTAATGCAGCCCAAAATAGCATTTGCCTTTCTTGCAGCCATATCGCACTGTTGGCTCATATTCAGCTTGCGATCTACAACAATTCCAAGATCCTTCTCGTTTGTAGTATTTCTGAGCCAAGTATCCCCCACCTTGTAACTGTGCATTTGGTTTCTATTTCCTAAATGTAGAACTTGGCATTTATCCCTATTAAATTTCATTCAGTTGTTTTCAGCCCAGCACTCCAGCCTATCAAGATCATTTTGAAGTTTGTTTCTGTCTTCCAGGGTATTAGCTCTCCCACCCAATTTTGTGTCATCTGCAAATTTGATAAGCGTTCCCTGCACCTCCTCATCCAAATCATTAATAA
Source organism: Elgaria multicarinata webbii (assembly GCF_023053635.1). Lineage (NCBI taxonomy): Eukaryota > Metazoa > Chordata > Lepidosauria > Squamata > Anguidae > Elgaria > Elgaria multicarinata. The sequence goes on along the minus strand of NC_086181.1, from coordinate 33,420,526 downwards.
AAATGTTGAAGAGCACTGGGCCCAGGACTGAGCCCTGCGGTACTCCACCCGTTGCCTCCCCAGTTTGAGAAGGTTCCATTGATAAGTACTCTTTGAGTCCAATTCTGTAGCCAACTGTGAATCCACCTAATAGTTGTTCCATCTGGCCCACTTTTAGCTAATTTGTTAATCAGAATATCATGGGGCACTTTGTCGAAAGCTTTGCTGAAGTCAAGATATATGACGTCCACAGCATTCCCACAGTCCACAAGGGAGGTTATCCTATCAAAAAATGAGATCAAATTACTCTGACAGGATTGGTTCCTGACAAATCCATGTTGGCTTCTAGTAATCACTGCATTGATTTCAAGGTGTTTACAGATTGACTTCTTTATAATCTGCTCCAGAATTTTCCCAGGGATGGATGTCAGACTGACTGGTCTGTAGTTCCCAGGTTCCTCCTTTTGGCCCTTTTTGAGTATAGGGACGTTAGCCCTCCTCCAGTAGTCAGGCACCTCACCCATCTTCCATGATTTTGCAAAGATAATAGACAAAGGTTCTGAGAGTTCTTCCGCTAGCTCCTTCATTACTTTAGGATGCAGTTCATCGGGCCCTGGAGATTTGAACTCATTCAAGGAAATTAGGTGTTCTTTGACCATTTGTTTATCAATCTCAAACTGCAATCCTGCCCCCTCACCTTCTGCTTCACTTTTTCCAGGGGAGTCATAGACCCATTTTTGGGAAAAGACAGAGGCAAAGTAGGAACTGAGCACTTCAGCCTTTTCTTTGTCATCTGTTATCAATTTGCCATCCTCATTAAGCAGTTGAGCCACCATTTCTTTCCTCTGTCTTTTACTACTCACATATCTGAAGAAAGCCTTTTTATTGCTTTTAGCATCCCTCGCTAATCTCAGCTCATTCACATCTTTAGCCTTCCTGACGCCATTTCGGCACTTCTGTGCCACCTGTCTGTACTCTTCTTTTGTAGCCTGGCCTTCCTTCCACTTCCTATATGTATCCTTTTTTTGTTTTCAGGTCATCTCTAAGCTTTTTGTGGAGCCACATTGGTTTCCTCTGTTGTCGTCTATCTTTTCTCCTTGTTGGAATTGTTTGTAACTGTGCCCTTAAAATTCCCTTTTTTAAATACTCCCAACCATCCTGGGTGATTTCACAAAATGCTGGGTGAGGTCTGATGAAACTCCAGGTGCTAACGTCTTTCTTCAGCTTCTCTACGCCCATGGCAGAACACTGATTTATGAGGCAGCTTTTTGTGATGTGTAGAACAAGCCCAATCTGAATCCTGGCAAGATGGAAGCCCTGTGGTGAATGGTTCCCAAGTCCAGGCGATAGGCTTATTTCCTGCTCTGGGTGGGGTTGCACTTTTTCTGAAAGATCAGTTTCATAGCCTGGGGGTAGCCCTACATCCATCACTTTCACGGGAGGCCCAAGTGGCTGCAGCAACTCAGAGTGCCCTTACCAGCTTTGGCTGGTTCACCAGCTACGGCCTCTACTGGACAGGGACAGCTTGGCCACAGTGGTACAGGCATTAATAACTCAAGACATGACTACTGCAACGCGCTCTATGTGGGGCTGCCCTTAAAGCTGCTCTGGAAGCTGGAGCCAGTGCCCCTTTTCAGCATGCAACTCTTTTGCTGAGGGAATTGCACTGCCTGCCTATGGGCTACCAGGCCAGGTTTAAGGTTCTAGTACTAGTGTACAAAACCCTAAACAACTTGGAACCAGGATACCTGAGAGAGCACCTTCTGTGGCGTTACACCCCACAAGTCAATTCCAAATGTATGTCTGCAGTGTGTAAGTCTGTGGTTTTTAGAATGTTGGCCTGAGTGGGCGGAGTTAGAATGTCTTGGGAGAGGGGAGGAGTGATATATAAGGGAAGGACTGAGGGGATTGAGAGTTCTTGTTCTTGTCCTTTTCAGGGAACCTTTTCAGGGAGACTTGTTAGGTACTCTTAGAGTCTTTAGTGCTCTCTGTGTTTATGGTACTAAGTTCTGGGAAATTTGAGAGTCAGTGTAGTGAGTGGTGTCTTTAGAGTGTGGTGTGCACGTAGTGGAAGTATATTAATCAATACAGATAATAACGAAAGTTCAAGAGTGATTGTGTGAGAAAAAGGAAAGCGCGAATGTGAGAGTGACAGGATTGTATGGAAGGTTTCAAAAAGGTTTTTAAATGTTGTTATTTGAAACAAAGCTTATGAACTTTTAAAAATAAATTTTGATTGTTTTGTTTTTAAACTACCACAAAAAGCCTGGTAGGAAGAGCACAGGTGGGGCAGGGTTTCTGCCTGGCTTGGGTATTATGACAGTCCTTGCTACGCGGTGTGCCTTTGGCCATGTGCTTTTTTCTAGAATTACATTTGACAGCTTTGACTGTAGTCCCCATCTAATGTGATGCTTGTCACGTAGTTAGCCATTGTGTCACTGCTTTTTCTTTCACAAATAGCTGGAACCGGTGGTGTTGGTGGGGGTGGAGAGAAGTCTGATCCAGATTGACACTGTGGCATAGGGGGCGGGGGTGGGGTTTTTGGCACTTCCTGCCTCCAACCCTGTGCCTTATGTAGCGAGACACTGAAGCCTGCTGCTACCCTTGTTGCTTGTCTGGGTCCTCCCCTTGGCTGTTTGTCAAAAGAAGATTTCCCTCCCTGAGTGGATCTTGAACCCTTTCAAGGTTGTGTGGTCTCTCCTTCCTCCCCTTTGTGCTCCAAAATTACGGTGGCCAGGTGACCTACTTTACAGAAGACAGTCCTCTATTTTGGAGAGTTGGCGGAGAACAGTCTTCTGTTTGAAGGTGTCCTCTGTTTGATGAACTGCCTGGTCCAAGTCTGGTTTAAATTCTAAGTGCCATGAGGAGGGAGAGTAGGATGGGGCCTTGAAGTTGCCCATTCAGAAGCAGCACCGAAACAGCAGACTGAGCAGGCCCACAGGTCACCTGCTCAGTCTTTTCCACTATGGTATGACGTCTCGTATTTCTATTTAAATAATAGTTACTATTTCTAAATATCCCCCAATACATATACATTTCATGGAGCCCAACAGAGTTCGGCTTGTTTTGCAAGCCAGCATTTTGCAGCTTCAGATTCAAGAGATCATTCTGGCCCAAGTGTAAAAGTGGAAGATTGGAGAGACCAGCACTCATGGACCAGTGAATGGCCATCATGGATGGGAACAAACAGGATGGTAACTCTATTGTGTGCGCTGGACTCAACATTGTGCTCCTGTTGAACAGGACCAACAGAATAACCTGGCTTCAGTCGTCTATGCTCTGGTAACCTCCAAATTAGATTACTGCAATGTGCTCTACGTGGGGCAGCCTTTGAAGACGGTTTGGAAGCTGCAGCTTGTGCAAAATGCAGCGGCCAGATTGATAACCGGAACCAGAGGGTTCGAGCATATAAGACCCACTCTGGCCCGCTTGCATTGGCTGCCTGTATGTTTTGAGCCTAATTCAAGGTGCTGGTTCTAACCTATAAAGCCTTACATGGCTTGGGACCACAATACCTGATGTAATGCCTCTCCCGACATGAACCTACCCATACACTGCGCTCAACATCTAAGGTCCTCCTCTGGGTGCCTACCCCAAGGGAAGCTCAGAGAATGGCAACAAGGGAGAGGGCCTTTTTGGTGGTGGACCCTCAATGATGGAATGATCTCCCTGATGAGGCTCGCCTGGCGCCCACATTGTCATCTTTTCGGCGCCAGGTCAGGACCTTTCTCTTCTCCCAGGCAATTAACAGCATATGCTGAGTTTTTTAACTCACCCCAGAATAGTTGTTTTAAATGGATATTGTCTGTTTTTGTATGTATTTTATGTTTTTATGGTTTTAAATGTTGTATATTTCTTTTTAATGTTCACTGTTTTTAACTTTTGTAAACAGCCCAGAGAGCTTTAGCTATGGGGTGGTAAATAAATGTAATAAATAGTAGTAGTAATAATAATAATTCCACGTTTTGGGTGCCTTTGGGCAAAGAGTTTTAGTGTGTTCTGCCCCTCCACCACCTGAAAAGTTCAGTGGAGCTGTTTTGCAGTGGCCATTATTCCCCTACCCCATGCTAGGGTGCTGCTCAACAATACCATTTCTGAGGTGTTTTGAGAGGAGACGATGGCAGCTGCCAACCAGCATTTAAAAGTCTTCATTATTATGAAAATACAAACACAGTAAAATGTAAAGTGAGCAAAACGAAGATAAAGTGAAGAAAAATAATACTTGATTTAAAACAAACAAAAATAAAATAGTTTAAAAGTCTTCCTTATTATGAAAATACAAACACATAGTAAAATACAAAGTGAGCAAAATGAAGATAAACTGAAGAAAAAGAAGACTAATTACAACTCAAACAAAAATAAAATAGTTTAAAAGTCTTCATTATTGTGAAAATACAAACACAGTAAAATGTAAAGTGAGCAAAACGAAGATAAAGTGAAGAAAAATAAGACTTGATTTACAACTTAAACAAAAATAAAAACCAAGGGGAAACGGCTCATAGATTTACATGCCAATTATATTGCAAACGGCCTGGGCTTTATCGTGATATGTTATGTTCCAATGATTTATATTTGAGTTCAAATTTTCAAAGAATTCATTTTGTCTGTGTCTCTCTTTAAATATTAATTTATTTTTAAAATTAAAACATTTTTATCCCTCCCTTCCGGTGCAAAAGTGCCCCTTGGGGCTTTTGCTTATGACATAAATTGGATAAATTCCTGGAGGCAAAGGCTATCCATGGCTACTAGCCCTAATGGTTGTGTGCTATCTCCAGTTTTCGAGGTAGCAAGCCTGTGTGCACCAGTTGCAGTTCATCCCTGGAGTAACGATCGCACAATAAAACGCTCGTCTGATGATGCTCGATGTGTCCATTCCAAGTCTGGTTTAAAATCAAAGAATCCAGAAGGAGGAGCAGGAAGGGCCTCAATGTGGCCCATCAACACTCAGGGCCTAGGTAGCAGACTGTGCAGGGACACAGGTCACCTACGGCCTTCTCCAACCTGGTGCCTTCCATATATTTTAGACGAATATTTCACCCCTAGTCACCATGGCCAATGGTCAGGATTTTTGGGAGTTGTAGTCAAAAACATCTGGAGAGCACCAGTTTGAGGAATATTAGCAACCCACCTATAGTTGTTAACATCTTCAGGTCCATATTGTGCTTTTTCAGGTGTGGCATAATAACTTCCTCCTTTAAAGCACCCGGCATTACTCCCTCACTCAAGGAGGAGTTGACAAACTCATGGACCCAGCCAGACTTCCCATCCCTATTATTTATTTCATTTCTTTTTAGATTTTATTTGTACTGTGCCTTTCTAACCAAAAAATGGCGCTCAAGATGGCTTACATACACCATTAAAATTGATTAAAACAATAAAACAGCAAGTCAAAACACAACAAAAAAGTAACAACTACAGAAAGAAAGAAAACATTAAGAATTAAAAATGGCACCCAACCCAACAGACCCATCAACAGACCAAAGGCCTTCTTGAATAAAGCGGCCTTTGACTGCTGGTGTCCTGTTTCTCAAAACCTCCCACTTTCTTGGGAGATAATAAAGAGGCCTGCTAAGTAATCCACAAAGCTTTATTCAAGCAATAAACATCTCTTCCCACCTGAAGAGAGTCTAATCTCTAGGAACTTTCCCCTAGGCAAAACTAGGCAAACTAATTTAGACAATTGTCCTTTCAAGAAGAAGAGAGACTAGTTGTGATGCAGCTTCTGATGGGACGCCAGCCGGGCAGACTTTCTCTCACCTTCCTTCAGCTCCACCCTTTTTAGTCTGTGGTGTACTCTAGGATTGGCTAACCTCTCCGTGCTCTCCCCCTTGGAAGAATATTGGCTTCCCACTGACTGTGTATTGTTTGCTCTTGAGGACATAAGCTCTGGAGAGGATTTACTCCCGCTGGCAAAGAGCCCGTGAGAGTTTTCTCCCCCACGGGTACAGGCTGGCCTGTTTCTGGTACCGACTCTTGTACTTCAGAGTCTGATTCTGATTGATCACCTGAAACACCTTCTTCCAACCCAAGAAGAGCAGGGCTAGACATGACACCTGGTGGAAGGCGAGCAGAGAGAGTGAGAGAGCAAGCCTAGCTTCTCTTTTGCGAGGGAGTTCTACAGTCTGAGAGCAGCCACCAAAAAGGGCCTCTCTTGGATCACTGCCAAATGTGCCTTGAAGGCGGCAGCCTCAAAAGAAGGGCCTCTCAAGAAGATCTTAAAACTTGGGCAGTGAAATACTACTAATTATTACAAAGCCGATGGTAATACTAGGTGGGGGAGGGGGGGAGTCTACCCAAGGCAGCAACTTGTAATTTGTATCTGAACTGATATGGAATGTATAGTTATATGTGTATATATAAATGATGTAACATTTGACCTCTGTAACCAAAACTACTAAAAATAGATTTTTTTAAAAAAAAGTTCAGGAGGGAAAAAAAAGCCTACATGTGTCATGTAATGACACCTATTCAAAAAACCACATATAAGAATACAGTAGCGTAAGAGTTATTACTTAAGATCTACCAGACCGATTTTGCTCATTTTTGTTTTAAATTGAAGGCTGAGTAGCGTAGACATACAGATGTGGAAAATGTTCAAAGCTTGAGCTTTCGGCACCTTGGGAAGGTAGAAGAATGAGACCACAGGAGAGCTAAAGGAACACTCAGGCTAATGCATACGTCCCACACTGCAAATGCAATGTAACATGTGACACAGTGTGTGCCTAATGTGTAATTATGCTTACTCCTGTGAGCAAATAGATTACTGGGCCAGGTACAGAATGCTGGGAAAGTGGCTGAAGAAAAGTCAGATGATGACAGTTAGAGGAGCATGAAGACCAACCGAAGAGAAAGAGCAGAAAGGGCAGCAGAAAGAAAAGAGAGAGAGAAAACAAGAGAAGAAAACAGATAGACAGTCACAAGGGAAACAGGCAAAGTTATTTTCTGTTCTCCCATCATTCTTGGACTACTAGCCCCATGGCAACATGGGATTTACACTAGTATTATAAGAAAACAATATATCAATTAATCCATAAATCGTATACACTAATGACAAAACCTACACATTTCATATAGCCAGGTTTGCATAGAATGTATTGCTTTATACAAAACAAACAATAAATCAGTTAATTCATACATATATTTATTTATTTATTTATTTATTTATTACATTTTTATACCGCCCAATAGCCGAAGCTCTCTGGGCGGTTCACAAAAATTAAAATCATCATAAAACAACCAACAAGTTAAAAATACAAATACAAAATACAATATAAAAAGCACAACCAGGATAAAACTACGCAGCAAAATTGATATAAGGTTAAAATACAGAGTTAAAACAGTATAATTTAAATTTAAGTTAAAATTAAGTGTTAAAATACTGAGTGAATAAAAAGGTCTTCAGCTGGCGACGAAAGGAGTACAGTGTAGGCGCCAGGCGGACCTCTCTGGGGAGCTCATTCCACAACCGGGGTGCCACAGCGGAGAAAGCCCTCCTCCTAGTAGCCACCTGCCTCACTTCCTTTGGCAGGGGCTCACGGAGAAGGGCCCCTGTAGATGATCTTAAGGTCCGGGTAGGTACATATGGGAGGAGGCGTTCCTTCAAATAATCTGGCCCCAAACCGTTTAGGGCTTTAAATGTCAATACCAGCACTTTGAATCGGGCCCGGACCTGGACTGGCAGCCAATGAAGTTGTAAAAGGACTGGCGTAATGTGATCTCGCCAGCCAGTCCCTGTTAGTAAACGGGCTGCCCTGTTTTGTACCAGCTGAAGCTTCCGGACCGTTTTCAAAGGCAGCCCCAAGTATAACGCATTGCAGTAATCCAAACGAGAGGTTATCAGAGCATGGATAACTGTAGCTAGGCTATCACTGTCCAGATAAGGGCGCAGTTGGTATATCAGCCTAAGCTGATAAAAGGTGCTCTTTGCCACTGAGTTCACCTGTGCCTCAAGTGACAGTTCTGGATCGAAGAGCACCCCCAAACTACAGACCCGATCCTCTAGGGAGAGTGCAACCCCGTCCAGGACAGGGCAAACGTCACCTCGCCGGACAAATGAACCACCCGCTAACAGTACCTCCGTCTTGTCTGGATTGAGTCTCAGTTTGTTAGCCCTCATCCAGTCCATTACCGTGCCCAGGCACTGGTTCAGAACAGTCACTGCCTCACCTGGGTTTGATGAAAAGGAAAGGTAGAGCTGGGTGTCATCCGCATATTGATGACACCTCAGTCCACATCTCTGGATAACCTCCCCCAGCGGCTTCATGTATATGTTAAACAGCATAGGGGATAAAATAGAGCCCTGCGGAACCCCATGGCTTAGGAGCCACGGCACAGAGCAATAATCCCCCAGCACCACCTTCTGGAATCGGCCATCCAAGTAGGAGCGGAACCACTGCAACGCAGTACCTCCAACTCCCAGTTCAGACAACCTATCCAGAAGGATACCATGGTCGATGGTATCGAAGGCCGCTGAGAGGTCCAGGAGAACCAACAGGGTAGCACTCCCCCTGTCTCTCTCCTGACAGAGGTCATCCCACAGGGCGACCAAGGCAGTTTCTGTTCCAAAACCAGGCCTGAAACCCGATTGAAATGGATCTAGATAATCCGTTTCATTCAAGAGTGCCTGGAGTTGTCCTGCAACCACCCGCTCAAGCACCTTGCCCAGGAAAGGGATATTAGCCACCGGCCTGTAGTTGTTAACATCTTCCGGGTCCAGATTAGGCTTCTTCAGGAGTGGTCTAATTACCGCCTCTTTTAAAGAGGCCGGCACCACTCCCTCTCTCAAGGAGGCATTTACAACCTCCTGGACCCAGCCGGCGATCCCCTCCTTATTTGATGTAATGAGCCACGAGGGGCAAGGGTCAAGCACACAGGTGGTCGACCGGACTTGGCCAGTTATATCTTTGATTACCTCTTCATCTTCTTGCCACGATGGTTACTTCTTAGGACAGCTGGCTTTGTGTGTGTGTGTGTGTGTGTGTGTGTGTGTGTGTGTGTGTGTGTGTTTTAAAAAAGCTCTGCTGCTTCTGTCTCCCCCCTCCACCACCCAATAGTAAGATCCCCCACCCTCTACAAAGAGTCGCTGATTTTCACACCCCAAATGTGCATGTGCCTCCCTCCCCCACACTCATATTTCAAGTCAAAATATCTGGTTTTTGAGAACTTTGGGTTCAGTATCACATTTAGAAAAACACAGCTGGGTTTTATTCAAGGCAGGGCAATTCTAAGTCTTTCACATTAAAGGGAGGTTGTTATATTGTAAGGAATCAGTGTTCATTGGGCAGCTCAGTTCTCACAAAACTTCTCAGCATCTACCACAAGGGTACGCAACATGTGGCGCTCCAGATGTTTGGCCTACAACTCCCACGATCCCTCATCCTTGGCTATGAAGGCTAGGACTGATGGGAGGTGAAGTTCAAACCATCCATCCCACATGGCAGTTGATAGTAAATCATGAGTAAGAAATTCAAGGGAGGAGGTAGAGAAAGAGAAAACAAGACCGTTGGACTCTCCCTGCCTGACAACCATCTTCAACCAACTGTCCTGAGGGAAATATCTTGTTGAGTGTTGTGTTTTTTTTTAATGGTTAATTGTGATTTTATTACTTTATGTTAGTTGTACATCTCCCTGGTAGGATTTGTGTCCTGAAAGGTGGCATATAAATAATTGTAATAAAGAACTTGTTGAGATGGTGAGCTCTTGGAGCAGAGCGCTTGTGTAAAGCAGATTGTATTTGAGCTTGAAGTAACTGCAGGGGAGATCGGGCAAAGTTTCATCAAGCAGCTCTGGTCTTGCTGAGATGCTCTTGCTCATCTTAACTCAGAGCCCAATCTACACTACTGCTTTAAAGCGCTTTATAACAGTTTTGACAGCTGTACATGGAGTGTGCCCTGGGCCCCAACAGTTGTCAACACTGTTATAAAGTGCTTTAAAGGAGTAGTGTAGATCCTGCCCTGGTCATGTATATGTGAAAAGTGAAACACTTGTAAAGGTTTTGGCCAAAAACTGGTGTTCCTGAGCAAATGTAATGCATGATATTTTTTAAAAAAACGGGGTTGTAGAGCAGTAGTGCAATATTAAGATCTGAAATATGTGATCTCATATATTTCTAGTCCCTCTGGGGCAGCCTTTCTCAACCTGAGGCGCTCCAGATGTGTTGGACTACAACTCCCAGAATGCCCCAGCCAGCTGGCTGGGGCATTCTGGGAGATGCAGTCCAACACATCTGGAGCACCCCAGGTTGAGAAAGGCTGCTCTGGGGGGACTAAGATGACTTGGAGGTCCTTTGGCGCTGCGAGGCCTTGCATTTGCGCTCCTTCACGGCATCTGTATGGGAAGGAACACAAGTGCGGAGTTGCCGCCTGCCACTGCTGCCATGCTGAGCACCAGGGGGTGGGTGGGATGGGGGAAGAACGAAGCAGCCAGAGGGGGACGAAGAGAGGGACGCGTGGTGCCAGAACCACCTCTCCTCCCTCTGGCTTCCTGTTCCTTCCCCCCCCCCTTTTGTTTTAACTGTATCTGCACAGCTTTGCAGATACAGATAAAAAAACTGGAGGGGGGATGGGACCCATTCCTCTCCTCCCCCACCCTGTTTTTGTTTTTATTTGCAGGACTTGCGGGGCCCGTTGCTCTCTTCCCCCCATTTTTAAATTATTTATTTATTTACAGGGAGGCACGGGGCTCTGCTGTGCTCCTGGAGGTCCGCCCCCTTCCCTGTCCAGCCGATGGCGACCATCGGCTGTGACACACCTCTGCAGCCAAAGAAGTCGGGGTAAGTGCCCAACCCTGTTTGGAGCGGAGTTTCTGGGGTTTGTCCCTGGATGGCTTCACAATGGCGGCTGCATCATGTAGACAACCTGCCGCTACTTCGAATCCACCCCGGGGCAAACCCTTCATCAAGACAAGCCCTTACTTGCTGGTATCTTTTGCATCTTTCCTTTTCAACTTTCCTTCAGCACCAATTTCTATAGCAGGCCATTCCACTTCCTTATCTCATTGGATGGTAATTCCTCCGACTCATTTGGGCTAGGCTTGGTGATTTATTCCATTACGGGAAGTGCAGGAGGAAAATTATAGCCTGCAAACATCGGAGGTACAAAACAAGAGCACACCCGCGTCAGCTTTTTATGCTCCATCACCAATTGTGCTGCATCTCTTTCGGTTCACCCCATGCCAATTCTCTCCCTCTCAGGCCTCATTTGGATTTGAGGAAGCTTCTGTTTTGGTTTCAGTGGTGCAACTAAAGTCCAGGGTCCTGCCGCCTAGGGGCTCTCCCAAATGACAGTGCAGAAAGCAAACTCCATTTCACAATGGCATGGTGTTTGAAGTGAGTTTAAGGGCTTTGCTAGACCTACCTTGGAATCCGTGCAGGAGGAGGGGCGAGCCCGTGCTACAAGTAGCGCAGGCTGTCGCCCCTGTCTACACGTAAGACGCGACGGGCTGCAGGAAAGACCTGTCGCGTCCACCATTTTTTTTTTTTTAGTTTTAAAGGGCCATGTGCGTAGGAGCGCACCAACGATTTATTATTTATTTATTTATTTATTTATTACATTTCTATACCGCCCAATAGCCAGAGCTCTCTGGGCGGTTCACAAAACGATAAAGGTAGGCCTTCAAAAAAAGGGGGTTCACCGCTCCCCCCCTGCCCCCAATTTCCCCGCCCTGGCTGTGAACCCCCCGCCTGTGACCTACGATCCCCCCATCCCCCCCCCGGCTCTGTTTCCCCCCCATCCCCCCTGGTTCCGTTTCCCCCCCCCCATCTCCCCACCCTGCCCTGATGGCCACCAGGGCAGTAAATGCGGTAGCTGGGAAAAGCGAGACCGTGGGAAATGCCAGGCCACAACCAGGCCAAGGGTTACCCCTGCCTGAGCCCGGGATCCCCTGTGCGTCATCTGGATGCACAGGGGCCGGGCCAGGGCTCGCACCGGGCTACCCCTTCATCTAGCAAGGCCCTAAGATGCAAAACTGCACGATGTGCTCAAAACATTTTTTTGGTAAATTAAGGATGTGTTGTGATTGTTCAAATGTCTAACATGACAGGAATGTCAAAGCTGTTTTAAAGTATAGAATAAAACGTTGCAGTGGGGAGAGATCGTTTCATTTTCAGGTAACCTCAGTTCTAAAGATAAACACATGAAAATTGACACTGTGCAGCTTTTAAAGAGGGCCTTAGGCATGCCAATTTTAGAGCAGATCCCTGCATTATTATTATTTTTTTAATTGTTGTAAACCGCCCAGAGAGCTTCGGCTGGGGGGCGGTATATAAATGTAATAAAATAAATAAATAAATAAATAATGCAGTGACTTATAGGGATTTTTTAAAATGTCCTCTCTCAGGCACCTCTCACGGGGGAGAGGGAAACAAAGCAGCAGGAAAGCACTTAGCACAATAATAAATAAGTAAGTATATCAGTAAATGCCACGTCAGCGGCACACAGCTTGCCCAACCTCAGAGAGGACAGGAGGCTTGCAGGAGGAGGAGGAGGCACCCCTCCCCCACCGTCGGGCATGCAAAATTGGAGCGAGTCAAGGCAACAACAACAACTTCCCCATAGGAGGCTACACGGGAGGAGGAGGATGACGACCCGACCCCCTGCACTGGAAGCCAGCAGGAGTAATAATAGTTTAACTGAGAAATATACAGCTTGCCTGACTTAGGTATAGAAACTTACTCACTGACGATGCCAGCCCAGCAGCACTTTCACACTGTGGCTGACTTCTATGAGTCCAAGCAGAAAGGCGCCACCAACCAACCGCATCCCCTCTCCCCCCACAGCCAAGAGCAGCACCGCAGCACCCTTCAGTGTTTCTCACGCCTCGTGATGGAATGTTATCAAAGTGTGCTTTATTAATTGTGTACTGCTTGTGTGCACTGCACAACCCTAAAACACACCAACATACAAGTACAAGAAGAAGACACTTGTAACTTTGAAGCCAAATGCTGCAGGGAAGGCTCAACTTGGAGGAAGGAGAGCAACAGCACGTCAAACCATTAAGGGGGAAATAATAACAACAACAACAATAATAATAATAATCGCGCAACCCAGCCTTGCAAGATGGGATGGGCAGGCACATTGGAGGAAAAAGCTTTAACAGAACAGGCAGACACACGTGCACACGCTGGGGGTGGAACAGGTGAAACAGGTCCCTCTCTGTCTCTCCTCTCTCTGCCAAAAAACAGAGTCGTTTTGAGCTCTCGTAGCTCTCTCTCTCACCCTCTCTCCTCCTCTAAATCTCAGGCTGCAAACAAACACCCCCTATCTCACTTTGCACTGTGTGTGCAAAGGTAAAAGAATCTCTCTCTCTCTCTCTCTCTCTCTGACCGAAACAAACGCCGCAAGACCAAGAACAACAATGAACGCGTGGAATCAAAGACTGTGAGAAAATTCCCTTCCCCAAACACTGCGATTGGAGAACAGAACATGGTCACGGACAGTGCTGTGGCATTTCCTAACTGGTTAGACACAGAAGTCAATAATATATCAATTATCAAAACTGCCTCACCCCATGACCCCATGTTCCTTATTGGGAGGTTTTCAATAAGACACACACACACTGGTTGAATAATTACGGAGACATTAGAAGCACTGATTGGACACGTCTCCGCTCTGAGATTATTTGATGGGTTTAGAAGCAGCCAATCTCCACTCTGGAAGTTCAAATGCTCCACAGATGTTCACGGTTACCAGATAATTCCAGGATGGAGTGCACACCCCTAGTATACATGGCCATCTAAACCAGGGTGGGTGGGGATGAGACTTTTAAGGGCTTCTCCACATTTACTGAAAATCCCACTGTCTTACCATGGCTATCTCTTCTATAATCTTTCCATGTTTTCAATAGAAAATACACGTCCTGTCCCCCCTGTTTTTGTCAGTTCCTACCCACATGTTTCATTGATACCACCAGCAGACAGCGCTCCTTTATCGCGTGATTTAGGTTTATTACTGCATTTTTGGTGACTTTTAAAATGGCAGATTATCCCGTGAAAACAATGCGAGAGTCATCGGAGGTTGACAACGTTGTGAAAAGGACCCATGAACCCACAATCAGGAGTGCACAATAAATGCCTGTGTGCCACTGATAGGTTTTGCATGTTGCAGGATCCACAGGCTTTTGCATTCAGTTCCTCCAAATACGGCCCCACATGGAGTGATCGAATGTCATTTTACATGATCCTAATACCTTGTGCCCCTTCAATAGCTTTCAGACTGAATCCCGGAGTGGATTCATTACCCCACTGACATCGGATCCACCAGCCTCCACTGCCAAGGATCATTAAAGTGTGGAAAGAAAGGGAGAAGCCCAACGCAGGTGTGATTCTTAGCCATGAAAGCTTTGTGAAACCTCCATGATCAGAGGCTGTATGCTTCTGAGCACCGGGCTCAAACACCTGGCACGTCAGATGTGCAGATCAGCCCCTGTTGCAAACCAGTTTTTGGAGTAAATGGAGCCTTGATCTGATCAAGCAAGGCTTCCCTTGTGTAGTCTGCCTCATTTTTAGATCAAATCTGGTCAATTTCTATGGTTGAATCTGCCAATTTGCGTTTCTCATTGTTCAGATCATCCAGTGGAGACTGGTGGCTTTGATTTTGGAGGGACCATGACTCCATTCTGGTTTAGAGCTGCTTGCTTTAGCATTCTGGCTACCCCTGACTAAAACTCAGAATGGATTCACAGCCCCACCGAACTATGAGCCACCAGCCTCCACTGAGATCATCTCCAATTATCAAAATTCCTCCAGTCTTAAATTGAGATTGTTGAGATTTTTTTAAATGAACATTCATAAGCATTTTTGTGCATACTTCTCAGAATAAATGCATTTTTGTAGGTATTTTTTGCCAAATATATATTTCTTTTTGCAAGCAGTTTCCCTAATACTATTTTTGGACAATTTTGAACATTATTGTCCCTGATATATGCATTGTTGTACTGCATTTTTTAATTGGAGAACACCATTGCAATATTTGGAGAAGTGCAAATTCCAAAGGATAGAGGAGTTCCACTTTGCTTAGTGGTCCAAAAGTAAATTCGCATTAAAATGTGAACTAAATGAATACCACCCCCACCCCCACCATCTCTCTCTACCCATTTTCACTAATGTTCTTAGTTATTTCAAACCCTATAGCCAACATTATATTATTCCTATTCCTTGGCTTGCAGTAGTTGCTGTTATAAAACAGACTATGGGTTGGGGCCAGAGTTATTCATACTTAAGAGTAAACCCATTGAAAACAGTGGGTCTTCAGCTAGTCATGACTAAGTGAAGTCCCACTGAAATGAATGGGTGTCTTCGAAGTATGAATAAATTGGATCCAACCCTTTGTTTCAGGGAGAGAGCCAAAAATAATAAATTTTAGGTAATACTCATAATTAGCATAGGTGGCATCCTCATTTCAGCAAGAGCTGGTGATGGATTTGCACTCCTCCACTGCATATGAGAGATGCTGAAATCAACCCAATCGGCTTAGCAAATCCATTTGATTTGTCACAGCAAACAGCCTGGACTTCTTAGTGACGAAAAGCGTAACACAGCTGAGCTGCTGAAACGCTTCTCAGCTCTCCATGTTGAACGCACAAAGGAATGCCATCGATGGGCCAAACTAATTGTGACACTTATGAGGGACATGGCTAGATGGGGCGATATCCCAGGGATTGCCCTTGGATTGTCCCTGTGCGCCCACATGATGCACAGGGCATCCCGGGAGCAGGGAGGGATGATTCCTCCTTTTCCCGGGATATTGCCCTATCCTTCCAACCCAGTTTTCCCACGGTCTCAGGATGATCCCAAGACCGTGGGACATGTGGCCCACCGTTGCTGTTTTGTCCTGGCTCCTTGCGAGTAAACAGGAGGAGACAGGAACTGGGTATGGGGCACAGAACTTCTCAGGAGCTCTGTGCCCATCGGGGGGGGAGCGCGAGGTATGGGTTTTTTTTAACTTACAGATCCATTCCAGCGCTCGTGCACTCCTTTTCCTTTAAAAAAAAATCCAAAATGGCGGGTGCGATGTCACGCACCACGTATAGACGAGGGGGATGATCTCGCGTTCATAAAATCGTGAGATCATCCCCTTCAATCCCCCTCGTCTAGCCATGCCCGAGATCTTTTGATTTTCAAAATGCAGCTGTGGGATGGGACAACTGGGATTTGGCATCTGGCATGGGGAAGAGAAGCCTAACCCTTTCCCCTGCATCAGTTCTTCAACTTGAATCTTTCCTGCCCCCAAGAATCTGCTATTAGCCATGGAATGGCAAACACACCAGCACAAAATTAACTGTAATGAACTGTGGAAGGGGAAACATACCGGCACAAAATTTTGTGCCGGTATGTTTTCCCTTCCACAGTTAATAACAGTTTCAGGAGGTGATTTGAATCAAGTCCATGTAGTCTGGATGAAAAGGTGAGATCCCCCCTCCCTCCCCCATAATTTCTAGCATTTTCAAGTAGGGCTGGAAAAACTCCTTCCTGAAACCCTGGAGAGCAACTGCAAGTCACTGTTGTCAATACTGGTCTAGACTGGTCTGGCTCAGGGAAAGGCAGCTTCCTAGGTTCCCCTCCCCCTGGGCAATGGCACTGATCCAAATTGACTTCCACTCCACTGTGGAAACTGTTTTTTGAGCAATAAAAAAATATCAGTAGTTCAAATCATGGAACTCGCACGTCATGTCTACTTTGAACTTGTTTTCAGTGGGGAAGAGTGCCAGCTCAGTGGTAGAGAGCACATGCGTTGCACATGGCAGGTCTCCGGTTCAGCCCCTGGCATCTCCAGAAAAAGGGAGCCAGTGATGGCAGCATTCATTTTATTACTGGTGCAGGCGTCATTTCCGTAGCTCCCATCCTATTAGTTTTCGTTTGCCTTTGGTTTCAGTGGGAGACCAAGACACACATCGTCTTCCTGCATCCTTCCAAATGGCAGTGATTTTTCAGATCACCTACTGCCCCTCCCAAAGATCAGAGCTGCCAAATTTTGGATAGGTAGGAGAAGGAGAAGCACTTTCAAAAGAGCCATCTCCTTCAAAACCAAGGGCCGTCTAAAGGGAAATGCTTTATACATGGAACCAATTACAGTGCGATATGCCCACCCCTCCCCTGCAAAAACAAACAACCCATAGGCTTACTGTTTCCTTTCTCAACCCTGCTCCTAAGTGCAGTGAAAGTCAATGCCCAGATCAAGGGAGCATTGACCAGAAAACTATTGCGCCCCTTCCTAGAGTTGGAAGATCTAAAGATGGCAGTGCATGCGCTGGTAACTTTGAGGCTCGGCTTCTGCCATGTGCTCTACATAGGGCTACCTTTGTGCCTAGTCCGGAAACTTCATTTAGTGCAAAATATGGCAGCCAGGTTGGTACACCTAGTTTTGAAATCTCTTCACTGGCTGCCAATTAGTTTCCGGGTGAAGTATAAAGTGTTGGTTGTTACCTTTAAAGCCCTACATGGTTTGGGTCCAGATTACCTGTGGGTTCGCCTTCTCCCGTACAATCTACCCCACACACTCAGGTCCTCTGGGGAGAACTTACTTCAGCCAGCCAAAACTAGGCTGACAACTGTTACCCAAAGGACCTTTTCTTCTGTTGCCCCCAGACTGTGGAATGGTCTGCTGGAGGAGATTCGTCAGCTTAATCCTCTCTCTGAGTTTAAGACAGTCGTAAAGACTAGTATCTTCCAGCAGTCCTACCCAGATGAATTTTAAACCTAAGAATTTTAAGATGCTGTGATTGTTATTTTAATATTGTACTGGTTTTATATGCCCTTTTAACTAATTTTCCAGAGGGAGAGGCAGGTAATAAATATTATATTATTATTATTATTATTATTATTATTATTATTATTATTATTATTTATTGAGGAGGTAGATGTGACATACTACACTTTCTTTCATACCTGGACCTTCATTACCAGGTCTCTCTAAGAGTCAAGGGCCTTCAAACTTCTTGGCTTGGTCTTCTGTTTTTCAAGGTTAGATTTCAACCCAGGATGGTACGACTTTGGAGTGCAGGACAGTCTCTTGATTCAAGAGGTTGGCTGAGATTTTGACCACCACAACAGGTGTGATTAATTCAGGTGCTGTGAAGAACGGCAGGTAGTTTGTGAACCGCCCAGAGAGCTTCGGCTATTGGGCGGTATAAAAATGTAATAAATAAATAAAAATAGTCACAGGAGAACTCAGGTATAAAAGTCCCTCTGATGTGCCACTTGGGCTGAGCTTCGGCGCAGGTCGGGACCACGCAGGTGCTGCACGATCAGCCAACTGGAGTCTCTCCATTGCCGTTTCCTGGGGCTCCCGACAACAGAACGGGGACGTACGCTATCTTGCTCAGCTTTGCTTGATAACATCGTGTATTTAGTCGAAATATTTTGCCTGCTAGTTAAGAAAATCTTTAAACTTCTACCCACATGTGTGGTTATTGCTTCTGAATCTGAACAGAGGGCTATGTGGGAATGGGGTGTGTGTGTGAGGGTGAGCAGCGCAATGAAGGGTGCACGGCACCCGTCTCCTGCTGTGCCAGCACCCTATGCTCCACAGAGAGCCTTCCCTGGAAGGAGGAGGAGGATTCGGCAGCTCCCCCACCAGCCCAGGCCTTTTCTTTTTATCTTACGCTTCTGTACCTGCAAAGGGGTGAAACCTCAGTGGAAGTCAAGGGGAATTATTTACGAGTTGGCTGGTTTACCAGGCTGTTCTCAGAGAGGAAGCGGAGATTTCAAAACCGCCGAAGTCATCCCAAAGGGCAGGCTCATTTGGAGGAAAACAAAGCGCCTTTTAAATTCACTGACTGTGTGGGGCGTGATGCTTCACACCTCCGGAGAGGCGTACAGATGGAGAACAATAGCCTCCCCCCCACATCCCTCTCACCCCAAATTGAGTAAGAGAATTCTGAGTAGACATGTTTAGCCCCACAGCTGCAAATGAGAGGGGCAGAAAAAACAAACGAAAAGCAGAGGGGCACCTCACAGCGGCGATGTAAGACCTGGGGGGATTCCACACGTCGTACTGAGGGCGCTTCCATGCACCCCCTGGTCGGCGAGGAGGTAGGTGGGTGGCGGCGGCGGCAAGGACACCTCTTCCTCGTCTCTTCGAAAGGCAAGCTACACGATCGCTTTGGGGGCGCACTGGGGGCGCCCTCAGTACGACGTGTAGAATCCCCCCTGGACACACCCACCATACTGAGCTGAATTTATGTCCAGGGAATGGGTACACTGTGCATGAACCGCACTGAAGCTGCAGCAAGAAGAAAATCCGGAGCAAAATGCTTTTACAAAAATGCGGCGGCTGCAGAGTGGAGGCTGCGTCCTGCGTCCCTAATGAGGATGAGATGCAGCAGCGCCAGAGTAAATCGCTCGTGTAGATGGGCCGCGAGCCAGTCTTTTGCTGCCTGCAACTTCAGTGATTTATTTATGTATTTAAAACGTTTCTTGGCCACCTTTCAGGGAAGGAGCTCTCCCAAAGTGGCGTACAACAGTAAAACTCACAAAATAAAAGCCGAAGTGGTAATAAAAAAAGAAGTAAAAAGAGCAATAGCAGCAAACATTCTAAAAAAGCAACAAATGCCTGCAAAAAACAAAACCTACAACACACAACTGCAGCTACAACCCAGACCGACAAAACATAATCGTTTTATTTGTATATTTTGTACAGCACCAAGTACATTGTTGGTGCTAAATAATAATAATAATAATAATAATAATAATAATAATAATAATAATAATAATAATAATAATAATAATAATAGAAAGGCCAGAGTAAACCCATACATTTCCAGGCCCTTCCTGGAAGCCTGCAATTCATGGGGCCTTGACCAGATACAAAAGAGGGCAGAGCTCCTGCAGCTTTAACTGTTGTGACGAAGAGGAAATTCCACCAGGTGCTGCATGCACACCAATGACACCTGCTGAAATTCCCTTTTCTATGCAACTTTTAGTGATACAGGAGCCCTGTCTTCCTTTCCGTATGGTCACCCTAACTGGTAATTAGTGCAGCTGGTGCAGTATAGCCTTTATATGACCTGACTGCCTCACCCCACCAATGTTTGGACGGATGGAATTCTGCACCAGCTGAAGTTTCCAGACCATGTTCAGAAGCAGCCCCACAAACAGCACCTTATGGCAGTCCAGCCTGGGGGCTATCTATACGACAGCGGGATGTCCCCGCAACCCTTCCAAAATCTGGGAATCTATGGCAATAGCGCCAGACTGCAGCAGCCACTGCGAGTTTTCCGCGAAGGTTAAGTCAACTGCACTGCATGTCCCTGAGGCAATGTCCTTCAGAGACATGATAGCACTCTAAAAGGTTGTCACACAGAGGAGGGCCAGGATCTCTTCTCGATCCTCCCAGAGTGCAGGACACGGAATAACGGGCTCAAGTTAAAGGAAGCCAGATTCCAGCTGGACATCAGGAAAAACTTCCTGACTGTTAGAGCAGTACGACAATGGAATCAGTTACCTAGGGAGGTTGTGGGCTCTCCCACACTAGAAGCAGCTGGACAACCATCTGTCAGGGATGCTTTAGGGTGGATTCCTGCATTGAGCAGGGGGTTGGACTCAATGGCCTTGTAGGCCCTTTCCAGCTCTGCTATTCTATGATTCCCAGACAGGGCCACAACTGGGGTACCAGGCTACATTAGTAAAACACACTCCAAGTCACCGTAGCCACCTGGGCTTCCCCAGTTAGCACAGCCCTCGTCTATACGACAGTGGGACTGCTTCACTTGGAATTTTAACCTAAATTTTCGTTGATTCGAATCTAGCCAACAAGCGTCACACTGCAGCAGCAGCAACAGCAATTTATCTCCTGATTTTTTAATGTCCACATACACACATTCTTTTAGGAGGACCGCAACCCCTTCTAAGACCCTACTAGAGGAAATAGAGCGTCAGTCACAAGCACAGTTCAGGTTACAAGACAAAGGCAGGATGGACCAAGTTGTTCTAATGCTGGCTGGATTCTCTTGGAGGCTTTGAATCCCAAAGCCTGCTGAACCCCACCCAGAGCTCAGCTGCAGCAACCAAAGCTCTCTTTCCAGAGCCCTACTCCTGAGGAGTCAATTTCTCCTAAGGAGACCTTTTCTGGAGGTGAGAACTCCGTCACACAGGAGCCCTAGTAGCCTGTTGCTTGAGGTAAAGACACTGCTGGGGATCAGACAGGGTGACCCTATGGAAAGGAGGACAGGGCTCCTGTATCTTTAACACTTGTGCAGAAAAGGGAATTTCAGGGGACGGTGTAAAAGCCGGAACGGAACGGAACAGGCCGGAACAGCCCCATTATATTAAAAAACCATACCAAAAACAGTGGCATGTGTTAGCAACACTTGAGAACAATATTTTAAGACTAAAACCATACCAATATTATATCACTATTAACCCCAGAACTCCCAAAACGACGTCCGGAACAGAATGGGATGGCCGGAACGGCCACTAGGGAACGAGCGATATCAACCAAACTCACCAGACATGCATAACTAAATGGCAGGGATGAAATAGGCCACAAAAGTTGCCCCGAAACCACGTTCAGATACCCGTTCCGGGCAAAAACGTGTATTGCGCAAAACGGGCCATAACGGCAGCTTCCCAATGAGATAAGTGAACCAAACTCACCAGACACACATTACTAGGTGGGGCAAATATAGAAAGCTCCAAAAGTTGCCCCAAAACCACGTTCAGATACCCGTTCCGGGCAAAAACGCGTATTGCGCAAAACAGGCCGTAACGGCAGCTTCCCAATGAGGTAAGTGAACCAAACTCACCAGACACACATTACTATGTGGGGCAAATATAGAAAGCTCCAAAAGTTGCCCCGAAACCACATTCAGATACCCGTTCCGGGCAAAAACGTGTATTGCGCAAAATGGGCCGTAACAGCACCTTCCCAATGAGGTAAGTCAACCAAACTCACCAGATGCACATGACAAGGTGGGACAAATATAGAAAGCTTCAAAAGTTGCCCCGAAACCACGTTCAGATACCCGTTCCGGGCAAAAACGCGTATTGCGCAAAATGGGCCGTAACGGCAGCTTCCCAATGAGATAATTGAACCAAACTCACCAGACACACATTACTAGGTGGGGCAAATATAGAAAGCTCCAAAAGTTGCCCCAAAACCACGTTCAGATACCCGTTCCGGGCAAAAACGCGTATTGCGCAAAATGGGCCGTAACGACAGCTTCCCAATGAGGTAAGTGAACCAAACTCACCAGATGCACATGACAAGGTAGGACAAATATAGAAAGCTCCAAAAGTTGCCCCGAAACCACGTTCAGATACCCGTTAGGGGCAAAAACGCGTATTGCGCAAAATGGGCCGTAACGGCAGCTTCCCAATGAGATAAGTGAACCAAACTCACTAGATGCACATGACAAGGTGGGACAAATATAGAAAGCTCCAAAAGTTGCCCCGAAACTACATTCAGATACCCGTTCCGGGCAAAAACGTGTATTGCGCAAAATGGGCCGTAACGGCACCTTCCCAATGAGGTAAGTCAACCAAACTCACCAGATGCACATGACAAGGTGGGATAAATATAGAAAGCTCCAAAAGTTGCCCCGAAACCACGTTCAGATACCCGTTCCGGGCAAAAACGCGTATTGCGCAAAATGGGCCGTAACGGCAGCTTCCCAATGAGATAAGTGAACCAAACTCACTAGATGCACATGACAAGGTGGGACAAATATAGAAAGCTCCAAAAGTTGCCCCGAAACTACATTCAGATACCCGTTCCGGGCAAAAACGTGTATTGCGCAAAATGGGCCGTAACGGCACCTTCCCAATGAGGTAAGTCAACCAAACTCACCAGATGCACATGACAAGGTGGGATAAATATAGAAAGCTCCAAAAGTTGCCCCGAAACCACGTTCAGATACCCGTTCCGGGCAAAAACGTGTATTGCGCAAAACGGGCCGTAACGGCAGCTTCCCAATGAGGTAAGTGAACCAAACTCACCAGATGCACATGACAAGGTGGGATAAATATAGAAAGCTCCAAAAGTTGCCCCGAAACCACGTTCAGATACCCGTTCCGGGCGAAAACGCGTATTGCGCAAAACCTACCGTAACGGCAGCTTCCCAATGAGATAAGTGAACCAAACTCACCAGATGCACATGACAAGGTGGGACAAATATAGAAAGCTCCAAAAGTTGCCCCGAAACCACGTTCAGATACCCGTTCCGGGGGGAAACGCGTATTGCGCAAAACGGGCCGTAACGGCAGCTTCCCAATGAGGTAAGTGAACCAAACTCACCAGATGCACATGACAAGGTGGGGCAAATATAGAAAGCTCCAAAAGTTGCCCCGAAACCACGTTCAGATACCCGTTCCGGGCAAAAACGCGTATTGCGCAAAATGGGCCGTAACGACAGCTTCCCAATGAGGTAAGTGAACCAAACTCACCAGATGCACATGACAAGGTAGGACAAATATAGAAAGCTCCAAAAGTTTTCCCGAAACCACGTTCAGATATCCGTTAGGGGCAAAAACGCGTATTGCGCAAAACCTGCCGTAACGGCAGCTTCCCAATGAGATAAGTGAACCAAACTCACCAGATGCACATGACAAGGTGGGACAAATATAGAAAGCTCCAAAAGTTGCCCCGAAACTACATTCAGATACCCGTTCCGGCCAAAAACGTGTATTGCGCAAAATGGGCCGTAACGGCACCTTCCCAATGAGGTAAGTCAACCAAACTCACCAGATGCACATGACAAGGTGGGACAAATATAGAAAGCTCCAAAAGTTGCCCCGAAACCACGTTCAGATACCCGTTCCGGGGGGAAACGCGTATTGCGCAAAACGGGCCGTAACGGCAGCTTCCCAATGAGGTAAGTCAACCAAACTCACCAGATGCACATGACAAGGTGGGACAAATATAGAAAGCTCCAAAAGTTGCCCCGAAACCACGTTCACATACCCGTTCCGGGGGAAAACGCGTATCAGGCAAAACGGTCCGTAACGGCAGCTTCCCAGTGAGTTAAGTGAACCAAACTCACCAGATGCACATGACAAGGTGGGACAAATATAGAAAGCTCCAAAAGTTTCCCCAAAACCACGTTCAGATACCCGTTCCGGGCAAAAACGCGTATTGCGCAAAATGGGCCATAACGGCAGCTTCCCAATGAGATAAGTGAACCAAACTCACCAGATGCACATGACAAGGTGGGACAAATATAGAAAGCTCCAAAAGTTTCCCCAAAACCACGTTCAGATACCCGTTCCGGGCAAAAACGCGTATTGTGCAAAACGGGCCGTAACGGCAGCTTCCCAATGAGGTAAGTCAACCAAACTTTTTGTATGTCTCTTTGCACATGTGCTATGCAGTGGCTCACCTGTCCCTTTCCCAGCAGACATGGTGCCTGTACTGCAGTGGATTGCAAATGAACTTCTCAAGCACAAATCACTTCTTCCACGGCCAAGTTTAATGCAGAGACAGCAGCAGAGAATAAAGAAGCAAATAAATCAGAGAGAAATTAAGCAATTCAATAGTCCTGTTTCTAGAAAACCACCGAAAGGAACATTTTCTACAATCCAGTTCTTGTCTTCAGCAATACAACAGTATTACACTTCATCTTGGTCTTTGTGCTTAATGGGTGATCAGTGCAAGAAACCAAAGGAGGACACCATGGTTCTGTGCGAGGGAGCATGTCAGGACTGGCACCATCATTCTTGCCTTGAGATAAATCAAGCTTCTCGTGGTATATTCAAATGTCCAAAGTGCTGTGAGAAATGAATAATCTACACTGTAGGCAAAAATTTATGTTAACAGGTGCTGTATGTTAGCATTTACATTTACACACACACACACACACACACACAGAGAGAGAGAGAGAGAGAGAGAGAGAGAGAGAGAGAGAGAGAGAGTATAGATATTATGTACATTGTTTTTGTTCTTACTGTTTGTGGTTATTTTTCTTGTATTCATGTTTTCATAAAGAATATGACTAAAGAAGCATATATGTTAATAAAGCTTCAGAACATCACAGCCAATGACAATGGGTTATACTGAATCAAACAAATGGTCAACCTAGCTCCCTCTTATTCACATGGGGCTAACCTATTCAAGACACCTAACATACAATTTAAAATTGTGTGATTGGCTTTTAAAAATAAATTCCATGTTTGGGGAGGGGAGGGGTACCTGTCAAGATTGTGGAATGTGGGCATTAACGCTTTGTCTCCTGGTGTGATAAGGGTGACCAGATGACCCGGAAAACCCGGGAGACCTCTGGAAAAACGGAGATCTCCAGGGCAACCGGGACTGGCACCCAATTTCTTGGGGGAAAGGGCTGAGGGGGAAGGCCTCCATCAGCCCTGGAAGGGGTTGGGGGCTGCGTTTTTGGACTTCCTGGAATGCAGCCTCCAGTACTCCCATGGCAATCCTCAAAAGACCTGGGCTTTTTTGACAGAACATTTATATCCCACCTGCCACCCAGAAACGCATGGTGAACTACAATGGCCTTTCCCAATTTTGTAATAACCCTGTGGAATAAGTTAGGTTGAAAGATGTGAATAGCCACAGGTCATTGTAAGCTTCATGATGGAATGAGACAGCCCAACCCCAACAATGCCATCATAGACTGATATTTTAAGCACATTACCAAACCACATGACAACTATGGGCTTCTGTAGGAAACCATCTTTGCAGAACTTCACTCTGGATTCTGAGAAAGTTTATTAAATGTTCCAGTTAGTACAATGAAAGTAGTTTATTTGATTGCATTCACACACATAGAAGTTGCCTTTCGAGGCAATTTCCCGACAATAGATAGTGCCTCATTTTCCTCACCCATAATTTTCTTTTCCAGCTAATTTTGGGAATATGAACTATGGCCCGGAGTGGGTAACAGAACCTGACTTTCATGGAAATTTCAGAGGTTATTATATCTGTCCCATCTAGTAATGTGCTTCTGGTGAGTTTGGTTGACTTACCTCATCGGGAAGCTGCCGTTACGGCTCGTTTTGGGCAATACAGACTTTTGCCCGAAACGGGTATCTGAACGTGGTTTCGGGGCAACTTTTACAGCTTTTTACATCTGTCCCACCTAGTAATGCGCATCTGGTGAGTTTGGTTGATTTACCTCATTGGAAAGCTGCCGTTATTTTGCCCGGAACGGGTATCTGAACGTGGTTTCGGGGCAACTTTTGGAGCTTTCTATATTTGTCCCACCTTGTCATGTGCATCTGGTGAGTTTGGTTCACTTACCTCACTGGGAAGCTGCCGTTACGGCCCATTTTGTGCAGTACACATTTTTGCCCGGAACGGGTATCTGAACGTGGTTTTGGGGCAACTTTTGGAGCTTTCTATATTTGTCCCACCTTGTCATGTGCATCTGGTGAGTTTGGTTCACTTACCTCACTGGGAAGCTGCCGTTACGGCCCGTTTTGCCCGATACGCGTTTTCCCCCGGAACGGGTATCTGAACGTGGTTTCGGGGCAACTTTTGGAGCTTTCTATATTTGTCCTACCTTGTCATGTGCATCTGGTGAGTTTGGTTCACTTACCTCATTGGAAAGCTGTCGTTACGGCCCATTTTGTGCAGTACACGTTTTTGCCCGGAACGGGTATCTGAACGTGGTTTTGGGGAAACTTTTGGAGCTTTCTATATTTGTCCCACCTTGTCATGTGCATCTGGTGAGTTTGGTTCACTTATCTCATTGGGAAGCTGCCGTTACGGCCCATTTTGCGCAATACACGTTTTTGCCCGGAACGGGTATCTGAACGTGGTTTCGGGGAAACTTTTGGAGCTTTCTATATTTGTCCCACCTTGTCATGTGCATCTGGTGAGTTTGGTTCACTTACCTCATTGGGAAGCTGCCGTTACGGCCCATTTTGCACAATACACGTTTTTGCCCGGAACGGGTATCTGAACGTGGTTTCGGGGCAACTTTTGGAGCTTTCTATATTTGCCCCACCTAGTTATGTGCATCTGGTGAGTTTGGTTCACTTACCTCACTGGGAAGCTGCCGTTACGGCCGGTTTTGCGCAGTACACGTTTTTGCCCGGAACGGGTATCTGAACGTGGTTTCAGGGCAACTTTTGGAGCTTTCTATATTTGCCCCACCTAGTTATGTGCATCTGGTGAGTTTGGTTGACTTACCTCACTGGGAAGCTGCCGTTACGGCCCATTTTGCCCGATACGCGTTTTCCCCCGGAACGGGTATCTGAACGTGGTTTCGGGGCAACTTTTGGAGCTTTCTATATTTGTCACACCTTGTCATGCGCATCTGGTGAGTTTGGTTCACTTACCTCATTGGGAAGCTGTCGTTACGGCCCATTTTGCGCAATACGCGTTTTTGCCCGGAACGGGTATCTGAACGTGGTTTCGGGGCAACTTTTGGAGCTTTCTATATTTGTCCCACCTTGTCATGTGCATCTGGTGAGTTTGGTTCACTTACCTCATTGGGAAGCTGCCGTTACGGCCCATTTTGCGCAATACGCGTTTTTGCCCGGAACGGGTATCTGAACGTGGTTTCGGGGCAACTTTTGGAGCTTTCTATATTTGTCCCACCTTGTCATGTGCATCTGGTGAGTTTGGCTCACTTACCTCATTGGGAAGCTGCCGTTACGGCCCGTTTTGCGCAATACACGTTTTTGCCCGGAACGGGTATCTGAACGTGGTTTCGGGGCAACTTTTGTGGCTTATTGCATCCCTGCCATTTAGTTATGCATGACTGGTGAGTTTGGTTGATATCGCTCGTTCCCTAGTGGCCGTTCCGGCCATTCCATTCTGTTCCGGACGTCGTTTTGGGAGTTTTGGGGTTAATAGTGATATAATATTGGTATGGTTTTAGTCCTAAAATATTGTTCTCAAGTGTTGCTAACACATGCCACTGTTTTTGGTATGATTTTTTAATATAATGGGGCTGTTCCGGCCTGTTCCGTTCCGTTCCGGCTTTTACACCGTCCCGAATTTCAGCAGGTATCATTTCTATGCATACAGCCCCTGGTGAAATTCCCTCTTCATCACAACAGTTTAAAGCTGCAGGAGCTATACTAGAGTGACCAGATACAAAAG
The DNA here is from genome assembly GCF_023053635.1 of Elgaria multicarinata webbii. Taxonomy (NCBI): domain Eukaryota; kingdom Metazoa; phylum Chordata; class Lepidosauria; order Squamata; family Anguidae; genus Elgaria; species Elgaria multicarinata. The sequence goes on along the minus strand of NC_086181.1, from coordinate 33,392,552 downwards.
AGGGCATGCAATTGGCTGCCCAAACCCCAATGGGAGATCTAGACTGAGATTTTTGGTAAACTGGGAAACATTTCCCCCCTGTTTTCCCTTTAATGTTTTTAAAGTGTATTCATTTATTTAAACAGTCATAATTAATAGTTTTTTCCATCTGTTCAACCACTGTTTCTTACATCAGATAAAATATGAAATAATCTTTGTTATTTTAGTTGTATTTTTTTCTGTATCCCCCCCCCCAAATTTGGTGCCCCACTTAAATTGGAGCCCTAGGTGACCGCCTAGTTTGTCTATATGGACTGGCCGCCCCTGACTTTAAAAAGGAGCCATGGGGGGCTCTGAATCAGCCACTCTCTCCCAACGCTGCTGCTTTGATCAAATTCAGAGGCCCCAACTTTCACGCTTAAACCTAAGAACACTTCAAAATTAAGAGATCTTACTGCCAATCTGATAGATTTTCGCCCTTATTTCCTTGGTAAGCTGGGCCTGTCTTGCAACCCATGAGTCATTCTCCCTGCTACAGAATTCCCACTTTTCACAAACCCAGAAACCTAGAGAGACACAAGGAAGAGTATACATGAAAGAGAGAGAGAGAAAAGTCTTCAATCAACAGTGCTGGTTGAAAACAGGTTTTCATTTTTAATCTGAGTCTTCCAACGCAGTATCCCTTAATTACAGAGGGAGAGGTCATTCTGTTGTTTTGACTTGAATTTTCATTTCACTTGATGTTCCTGTAATAATGCCAGGGATTAGCAAACTAAGCCATGCAGTTTCTTGGGAACATGATTCCCATTTGTAAGACAACATTTTTATCATCCAACCAGCAAAGCGCAGCGCCATTTTGCAATCTGAATACTGGCGGCATTCTCCAGGTGGGGTCTGGAGCTTGAAATGGCTCTTCAGCTTTTTAAAAAGGTTAGCAAGAGTCATTTCTCGGAATGATCTCCGCACTCATCTTCTGACCGGCTGGCGCAATCACAATAAATTACACCCCAGTATGAATTAGAGGACGGTAGTAAAACTAAGAGCGAGTGCGGTGAAGTTTCAGTGGATACAGCGGTTAGCAATGCACACTTAATTGAGGATAATTGTGAAAGATCATTTAAAAACCACGCCCAATTAGCTCAGTATGACTTTGTGATATTTCATGGAATGATCTCTCCTAAAAGATGCTTGGACTTCGTTCAGGACAGCTGTCTCAGAGGGTACTTGGCTCCGTTTCAAAGCCTCATCACACCTACCCATTTTCCCTCGAACTATCCCATAGCGTAAGAAGCTTGTAGTAGTAGTTGTTGTGCTGCTCCATCACACACTCTGGGGGGTTGGTGCGGGCTCTGCAGCGCTCGCTTGGGGCTGAGGGCAGCCGGGCGGCCCTGCTCCTCGTCTTCCTACTCTTGCTCCAACGCGCGCCCTGTGAGTGCTGGGCCTGCTTCATTGAACTCGCTGGGATTGCAGAGCATAATGCTTACTGCGGGATCCCCGACACTAGCTTGGTTTCTTCTGAAATGAGCACAGCTCTGCCCCACATCATCCTTCCACGCCCCCAGTGGCCGCTCGGGGTATAAAAAGAGTCTCACTTTCCGTGATCTTATTTTCTTCGCTATTTGCAGGGACAAAGCGCAATCACAGCAGGGCACATCAGAGTACTTCGCTGTGATTTCAGATTATAGGGTAACCATCATGTGAGCCCAATGCATTGAACTCGCTGGGATTGCGGAGCATAACGCTGCTGTGATGAAGCTCTCAGTCGGCACTCACCAACTAAGTTCAAAGTTAGAGGAAGTGATTGCTTTTCTTGATACATCAACTGCATTCACTGAGGGCTCCTCTACACCAAGCAGGATATTCCACTATGAAAGTGGTATGAAAGCAGTATATAAAAGGCAGGAGCCACACTACTGCTTTATAGTGGTACTGAAGTGCACTGCAGGATCTACACTCCTGCTTTATAGTGGTATTGAAGTGCACTGAGCTGTTGGGGCCCATGACACATCTACACCAAGCAGGATATAGCACTATGAAAGTGGTATGAAAGCGATATATGGTATGTGTCAATGGGCCCCAACAGTTGTCAGTGCACTTCAATACCGCTATAAAGCAGCAGTGTGGCTCCTGCCTTTTATATACCGCTTTCATAGTGGAATATTCCACTTGATGTAGATGAGCCCTGAGTGAACATTCTTCTAAAATGCAAGAGATTCTTGTCTGCGTAATATGAAGAATGATGCAAGCAAAGTGAAGAAGGTACCTACCAATGCAGCTACCACAAAGCACTAGAGGGTTTAGATAAATGATTTGCGTTGCTTCAAGAAGCATTGTAACAGGAGACTTTGAGTTATGCATCTACTGCAGAGTTTCCGAAACCTGATGCCCTCCAGGTGTTTTGGACTTCATCTCCCATCAGCATAGCCAATGGTCAAAAATGCTGGGAATTGTCGTCCAAAATTTGGGGGATACCAGCTTGGGGAGGGCTGATCTATTGTCTCCCAAGATGTTGGGGTGGGGGGCAAGGGATTTCATCAGGACTAACTCTACAAGACAACCAGCGTGATCTCATGACAACTTCTTGGGGAATATAACAGTTAAACATTTATGGGACAGAGAACTTGAAGAGGAAATAGAGGAAGGGGAAGGGAAGAAAATTATTGACAGATTCCCCTTTCAAACAATATCTACAAGAATAAGAAAAGGTGCGCTAAAATTAGTACAGAAGTGGTATCTGACACCAGTAAAACTGGCAAAAATTAATAATATATCACCTTTGTGCTGGAGGGGATGTCAAATCAATGGGACACTAATTCATATGTGGTGGGAATGTAGGAAGGTCAAGAAGTTTTGGGACAAGGTTTTTCAGGAAATAAGAAAAATTACCGAACAAGAGGTTTGTAAAACACCAGAGCTAGCTTTATTGAATATGTATGTTAAAGAAAATAGAGAGATAAAAGAAAAAATATTAATTGGATTTATGTTAATAGCCGTGAGACAATTAATAGCAGGCAACTGGAAGACAGCTCAGATGCTGACAGTATCACTGTGGAGAAAGAAAATCTGGGACATAGCAATAAACGAAAAGTTGACACAGAAGATAAGAACACATAGAGGGATAAAGAAAAGAGATCCTTTCAGGACTGACTGGCAAAAAAAATATGGACTACATGAAAAAGGACTCAAACAGAACAACTTTGGCAAAAGCCTATAGAAATCTGTGGGACTCATAAAAACCAGATAATCAATAAATGAAATGGAAACTTAAAAACAACAACACCCTGGATAAAAAAAAAATGAAATAAAAGATATAAGATGGAAATTCTGTAATTGACCAAGTGTGGGGAGGGAACAGGGAGGGATATAGAATAAGTATTGATGTGTATAGTTGTATGTTTTATTTTTATTCTTGATTTTTGAGTTCAATGTATTTAACAATATATATATATGACAACTTGTTGAAAATGGACCGGCCTCACCTGGGAATCAAAGCAGAATCCCATGGGAATGCTTCTCCAACTCACAGCACATGTAAGAACTTTCACACCATCAGATTGGCTCAACTCTGGAACAAACAGTAAATGATGCTGTTGCAAGCCAGCCAAGTGGGATTGCAGACTTGAATAACTCTGTTTTGCCAAGACAAATCTGGGTGTGAAGCCATACACACCACCTCCCTAGTACATCTGTTTGACTAAGGGCATGCCTAGATGATGCCTTATCCCAGGGATCACCCCAGGATCATCCTTGTAGGTCCACATGACGCACAGGGGATCCTGGGGGCAGGGAGGGATGATCCCTCCATTTCCCCAGGATAACTAGGATGGTTTTTAGACCAATTTTCCCAGCGGTCTCGGGATTGGCCCGAGACCATGGGAGGCCGTCCCAGTTTTGTCCCAGTTCCTCGCAAGTAAATACAAGGAGCTGGGAACCAGGCACAGGGCATGGAGCTCTTCAAGCACTCCGTGCCCATAGGGGATGGGGAGGGGAGCAGGGGAGGGGCTTTTTTTTTTAACTTAGGTGCACTCCAGGTCCTCTCTTTTTTTAAAAAAATGGCGGGCGTGACGTCCTCCTTCCTCCCTGGATGTCATGTGCCGCATGTGGACTGAGGGGGAGGATCTCACGATCAGCATATCGCGAGATCCTCCCCCTCCTGTCTCCTGGTGTACACATGCCCTTACTCAGGTTTTCTGGGGAATATTTATCTTGAGCATCATCACACGAGGGGAAATTGTGTTTGCTTACCGTTGCTTCTCCGCCCATGTGTTTGTCCCTCATTACTTCCTCTTTCAAAAGAGGAAGTAAACAACGTGCACATGGCCCATTCAGTGGGCCGTTCTGATTGCACTGCTTCTCTTGCACACAGCAGGAGATAGCGGCAACTTCCGTCTTTAAAAATAAATCGGACTTACTGATTGGAAGGCTGGAAGGGGTGGGAGGTGGGCGGGAGGCAGACAACGTTGTAAGAGGGACCTGCAAAAATCCATGAGCGCCCGGTAACAAGCGTGCAATAAAACGCTCACCTGATGGAGTTCGGAGAAGGCTTCATTCAACCTCACTGGGTCAAAGAGAGAGAGAAAAGGACATAGGGACCATGACTAGAGGCATCACATGGCTCCTTAAGGCCTTTGATGGCAGCATGAACAAGGGACAATTTTGTAGCAGCCTGGTTTTGAGAAGAATTTGCCAAAATTTGCAAAGTTCTCCATATTTGGGACAAAATGAGCCTGAGATTTTAAAAAATTGAATGTGGGAGAAACTGAAACTGACAGATTTTTCCATCCAGGCTTTGTGCGCTTTGCTCTGAAAAGCCTGGGTTCGAATCCCCTGTGTATTCAACCGTGTTAGTGCTTAATTAGGGTTGCCGCCTCTCTTTTCTTTCTGACAGGCTTCTCATCTTTAACAGCTACATGGCAGGCAGGTACATATACCTGTTGAGTTTGGCTCAGGCAGATGGGTGAGAACTTCATTTTTCGATCAGAACTGACCAAAATGTGCAAAGCCCTTCACATTCAGGAGGAAATGAACTTGAGATTTAAAAAATAAAATGCAAATGCAGGCGTGCAACTGACAGATTCAGCTTTCAGAGGGAGACATCACAGAGAGAAAGAAGAGCGGACCCGGCTTGTGTGCAGATATCGGCTGATTCCCCTGCTACGCGATTTCCGGCAAATTAACGGTACAACAAACACATGTGACAAATCACTGCTCAAGCCATTGTGAAAGCCATGTGACAAGTGAGCTGCCTGTTACTGGTGGATTGGGGTGACTGCCTTCCGTGGACAATAGGGCTCCGCTCTATCCGATTTCCCCCCTCCCCCATGAACCCCAGTTTGCCCCATACAGCAATGGACCTCTGTGTAGCATTTTCAGGGGGCTGCAGAGGCTGCTGTTTGGAGGAGGGATGGGCACATTTGCTGCCATTAGTCCCAGTTGCACGCAACTCTGTTCGGATCCAGCCCTCTAACTGGGATGGTTTCCTTCCATCTCCTTGGAGAATAGCCAACCATACGTGGCCAACTTTCTTTCTCCATGTTCTATCATAATTACATCTTAAACCAGCTGAACAAATTTCTAGATGGGACTGTTTTGCCAGATGTCAAAGATTGAAAACAAGATTCAAAGGAGTGACATGGAGGAGGTAGAGGATTCCAGTGCATGCTTCCTGCTGCTCAGCAGAAGTCCAACTGATTTTCTGGAGGCACTTCAGGAACGAGGAACTTAAACCGTTTTTAGATGCATACGCAATTGAAAGCTGGCAGGATGACAGCTTTGCCACCACCCTTGGCACCAGAGGCATCCTGCTTCATGTAACAACCTGTGCGTTTAGTTTACTTGGGAGTGTAAATGACATCCCAAAGGAAAACGAGTTTCCTTCCCAAAAATGGGCAGATTCAGGTATGGTTTTCCCTTTGAATTTGATTTGTCCTCCTCTAAAAATGTTGTGTTTGCAACATCAGAGGGAGATGTGGCAGTTCTCTTCCTAGGGCACATGGGGAAAATTCCCAAAGGCCCATGTGTGTGGCTTAGAAGTGCTCCACTACATGGATATGAGAGGCCTCCCGAACCAGATGGACTTGGCATTGGGGCTGTGCAAAGAGAGCCAGTGTGGTGTAGTGGTTAGAGTGTTGGACTGGGACTGGGACTTGGGAGATCCATGTTCTAATTCCCACTCACTGGGTGTCTTTGGACCAGTCACTGACCTTCAGCCTAACCTACATCACAGAGTTGTTTGGGGGATAAAAATGGAGGAGAGGAAGATTATGTATGCTTCATAGAGGAGAAGAGGGGATATAAATGTAACAAACAAATGAAATGAAATGAACAAGTAAAATCATATGACAACTCTCCCAAACTAGGTAGGGTTGCTGTTTTGATTTTGCAAAGCTATTCCTGCTTTTCATGCATTCACTCGATGGCCCTGCTCCGACACCATGCTAAACCACTATGCTTAAGCATTTTGAGCTAAACATTATGGCTTAGCGTGCCGTGTGAACCATGACTTAGTGAATTGTGTGAACCGTTCCTAACCAAACCATGGTGGCTACATAACATGGTTTAAACACGCTCATTAACTGCTTGCTGCAAAAGGGTTAGCAGCCTAACAGTGGCTTAGCATGTTGTCTGAACAGGCCTGATGGAATTTTAACTGCCTCATTTTCAAGGAAAACAAAAGTAAAGCCATTTCCCATCTTTGAAAAGCCTTCCCTCTCTCCTTGAGATATGGCTGGCATTAAGTCATTTCTCAGCATTACGTATGGTAGGAGTAGGGAATCTGGTTCCCCCTGATGTTTTGGACTACAACTCCTATCATCCTTGATCATTGACCTTGCTAGCTGGAGATAAAGGTACTTGTATTCCAAAACATCTGGAGAGAACTGGGTTGCCTAGCCCTGATGTATGGTATCAAAACTGACTGACTATGAAATGGCTTAGCCACCGTGGGTTTGATCCAGACTTAATCAAGCTTACAGCAGGCTCATTTAAATCAATGGAGCTTAAGTTAGTCATGACTTACTTATCCCAGTGATTTTAGAGGGTCTGCTTTTATAATCCAATAACACTAAATGTAGAAACCCAAAGGAAAGCTCATAGCAATGATCAAAGGTGTCAACTTATTTCTCGAAATGTCCTGCTGTTTCAAAGATATGCATATGGAGACTGGATACATTACATGCATGTCTAAGCTCTCACTGGTTCAGGAACAATGGCTCTTTTGTGTCTTGCTGACAGCAAAACAATGGATATTACAACACTGTGAGGAGAATTTTCCACGCATCAATACAGTATTGAATGACAGAGTTGCGTTCTCATATCCCTCCTATAGACTTACAGCAGGATCATCCAGAAGACACACCCATTCCCATCTGATCTGATCTTACTGAACTGTATGACCAATGATTAAAAGTTCTATCACACCGGGGGTTAACATGCTCCCTACCGTCACTTCTCCGCCCATGTTTTCCTTCCACAGTTCCTTCCTCTTTCAAAAGAGGAAGTACCCAATGAGCACGAGGCCCATTGAGTCTGCTGTTCTAATGGCGCTGCTTCTCCTGCACACAGCGGGGGAGAGCAGCAATTCCATGTTTAAAAATACATCGGACTTAATGAGGAGGGGGTTTTGTGGCGCAAGGAAGGCCAGAAGGGGCGGGAGGCGTGCAGGAGGCAGACGACGTCACGTGAGGGACCTGAGCAAACTCCTTGAGTGCACAGTAACGAGTGTGCAATAAAATGCTCATCAGATGGAGCTTTAAGAGCTCACCTTCCACCTATCATATGTGAACCACTGTTCCCTCTACGGTTTCCTTCGCCTCACCCTCTTCCTCCCTCTTCCCCACTTCTTCATATATTTCTGTTACTGCATTACGTAAAGTGTATGCGAAGGAAAAACGTAAGGGAAGCTGGTGGTGGTTGTTTCTCCAGTTGTGGAATCAGTATAGACCAAGAGATTTAGCAGCAATGAATATTTCAACAATCTGATGAAATGGAAGGATTGGAGGTAACTCGTGGCTTGTTCCATTTTGTGTCTTCGTTGGCCATTTTGTTCTCTTCATTTTTAAGTCTTCAGAAACTCTCTTTAGGATGACTGTATATTGAAAGGCAAATTAAAAGCCCCCCAAAAAATGTACAGGAAAGATATATTTTTTAAAAATGACATGTTCCCTTCCTCCGATGGCCAAAAATCATAGCGGTAAACAAGAGGTGGGAGTTTATAAAAAGGAGTCTGCATACTTCACTGATCATGGGCTGACTAGTGCATCAGATGTCACATTTATTTATTTATTTATTTATTTATTACATTTTTATACCACCCAATAGCCGAAGCTCTCTGGGCAGTTCACAAAAATTAAAACCATAATAAAATAACCAACAGGTTAAAAGCACAAATACAAAATACAGTATTGTAATATACTGTAATACACGATGGCTTAATCAGCTATGCACAGTAGCTTGTTTTGAAATAGTCCTGCCACATGACGGGACTAATAAGCTACTGTGCATAGTTTATTAAGCTACTGTGCCTAATTTGAACCATTCCCTGCCCCCTCTATGTCCTGCTGTGGTCCTCCTGCCCGAGAGGTCACGCTGTTTCACCCATTCATTACATTGCAGCAGGGGCTACGATGAGCGAAATTCCGGTGTGCACCAAAACCAGGAATGGCACGAATAAATCCATGGAAGTTTGTAGGATCGGAACACAAGTTCATAGGCAGACTCCCTTGGTTGGAAAGCACCCATTGCCCCATCAAAACCCTGTGCGATTGCACCCAGAGAAGGGATAGTCCCGGGTGCCTCAAAAAGGGGGTGGCACAATTAAACACTTGGAAGTTTGAGGATCGGTATTAAAAGGTCATAAGCAGCTTCCCCTAGTCAGGAGGCACCCAATACATCATCAAAACCCTGCATGATTACTTACAAAGGAGGGGAAAAAACAGGTACACAAAAAAGGGAGTGATGCAAATAAACCCCTGAAAGTTTGCATGTTTGAGGCACTACTTCACACATAGCCTCTCCTAGGCCAGATCTACACCTTGTGTCAAATCATTATGAATGTGGAATAAAAAGCAGGTTCTAACACTCTTAGGGTGACCATATGAAAAGGACATCTGGGCTCCTGTATCTTTAACAGTTGTGTAGAAAAAGGAATTTCAGCAGGTGTCATTCGTATGCATGCAGCACCTGGTGAAATTCCCTCTTCATCACAACAGTTGAAGGTGAAATAGCCCTTCCCACTTTTGTATCTGGTCACTCCAATATAGCTCCTGCAGCTTTAACTGTTGTGATGAAGAGGGAATTTCACCAGGTATAGGTAATGTGGGTTGTGCTTCAACACTTATCAGTTTACTTTAATACTGCTATAAAGCAGTAGTGTAGTAGCCCTGGTCAGGAGGCACCTGATGCACCATCAAGACCCTCAAATGCACATTCCCCTTCCCATAGACATTACTGACATAGGCCCTTTCTACAACATCCGTTTTTCAAGGGATCATCCCTGTGCATCCAAATGATGCACAGGGGATCCCAGGAGCAGGGAAGGATGATCCCTTCATTTCCCCGGGATAACTGAGACCTCATTTATCCTGGTTTTACCTGCAGTCCCAGGACAATCCTCTTCCCTCTTCTTTATGAATAGTGGGGGTCATCAGAGGGAAGGAACTGGGACAGGGGAAGTCCAGGGCCATCAGGGGTCGGGGCTTTTTTTTTTTTACCATAATTTTTGTTGGAACGTGAATGTGCTCCAGCTCTTTCTCTTTAAAATAATATATGGCAGGGACAACGCCCGCAACATTGTACAGCTCATAGAATCATAGAATAGCAGAGTTGGAAGGGGCCTACAAGGCCATCGAGTCCAACCCCCTGCTCAATGCAGGAATCCACCCTAAAGCATCCCTGACAGATGGTTGTCCAGCTGCCTCTTGAAGGCCTCTAGTGTGGGAGAGCCCACAACCTCCCCAGGTAATTGGTTCCATCCTTGTACTGCTCTAACAGTCAGGAAGTTTTTCCTGATGTTCAGACGGAAACTGGCTTCCAGTAATTTGAACCGATTATTCCGTCCCCTGCACTCTGGGATGAACGAGAAGAGATCCTGGCCCTCCTCTGTGTGACAACCTTTTAAGTATTTGAAGAGTGCTATCATGTCTCCACTCAATCTTCTCTTCTCCAGGCTAAACATGCCCAGTTCTTTCAGTCTCTCTTCATAGGGCTTTGTTTCCAGACCCCTGATCATCCTGGTTGCCCTCCTCTGAACATGTGGACTGAGGGCAACGATCCCAGAAGCAGGTAAGTCCGGGATCACCCCCTCTCCGTCCCTCTACACCCATAGGTGTAGAAAGGGCCATAGACACCTTTACATGTTCTCAGTTGTTCACCCCCCCCAGACACTGCTGAAACAGATGATACAAGGTGTTCCCAATTGTACATTTCCCCCCACAAACACTGCTGAAATAGCTTGTGTAAGCTGTTTCCATTACACAGAGAGTTGCCTGTGAGGAACAGAGCAGCAGTGATCCAAACCGCTCATCCCTAAGCTCAGCCTCTGTACCAGAGGACTGGAAGATGGCCAATGTAACATAAATTTTCAAAAAGGAATCCACGGGGGATCTGCGAAATTACAGGCCGGCCAGCTTGACATCTATTCCAGGTAAATTGGTTGAAAGCATTATTAAAGACAAAATTAATTAGCATATAGAAGGGCAGGTCCTGCTGAAGAAGAATCAACGCGGGTTCTCCAAAGGCAAGTCCTTTGCGGAATTCTACTAGAATTCTTTGAGAGTGTCAAAAAACCTGAAGACACGGGTGATCCGGTGGACATTGTTTACTTGGACTTCCAAAAGGCTTTTGATAAAGTCCCCCACCAAAGACTCCTGAACAAACTTAGCAATCATGGAATAAGAGGAGAGGTCCTCTTATGGATCAGCAGAGAGTAGGAATAAATGGTCAATTCTCCCGATGGAGGGAAGTAAATAGTGGGGTCCCACAGGGTTCAGTATTGGGACCAATTCTTTTCAACTTGTTCATAAATGATCTGGAATCAGGAGTGAGCAGTGAAGTGGCCAAGTTTGCCGACGACACCAAATTATTCATCATGGCATCTGAAACCATTCTATCTGTATGTTCATTTGACCGATTACTGTCTCCACAAACAAGCCAGTTTCTCTGCTATTAAGACTGGCCAGCACTTAAATCTGGACTGCTGCTCAGTTCTTCTGTCATGCCACGCTTTGTTACTCCTTAAGATTAGCAGCTTCCTAGGTTCTACCAGATCACCCCATCGACATGCTTATTAACACCCCAAAGTTCTCCTGTTATGCTACACTTTGACCCTGTTCAGACAACACGCTAAACCATGCTGCTTAACCACAAAATGGTTAACAGAATGCTTAACAATGGTTAACGGTGTCATCTGACACATGTTTTCCCTAACCATCTGCCCCGTTAACCACATTGTGGTTAGGCTCACTAGCCATGTTGTGCAACATGGTTAGCAGCACTAACCACAGCTAAAAGTGTTGTCTGACACACATCTGTGGTTAGAGGGCAGTGGTTAAGGGGTTAAGGCATAGAGCTTCTAGTACAGAGTTGCCTAACTAGGCAGCAGGCTCTATGGTTGTTCTGGGCTGCTGATTGGTACACTCATTGCAGCTGCCATTTCCTGTTTCACATTAGTTTTTTGGAACAATTTTTGCTCTTCTTAGCATAGCATGCTTACAACAGAGCTTTTTAAATCCCCACTTGCAATTTCCCCATACAAACCATCCATTTCTCCTACCTTGTTGAAGCACTGTTACACCTCTCAGGTTCTGATTACTGTGGCTGCGTGGCCTGATGACGCAGGTGGCACAGCCATCCTGAAAGGCTTCCTCCTCCACTGTGATGGATGTAGAGCAGTGGTTCTCAAAGTGGGCGGTACTGCCCCCTTGGGGGTGGTTTGGATTGCATGGGGGGGGGCGTTAAGAGGCAAAGGGGCGGCAGGGGGGCTCTCAAGGTGGTCTTTTCTGTACCAGGAGTTTTGGTTACAGAAGGAAATTTCTGATCGCTATCCTGCACCATGGAGAGAGGTTCAGAAGCTCCTGGTTGCATTTCCAATATCATATTTGGTGGAATGTGGTTTTAGTGTGGTCTGCCTACTTCTCTCCAAGCAAAGAAATCGACACTCGATTACTAAACGTGGTGAGTTAAGACTCGTGTTAAGTGACTTTAAACCAGACATTGGGAAACTGGTATCACTTCATCAAGCCCATCCATCACATTAGGAATTTACAGAATAGTGAGGTACTCTACCCTAGTTACTAAATGTGATATCTAATATTCTTGCTAAATGACTATCAGACTTTGAAAAGATGATATCACTGGATCAAGTTCATCAATTTTGTTTAATTGAATAAACTAAAAAAATGTAATTGGATTTTGAATAAATATTCAATTAATTGTTACTGATTTGAATTTTTTTGTTGTTATCTTCCTTAGTGGGTCATTGAAAACCGCTATTCTGAATAATGATTTTTATAGTGTAGGGTAGGGGGCACTGGGCATGAGTTTGTGGAACCAAGGGGGCGGTTACCTGAAAAAGTTTGGGAACCACTGCTGTAGAGATATAGCAGGCATGGCGATTCAGAAAGCAAAAGAACCACTCACTAAACGGGGCGATGCATGCACATAACTACTGATTTCATTGGTGCCTGCTCTAACTGCCAGGGTTCCTAGCGCTAGGGCTGCTGGGATACAGGGTTGATCAGTTGGAGGAATCAGGTGCTTCACTAACCACTTTGTGGTTAGCATGTGGTTAAGGAAAACTTAATCACAAAAGGGTTAAAAGTGTTGTCTGCAAGCATTCTGCATGTGGCTAGCGTTAACCACAGCTGAACATGGTTAAGCTAACCACAAAGCCCAGAGTGTCATCTGAACCAGGCCAGTGTTACTCCTTAAGATTACCATTCATTTGCCTGTTTGGTTACTCTTCTGCCACTCTGTAGTACTATTTATAGGAGTGAGGCTGCACCTGATAGCTTTTTTTAATTGGCTATAAGCTAGAAAGCCTAATTAGGAACTCAATTAGGGGAGGAGGAGAATGCCTGTGAGTTACATGGCAATAAGATATAAAATTCAGACAAGATGGAAACCAACTAGTCTGGATGGAGGTTTAATACTGTCATGCCCTTACTTGAGGAGTCCTGAGAGTAAGAGCTAGAGGCCCCAGAAGCCCAGGGCACACCAGACCCGGGACCACAATCAGACCCTGAGGAGCCTGAGCTCTCAGGGGAGATGGTTACAGGGCTTTTCTGGTCAGGAGAAAAGGACTCTGCCCCTGAGACACAGACTGAGCAACTCCCTGATAGGGTGACCATATGTAAAGGAGGACAGAGCTCCTGTATCTTTAACAGCTGCATAGAAAAGGGAATTTCAGTAGGTGTCATTTGTATGCATACAGCACCTGGTGAAATTCCCTCTTCATCACAACAGTTAAAGCTGCAGGAGCCCTGCCCTCGTTTGTATCTGGTCACTCTAGCTATACTTCTGCACTTTTAACTGCATGCATACAAATGACACCTGCTGAAATTCCCTTTTCTATTCAACTGTTAAAGATACAGGAGCCCTGTCCTCCTTTCCATAGGGTCACCCTAACCAGGAGAGGTGCTCCGTCAGCTATTGTGATACATATAAACATAGCCATAGATTGCAATCTTTCTTGGAGCCTCTATTTCAAATGCCCACTGTCTGAAAGATGGTGGGTAGGAAGGAATATTGAGATTTTCTATCACCCCCTTTGTTAATATTGTTTTGTATTTAGAATATTGTATATATTAGTAGTTGTGTGCCTTTGGCACTCGTTAGTTGCTATTATTCATATCAACTACTGCCTTCTTTAATTTTGTGGGTAGGAATGAATAAACAGGTATTATGATTATACTGTATTTTGCCTTGTTTATAAAGTTTGCAGCAACCAATATTATAGGTTCTTGTGATTCAATTATACAGGAAAGACATTCTGCATATTCTCACTCTCTCCAGCCAGCCCAGCTAATATAATATGAGGGCATTTTCATTTTAGAGAGGAGTACATTCAAATTGAATCCCTTTAGAGATATTGCTTGAGAGAAGGCCTATCTTCACAAAAATTTAGTCTATTTTCAGAAACCCTTCTCTGGATGCCTCAACTTACGGCTACCAGGAAGAGGTACTTCCTCTGTGTTGGCACCCCAGTTGCAGAATTGCCTCTTGAAGGGTTCTCCTGTTGCTATCTTTCCTATCTTTTAGATGTCTAATTCCATCCTGTTTGCCCAAGCTTTTACCATAGGTGTACGCAAGGGGTGTGCTGAGTGTGCCCAGGAACACCCTAATGTCTCAAGCAATAAGTGCCGAATTGAGGGGGGCATTGAGTGGGGATCGAGAAGGGGATCCAGACGCAGTGGGAATTGTCCTCCAGCTGCCCCGCTGACATGCTGAAGAACCTTAAAAAAATAATTCCCTGGGTGCACACCTTAATGAAATGTGCTGTGCACACCTATGGCTTTTACTAATATTAGCTGACCACAATGGTTTTCTGCTGATAAGTACTGTTTACTTTGCTTTGAAAGATTGCCCTTGTTGTTGTTCATCATTGCTTGCTAATTTGCAGCTTGTAAGTTGCCTGGAAGGCCTTTTTTGAGAGCATAGGCAGAGTAAGTTTTGAAAACAAATAAACAAATACATTTATATATCAGGTGCATACCATTCTCTGGCTTGTCCTTTAATGAAAAAGATCATCGTAACATGAGATGTGGCACTGATGTTTAAGGGGACAGGAAGAGCCTTGACCTCATACTTCCTGTTCCTCTCATCTCCATCTCATTTAACATAGAATTTTCATTTCTCCCAAGCCCCAGGGAAGGCAGTAGCTGCCCTTTCATTAGGTGCATCTGCATCTTCCTGGTATATATGGACTATGGGCATTAGTTGAGGTGCCGTAGCTTGGTGATAAAACACACACTTGTATGAAAAAGTCTCCGGTTCAATTTTTTTGGTTGTCTCAAAAGAAAAGAACTCAGTACCTAAGGCCTGGAACGTGGCCAATGTAACACATGTTTTTAAGAAGGGATTGGGTGGAGAAGATACAGGAAATTACAAGCCATTTAGCTCAGCATCTGTTCCATGTAAATTACTGGGAAGCGTTACTAAAGATGAAGTTATCAAGCATACAGAAGGACAAGTCTTGCTGAAGGAGAGTCAACATGGCTTCTGCACAGGTAAGCCCTTTCTTACTAATGTTTTAGAGGTCTTTGGGGTGTTAATCAGCATGTGGATGGGGTAATCTGGTGGAACATAGGAAGCTGCCTTATATCAGGTCAGCCCATCATTCCATCTAGCCAGGCTTGTCGACACTGACTGGCAGAAGCTCTCCAGGGTTTCAGGCAGAAGTATTTTCCAGTCCTACCTGGAGATGCCAGGGATTGAACCTGGGAACTTCTGCATGCAAAGCAGATGCTCTACCACTGAGTTACTGCCCCTCCAAGTAATAATTGCTTACTTAGAGTTTGAAAAAGCTTTTGACAAAGTCCCACAGGGGGGCTTCAAACATGAAGCCCCCAGCCGCCTCCGCCTCCTCTACCTGCTGGTCACTAATGTTTCCACCACCACCACCATTGACACCATTTTGCCTACTTGCTCCAACCTCCATCACCATTTCACCTGCCCACCCACTTGCTCACCCACTTGCTTGCTCCCTCTTCTACCATCAGTTTGCTTGCCTGCCCACCGCATCTGCTACCTTCACTACCTGCCTACTCATTGCTACCTCCTTCCTGCCATAATTTCACTTGTCTGTCCACCTCCTCCCCCCCTTCCAGTGAGATCAGAGTAGGCACTCAGCCCTGCTCTACAGGAGCTACCTGCCAACTCTGGTTACCCCCAAATTACACGTCAATGATAGGCGTTGCATTTGGGTTACTCTAAGAAGAGGGTGCGAGGCAAATGAAGAGCAGGGCCAAGTGATGACACTGCTCCCATTCAAAAGGGTCACTGCCTCCCAGGGAAATGTGATGAGGGTGGTGGTGGTAGGGGTGGTGGTGGCTGAACTTTGGATCGGAGCCGAGTCAGAGCTCAGCTCCACTTTGCGTGTGCCACCTGCTGTCTAAGCAGTTGGCTTGGTCAGGGTGGAATGAGCCCTTCTGAGTCCGTGGGCCCTCGCCAGCTATCAGTCATGCTGACCCCTGATTACTAGAGACGTATGAGAAACTTGTTTTAGTTCATTTTTTAATCAGGGTTTTACCCAATTTGCACTTTCCAGCCCAAACAGAGATTCAGACACAATCAGCGTTCAAAGTCTGTACATTACTGAGCTTGCAGTGTAATTCATGGAGCATACATAATGTGTATAACCACATGCGTACATTTAAAAGATGGTCATGAAAGAATGTGCACTTTTGAAAAATGCACACAAGTAGGTTTTAATCAATGGGAGAAGAATGCACAGATTTCAAGGATGGGCACAACTAGTGCATTCATCTGGAAAAATGTGCATGAAAATATGCACGGATTTTCATGCAAAAAGAAAAAAAATGAAGCTTGAGTCTGATACGGATTCCGAATCTTTTGTTGTTCTCCAAGCAGCCACTAGGAGGAGGATTTGATATGTTTAAAGTACAAATTAAACAAATGTTTACATCTGCGTAAGTTTTAAAGATAAAGACATCAAAATTGGCACAGTAATAGATATTAAAGAGAGCTTTAAGCATACCAAATTTGAATCGGATTGGGTCATCCATTGATTTTTTATGATTTTTTACATCCCCCCCCAAACCCTTTCCTGGTATGCAAAGGATTTTAGGAGCGCTGCCGCCTGGGGTGTGATTTAGCCAACAACAACAACAACAACAGCTTTACGCTATGGGGATAATTCGAGGGAAACGGGTACATGGGATGAAGCCTTTAGAGCTGTTAAAACAAAAAGGGATTGCCAATAACTCCAAAAGGATCTCTCCAAACTGGGGGAATGGATATTAAAATGGCAAATGTGGTTCGATATAAGCAAGCATAAAGTGATGTACACTGGAGCAAGAATCCTAAAAATAATGTCCTTATGACTGAGTATTCAATAAATGTTCATCTTTAAAAAATAATAATCCCTGGGTACACACCCTAATGAAATGTGCTGCACATGCCTATGATCCTCCAATGTAGTATAGGCCATCATTTGCCAGTAATGCCCCTCTGCAGTTTACATAGGACAAACAGGTCAACCTCTGCACAAGAGCAATAAATGGACACAAATCAGACATAAGACACAGCAGAACCCAGAAGCCTGTGGGTGAACACTTCAACCTTCCAGGGCATACCACTGCTGATCTGAAAACCACTGCATTACGAGTACACCACAGAGGAAGAATCCAACGAGAAACCACTGAACTGGAAATTGGAAAGATATTGGACACTGTACAACGTGGTTTGAACAAAGATGATGGCGTTCTATCCCACTACATGATTTAAAAACTCCTATTTGGACACTGTAACTGCTTAACTCCCAAACCTCACCTCAAGGGATCCCTTCCAAGTGAACACTATAACCCTATGGAATTTCCTGGGAGTGAAGAGGTTAATCTGTTTACAAGCAAGCAAAGCAGTTAAGGGAAGCTACTTAGTTTGTCTGCAAGAGAGAAGTTTCTCTCAGGACCAATGACATGAGAATGGCTTTTGTTTTGAGCAGACAGGAAGAGGGAGACAGGAAAAAAAGTTGATGACTCTCCATTTTCTCTGACGTCCTAGAGCAAAGAGGCAATTTAAGACAGGTTCAGTTGAGTTCTCTGACCTCCTAGAGGAAACGGCCTGGCTTGGGGCAACTTCAGGCCTCATCTACACCAAGCAGGATATTCCACAATGAAAGTGGTATGAAAGCAGTATATAAAAGGCAGGAGCCACACTACTGCTTTATAGCGGTATTGAAGTGCACTGACAACTGTTGGGGCCCATTGACATATACCATATACTGCTTTCATACCCCTATATCCTGCTTGGTGTGGCTCCTGCCTTTTATATACCACTTTCATAGTGCAATATCCTGCTTGGTGTAGATGAGTCCTCAGTCTCTGAAAAGAGTGACTCAGGAGGAGGACTCTGTTGTAGGTAAAGTGAGAATCCTAGAAGCTTAGGGTTCATAGGGACACAAAATAAGATGTGTTAGCTGTTAATTTCTTTTCTTAATTTCTTTTCTTAACATCCCAATACACGCCTCGGAAGTGTGTGTCTGGTAGATTCCGTCAAAGGGCTCCTCCTCCTGTAAAATCTATGGCTTTCAGGAACCATCCAGGAAAGAGATGAGGTACAACCAAGGTATTTATTATGAAGCTGAAATATTATTAACTGTGACGAGTTTGCATTACACTTTGAAGAATAAAGTCGCTCAGATTCGTCTTGAGTTGGACACCACACTTAACACAGTTCCACTAAGAGGCGTTCAGAGCGCTGTCTGGGCCAGATTTATTGGATGAGTTTCAGTTATTGAGGCCTGAGGATGTGGACAAGGTGCTTGGCCAAGTCCGGTCGACCACCTGTGTGCTTGACCCTTGCCCTTCATGGCTTATTACATCAAATGAAGGGATCGCCGGCTGGGTCCAGGAGGTTGTAAATGCCTCCTTGAGAGAGGGAGTGGTGCTGGCCTCTTTAAAAGAGGCGGTAATAAGACCACTCCTAAAAAAGCCAAACCTGGACCAGGAAGAGGTTAAAAACTATAGGCCGGTGGCGAACATTCCTTTCCTGGGCAAGGTGCTTGAGCAGGTGGTTGTAGGACAACTCCAGGCTCTCTTGAATGAAACAGATTATCTACAATAGATCCATTTCAATCAGGTTTCAGGCCTGGTTTTGGAATGGAAACTGCCTTGGTCACCCTATAGGATGACCTTTGCCGGGAGAGGGACAGGGGGAGTGTGACCCTGTTGGTTCTCCTGGACCTCTCAGCAGCTTTCGATACCATCGACCATGGTATCCTTCTGGATCGGTTGTCTGAGCTGGGAGTTGGAGGTACAGCGTTGCAGTGGTTCTGCTCCTACTTGGATGGCCGATTCCAGAAGGTGGTGCTGGGGGATTATTGCTCTGTGCCGTGGCTCCTAAGCCATGGGGTTCCACAGGACTCTATTTTATCCCCTATGCTGGTTAACATATACATGAAGCCGCTGGGGGAGGTTATCCGGAGATGTGGACTGAGGTGTCACCAATATGTGGATGATACCCAGCTCTACCTTTCCTTTTCATCAAACCCAGGTGAGGCAATGGCTGTTCTGAACCAGTGCCTGGGCACGATAATGGACTGGATGAGGGCTAACAAACTGAGACTCAATTCAGACAAGACGGAGATACTGTTAGCAGGTGGTTCATCTGTCTGGCGAGGTGATGTTTACCCTGTCCTGGATGGGGTTGCACTCTCCCTAAAGGATTGGGTCCGTAGTTTGGGGGTGCTCTTGGATCCAGATCTGTCACTTGAGGCACAGGTGATCTCAGTGGCAAAGGGCACCTTTTATCAGCTCAGGCTGATATACCAACTACGCCTTTATCTGGACAGAGATAGCCTAGCTACAGTTATCCATGCTCTGGTAACCTCTCGTTTGGATTACTGCAATGCGTTATACGTGGGGCTGCCTTTGAAAACGGTCCGGAAACTTCAGCTGGTACAATACAGGGCAGCCTGCCTACTAACAGGGACTGCCAGCTAGATCATATCACGCCAGTCCTTCTACAACTTCATTGGCTGCCAGTCTGGGTATGGGCCCAATTCAAAGTGCTGGTATTAACATTCAAAGCCCTAAATGGCTTGGGGCCAGGTTATTTGAGGGAACGCCTCCTCCCATACGTGCCTGCCCGGACCTTAAGATCATCCAAAGGGGTCCTTCTCCGTGAGCCCCTACCGAAGGAAGTGAGGCAGGTGGCTACTAGGAGGACGGCTTTCTCTGCTGTGGCACCCCGGCTGTGGAACGAGCTCCCCAGAGAGGTTCCCTTGGCGCCTACATTGTTTTCCTTTCGTCGCCAGCTGAAGACCTTTTTATTTTCTCAGTATTTTAACACCTAATTTAACTTAAATTTAAACTCTGCTGCTTAATCTCATATTTTAACCTATATCAATTTTTGCTGTGTGGTTTTATCCTGGTCGTGTTTTTTATATTGTATTTTGTATTTGTGTTTTTAAATTGTTGGTTGTTTTATTATGCTCTTCATGGTTTTAATTGTTGTGAACTGCCCAGAGAGCTTTGGCTATTGGGTGCTATATAAATAAATAAATAAATAAATAATAATAATAATAATAATAATAATAAATGTACAATGCATGAGCTCTGCCTAAAACCTGGGCTGAAGCAAACCTCGGCTGGAGCAACACTGGCTGGCCTTAACAGCTACTACAAAAAATGGACTGGATCTGTAAACAATACACCTCCCTCCGGTTTGCCTAAATCCAAGGAATTCTGATTTTAAAAGTTTAGACTTTAGAGCAGGTTGCAGACTTGGATCTCACAGAACTGGGGATGGAGTATGAAGAAATATTGGACATTGAGTGTGTTGAGAGTGTGCTTACGGCTTTGAGAGACAAGGTCAAATTCTTTCCAGGGTCGCCAAATTACAAGAACGTTACTACGATCCTTACCCGCACGCACGCTGCAAAACTCCATAGTGCTGTTGAGAGGCTCATAAGTGCAAGTGTTGCACTCAAAAGCAAAACTAGGGCCCGACTACCTGTGCAAACAGAGAACTTATATCTTTATATTCATTTTAATATGTCACCATTGGCCAACTGGGACCCCAGACCAGCTGTTTCGCATTGGCTGCAGAAGAAAGAATGTAGGGTGTGACACAGGCCTAAAGCACACGAACAGGAGTACTTTAAGGGTATTTACAAGGATGCGACAAAGTATTAACTGCCCGAAGATGAAGGTGAAGAGGAAGAGGTTCCAGCCACAAAGAAAAAGGTGTTTTTTAAAAAATGGTTTGGGCATTTGCTTTATGAAAACTGAGCAAATTCTACCCTTATATAATTTGTGTTACATGCCATCCCTGACTTAATAAACACATAACACTTAACACATGTCTTATTTTTTTCACCACTTTTTCAACTGCACATTATCAGATTTCCAACTGCACATTTTCCCCCAACTGCACATTTTGTGTCCAACTGCACATTAAAAAAAAACCTGACTTGTGCAGGCGCCCATCATTACTGTCCCCGTAGCCTTGTCCCTAAGGCAAGCCCAAAATTTCATCGGCTGGGAGAAGGTCTTTTGTAAAGAGAATTGATCTTATTGCTGATATACTCGGCATTGCTCGGGCCCCCTAAGATATTTGTCTTTGAGATAATCATCTTAAAGTAGTAAGCTGTTGCTAGGCCTGTGAGTTAGCTTTTAATTGAATTATATTTGTTGTTTTTTCCCTCTTTCACCCTCATGACAACCCTGAGAAGTAGGCCGATGTTAGGCCTGTGAGGTAACTTTGAAACAAATTAAATTTGTTTGCTCGCTTGCTCTCTCTCCCCCTCCCTCCCCTGATGCATGGCCAGGGCTGCCTTGAAGCCACCACCATGATTTCCCTTGTCCACACAGAAAATGAAAACTACAACTCCCTGCACGCCTTTCAATGTGGTGCCTGACTTGCCCAATGGGAGTCCTGCTGCTGAGTAGGGTGACCATATGAAAAGGAGGACAGGGCTCCTGTATCTTTAACAGTTGTATTGAAAAGGGAATTTCAGCAAGTGTCATTGGTATATATGGGGAATCTGGGGAAATTTCCTCTTCATCACAACAGTTAAAGCTGCAAGTGCCCTGCCCTCTTTTAAATCTGGTCACTCTAGTATAGCTCCTGTAGCTTTAACTGTTGTGATGAAGAGGAAATTACACCAGGTGCGATATGCATACAAATGACACCTGCTGAAGTTCCCTTTTCTATAGAACTGTTAAAGATACAGGAGCCCTGTCCTCCTTTTCATATGGTCACCCTACTGCTGAGATTAACGGGAAGTGAAGTCATGGCCTGTACGTAGGCCATGAGGGAGCCAGCCATGGCCTGACGGTTATCTCGGCTCTTGCCATTGGCAGTGGGCCTAGAGCTGAGCCCTCCTTCCCTCCCGCTCCTGATGGTGCCTAGGGACCGAGGCAGCCTGCCCCAGGCACTCTCCCTTCAGGCCTAGGATGGCGAGCCACTACTAGATGATGGCCGCCAAAGCCCGATAAGTCTTCCCTCCCACCCAAGGCATGCTGGGAGTTGTAGCCATAAGCCTAAATCCCTGAATAATGTGATAATCTATGAACACCATCTAAGGTGTGGTGGGAGACACAGGGCTGGTGCTTCCATTAAGGCCACCTAGGCCGCCGCCTAGAGCGCCAAGTTCGGCTCCCCCGGAAGTCACCCTCCCACTCCCAGAGCCGCTCTGGCCAAGTGAGGGCAGCTTCCGGGTGCGCCGTTCGCCCTGCTCCCCAGTGTCCCTGGCTTAGCATCAGCTGGGCGCCTGCCCAGCAGCCGAAGTCAACCTGGGACACTGGGGGGTGGGGGCGGAGAACGGAGGTGAAGGGCAGCAGCCCGCCTCGACGCCCCTCAATGAAACTCCGCCGCCTCCGTGCCCAGGCGGCCAGAGGAGCCGGGCGCCGCGCATAGCGCTCCTGCTGTCCAGCTCGCTCGCTTCGGGCCGGATCGGGGCGCCGGCAGCCGCCCACCTGCCAACGGTAAGCCCCGTCCCTGGCCCCGGGGTGAGCGGGCCGCGTGGAGCGTGTGGGGGGGGGGATACGGTGGGGGTGTGTGAAAGCAGCTCACCTTGCCTAGGGCGCAAAAAAGCCTGGCACCGGCCCTGGGGAGACAACTGGACAGCAGGCCTTCTTAGTTGTGGTACCCTAACTATGGATTTCTTTTTCCCAGGCAGTCTGGCCGGCCTCGTAACTGCATTAATGGCTTTCCAGTACGAAGTCAACATTTTATTTTTCCCCAAGGCCTGTTAACTTGATGAGATTTTTTATGCTGCATTTTTTTTCTGTCATAACTAAACCACAACACTCCAAGACAGGTGCAGGAATTACTGAATAAAGTTTATGGTTTTTATGTAAAAGCCTGACTATACCATAGAAACAGAAGAGTGAATAGAGGAATGACTGATAGCTGAGGCTAGAATGGAATGGTGGGCGGGGTTAGTGGCAGTTGGAGAAAGTTAGGGAGAAGGAGAACAAAGACAGTTAGTGAGTTAGGATTGAGAGATCGTGACCTGGCTTACTGACCCATGCTTTATTTAAAATCAGCCACTCTACATGCCGGTACTCCACCTCCCAGCATGCCTTTGGCAGCCTGCAGGTGCCTGCGTCCTCTGAGAGGCACTTCCCTACGTCCCTCGTCTCATTGCAGATGCTGCTCCTTGATATAGTGTGAGGAGTAGCATTGCTGAGGAGGGGATGTAAGCGGCTATCAGTGGATGTGACCAGCTCCAGCTATATCTTGCTGGGACTGCCTTGGCCCATGCTTCTTGTCCACCAAGTGCTTCATCAGGAGCCCCCCTTCTTTGGGCCTGTTTCTGGGCATGCACAGAGTTCCTCCCCTGTCACCCTCCCTCTTAAGGGCAAAAGTCGCACATGCACTTGCCCCAGATTCTGAGAAAACAGCAATATCAGGATGGGGTGCCTTTGAGCATGTTCAGAGTTCAGCCTCTCAAAGTCACACTGTAGTATCTAGTTATGATTTTAAAATCATGCACTGCAGGTGAGAGGAGGCACCACAAACAGATGCAGCCCATTTATGTGGGTTGTTTCCTTTTATGTAGGGTGACCATATTTTGGAAACCTAAAAGGAGGACAACATGGTCGGCCCCCAAGGGGGCATGTCTAGCACCAAGGGGGCGTGCCCACCCAAACATAGCCTTGGTCACATGTCTGATTTTACAGCACACATTTAAGACAAATCTGTTCTACAAAATAATTTTAAAACCTCAATTATTAAAAAATTCCTAAAAAAGCAATGGATGAACAGATCTGTTTCAAATGTGATATGGCTAAAGCTCTACCTAAAACCTATCACGGTGCAAAGTTTCATCTCTTTATCTTTAAAAATGACGATTTTAAAAATAATTTTAAAACCTCAATTATTAAAAAATTCCTAAAAAAGCAATGGATAAACAGATCTGTTTCAAATTTGGTATGGCTAAAGCTCTACCTAAAACCTATCATGGTGCGAAGTTTCATGTCTTTATCTTTAAAAATGACGATTTAAAAAATAATAATTTTAAAACCTCAATTATTAAAAAATTCCTAAAAAATCAATGGATGAACGGATCTATTTAAAATTTGGTATGGCTAAAGCTCTACCTAAAACCTATCATAGTGCAAAGTTTCATCTCTTTATCTTTAAAAATTACGTATTTAAAAATAATAATTTTAAAACCTCAATTATGAAAAAATTCCTAAAAAATCAATGGATGAACAGATCTGTTTCAAATTTGGTTATTCTAAAGCCCTTCCTAAGAGCTACCATCGTGCCAAGTTTCATATCTTTATCTTTAAAAATGACGGAGTTATAAGCATTTTTGTTAATTCCCATTAGAGCTGCTCTTTGGCTGGGGAAGATGGGAAAAATCCGGATTTCCCCTCCCCCTCCCGGATTTGTTACCATAAGCCCAGACAAATCCGGTCATATGGTCACTGGGTTGACTACTCGAGACCAACCTTAGGAGTCTGGGGGGGATCTACACTATTGCTTTTAAAGTGCTTTAAAGCACTTTGAAAACGTTTTGAAACCTGTATATGCAGTTGTGTCCTGGGCCCCAACAGTTGTCAAAACTGTTTTAAAGCACTTTAAAGCAGTAGTGTAGATCCCCCCCGGGTTGTGAAAAGCATACAGTGACCACCCATCCATGCACTCACAATGGCCACCAAAGGCCAGTAAGTCTGGCCTCCCACCCAAGGCATGCTGGGGGTTCTGCCCAAGGCATGCTGGGAGTTGTAGGCATAAGCCTAGTTTTTTTTATTAAATTCTTTTAAAAAAATACTTTAAACCCAAAATTTTGTGTTTTTAGATTTTTCTAATATTTCCGGTCATACTTCCCACACACATACTTTCAGCTTTATAGGTAGAGATTCAAGAGCAAGGCACCCCGAAATATTTTGCATTGCAACAAGGAACAATCTATTTGTTGATGGGGAAATTCGCTTCCCCAACAGCTACTGTGAGGATGGCAACACTAAGCTCAGATGGAAAAGGGAATTCTGAGGGGGGCGGAGGAGGATGTCACTGACCCTACTGACAAAAAAGTGCTGGGGCTGCATCCCTGGGAGCCCTGCCTCCATTACACTACTGGTTTTTTGCTTCACATGGGAAAATGCTTTGGGGTGGCACCGGGGCTGGTCTAAGTTTGTAAAAGAACTGAATTTGAGGAAGGACTCGGAGGAGGAGGAGGAGAAGGGGAGAGGCTTTGATTCTAGTGGAGATGAGTTTTTCTTATCATATTTCCTTTTTTCTTTCCTTTCTTATTGCATTTTCTTTTCTTTTCTTATGCTTTCTTTTCTTTTCCTTTTTTCCTTTTTTCCTTTTTTGTCCTCATGAGTTTTTCTGATACGAGTTTTTCTTTGGAGTGGCCAGCGTTTTCCTCATCAAAGTCTCAGTGGTCCAGGGCAGCATCTTCGTGGTTTGTTGTGTGTAGGCAGGATACATGTCTGTGAAATATCTTTGGCTGTAGGCTCCTCCGTGCAGCAGAGTGAATCATCCTGACGACTGGGAAGGGCTGCTTGTTTCATTGCAACACCCGGAGATGCCCTGTGGGTGGCTGTGGAATGCACTGGCAGTCGAAAGCCAGGGGCAGGGATCAGCGTGTGAAGGGAGTGACCCAATATATTGTCAGCCGGTGTCACGTATCGGCATTTTTATCTTTGCTCTTGTCTGGCTGGCAGGTTTTTTGACAGCCTCCAAACTGGGATACACTCTCCAGGACACAGGATCTACTTGAGCTTTGGCAGGAGAGACCAGACTCCAAAGCGAGACGAATGAAAGAAGAGGGGGAGACCCACGTAGCCAGGATATCAGGTACGGAGGAGAGATAACTGAGAAGCCCTTCCTGGTGGCTAGGACGGAGAGGCTCACTTGGGGCATGTCTTTTCTGAGAAAGATGCAGGAACTGGCAGATCAGCATCCACCAGCTGGGCATCCTTCAGATGTGTTGGATCACAGTTTCCATTACTTCCAGCCAGCAGGCCAGGAGGGCACCAAGTTGGGGAAGGGTGTTGTGGGTGGCACAGCAGTGTGGCAGGTTGGAGTCACCTCATGCAAGGAAACTCCGAAACATCAGGCCTGTGAAGGGCAACCAGAGTGCCAGAGAGGTGCTTTAGAGGGGAACCAGAGAACAGAGGAATGTTCAAGTCCACAGATCACAGCTTCATTTGTTGTTTATTTGTGCATTTATTTATTTATTTACAATATTTATATACTGCTCCCCATCCAAAAGATTTCAGAACGGTAAACAGCAAATAGAACAAAAGAATAACAACACCATATTAAAATGTTTCTTTTTAAAAGAACTACGTAAGTTCTGATACAAAGCAAGTTCTGGTAACTTGCTAGTCACTCAAGGAAAGCTTCCTGAAACAAGGATGCTTTCAGGAAGTGCTGGAAATAATACAATGCTGCTGCCTGCCTGACCTCCAAAGGCATATAATTTCGGCGGAAGGGGGCCACCTCCCTGAAGGCTCTTCTCCTGGTGGATTCCAATAGACCATAGGTCTATGTGGAACCACCAGGAACATGCATTCAGATTACCTCAGTGACCAGGCAGGTTGGTAAGGGAGAAGGCACTCTATTCTGGGTATTCTGGTCCCAAGTTGTTTAAGGCTTTGTATACTCCTACTAGATCCTTTAAAACACTGTGCCTGGCCTTAAAACGAGGTTTCTGAGGCTGCTCACAGATCAACATTACAATGGTTTGCAGCCAGTCTTATTCATGCATCTGGAGGACCCACTGAAATAAATGGGACTTCACTGAGTCATGATTAACACATTCCATTAAGTCTGCTCCAAGCGTGTCTAAGTCTGCATCCAACCCGATCATTTTAATAAAATCTCATAAAAGTTTGCAATCGCATATAAACCGCCAGACAGTCAGCATAGGTGCAGTAAAATTAATGTCACATGCCCGTAAACACCTGGTGATGTATGTGTGTGGTGTGTTGGCTAAGCAACCAAATCCCAGTCCTGCCCGTGTAGGGGGAATCAAACAGCAGGAAAGACAATCAGCCTTACTGTTTCCTCAAAATAGCTCCTAAAAGGGAACAACGTCTTTTGAGGTTGCCCCATTGATGGCGACTTGCTGTGCGTGATGATTCTGACAAGTTGAGTGAAAAATTCTCCGTCTGTGGAGATCTAAGGGCAGAAGGACATCTTCTTACTCCACTGCTGAACTCAGATAGTCCCAATGGTTGACTCTTGGCTTCATTTCAGCAGGCCAGCTTAAACAGGTTAGGAAACGGTGTCTTCGGCACAATTGTTTTCTCTAAAAAAAGTTTTTTTTAAAAAAAACAAACAATTAGTTGCCTTTTAAACTAAACCCTCCCAAAGTGGTGTACCAAATTTAAAAAGTCACAAAACACAATAAAATGATGCTGATAATATCAATAATAAAATCAAAACTAAAAATGAAATCTTGATAACCCCATGTACATAACGGCACGCGATAAAATCCTAACTCAGTTCTAGGCCAAAGTAATAAAGGTACCAATTTGGAATCCACTTGAAGGCCTGTAAATGATGGGGTCTGGCAGACATCAATTGGAACACAGGGCCACTACCGAAAAGGCCCCGTCCCTTGTGCCCACCAGCCTGGTTATTTTGTCAGATGAACACGCAACAGGACCTCTGAGGTTGATGTTGAAGTTCATGTAGCTTGTTACGGGTGAAGATGGTCCTTCAAATAACCTGGACCCAAACCCTTTGGGACTTTAAAAGCTACTTTAAATTAGGGCCAAAAAAACTCATCCTGGCAGTCAGTGCAGCTGCTATAATACTGAACAAGCTCAGTGCTTAGCACTTGCCACAATTGGGCAGTCAAGGTTGCACTTTCTGAACCACTTTTAAAGGCAGCCCCAAGTAGAGTGCATTACAAAGCTAAATGTTTTTACTTGGCCCTCGTCTATATGACAGTGGGATAGCTCCTCATTTAATAAAAACCCGGTTTTTCATTGATTCGAAAGTAGATAAAGAGTGTCACACTGCAGCAGCAACAGCGATTTATTTCCTGAATTATTTTTTTAGTGAGTTATTAATGCGCATGTGCACATTATCGCATTATCCCATATATGATGATAAAGAGTAGAAGTCAACGAAGCTATAAATCTTATCTGCAGAGCTCCGCAGACTAATATAACACACAAACCGAGTGGGAGCGGGGGAGACGAGGCTACAGAGGGAAAGGAATATATATATAAACAGAGGAATAAATTTGTATTAAGAAGCTTTCTCTGCAAAGCTCCGCAGAGAGACTTCAAACTAAAATTGGCGCGAACAAAGGAGGCAGCGGATTGGTGCAAAATTGGGAAATGGGCCAATCACATTATCCTACCCTCAAAGCTCCGCCCACATGTCAAAATCCGACATAACTCCCCCAAAGACACACAGCCATAACGCGGTGCAAACTTGGACCCAATCTAAAAGTTGCGGTAAATCGCGAATGCAAATATGCGCATTATTGGAGTTAAAACCCAGCGCTGAGCCTAATGGACGGCTGCGTCATGTAACTTAAAACACGAACATGTGCATTTAGGTCGGGGTAAAGAAGCCATATAGACAAGCCCTTGGTAGGAAATGTCCTCCTGACCTCAATGGGATTTGAATTTGAGCAACCCATTCAGCAACGGATGGGGTCACCTCAGTGGCAGGTTGCATCACCTTTACCATCAGCCAGTCACTCTTGAGCCCTCCTGCAGTTCTTTTGACCCCTCCCTCTAGAGGGAAGAGCCTGGAACCTGGACGATGTCACCCGTTGCCAGGGACTGAAGAGTCTGCTCTACATACACATGTCATAATAATGATAATTGTGTGGATTTTAATTGCATGCTGCTTTTGGAACCAATATTGGCTGTAAAGCAGGCTATAAAAATGATAGATAGATAGATAGATAGATAGATAGATGAACAAACAGTGGATCAAGGGCTTGCAGAGACTTTAAAAAAATTTATCAGGGACGCTGTCATCTGTCAGCTTCTCAGACTTTCCTGTTCCTCCTGAGCTTAACTGCAATTCTCAAAATAGCTAGAGGGGGGATGGATTTTCCTAACAACAATAGATTCTTACTTGTTGCAATGTGAAGTATTATGGGGTAGCTTGGTTCTGGATGGGCAATTAAGGCGCATTAGGTTTACACGGTCCTGCCCCAGCAGATAAAAATGCCTGGAACTGGTTTGTTGACATGGATCAACACAACTTCCTGCAATGTTGAGTTCTTCTTGGAGATAAGGATTTACCAATAGGCTGCCGCGAACACCAAGTGTGGCCGTCACTTTTTTGCTGACTGAGACAGAAGGGGAGCCCCCCTCCCCCCGTTTTATATCCAGTTGGCCACTTCCTCCTCTGCCTCTCCAGTTATGCCATCCTCATCCTCCTCCTCCTCCTCCTCCTCCTCCTCCACCATGGCAGGAAAGTACTTCCAAGACGGAGCCAAGCTTGCAACTTTCAGACAGCTTTCCTCAAGCAGCTACTCTCAGGGAGCGATTCTCTCAGGCAAAAATCACACACCCCTCGAGCAACCGCTGAAAGAAGCACATGGGGTTGATCGCATGACACAACAGCCCACCACGGGTTACATCCCTTCCTGAGGCTGTGGCGCATGTGGGTTACATACAGCTGCCATTTTGAATATGCAACCCCTGTACAGGGGTTATCATATCATGCGAACCCAGTGAATGTGGGTTGTGTGAGGATTAAACAACTCTCACATAAACCATGGTCTCTTTTAGGGCTGTTTATGCTGGCTAGGGAATGCTGAGAGTTGTAGGACTTTTCTATGACTAAACATGCATAGGACTGTGCCTTTAGTCATCTTTATTTTCTAAATGAAGAAATCCTGCCTGCTTTAACCATCCTTTGTAGAAAAGGTACTCTGACCCTTCCCTCATTTTGTTGGCCTTAGTTACACCTTTCTCAGCTGCACAATAGTTGTTTTGAAACACGGCTATCAGAACACAGCATAGAACAACATTTCCTAGCCTGGTGGCCTCCAAATGTGTTGGACTGAAACTCCCATCATGCCCAGCCAGCATTGGCCATGTGGGCTGGGGACGACGGAAGTTGCAGTTAAAATATCTGGAGAGCTCTAGATTGAGGAAGGCTACCACAGAATTATATAAAGACATGTTGAGAATGCTCATTTTGTTTTAATTCCCTTCCCTAACAATCCATAGCATGGAATGTGCATTTTTCACTGCTGCCGTACTTTTGAGTCAATGTTTTCATTGATTTTTCCATCATGACCCCAAGAGCTCTCTGGATAGTGACAGCTAGTTCAGACCTCATTAGTGTATATGCCCCAGTGTACATCATTTTACACTTAGTTTTGTTATTATTATTATTATTATTATTATTATTATTATTATTATTATATTTATTTGTATCCAGCCTTTTGCACATTATTCCCCTGTGCGCCCCCACCCCACTCACACACACTTCAACCTGGTTGGAGTGATCCTTTTGATATGCTAAATAAATTGAAAAAGAGTACAAAGAGTCTTAAGGCACTATAACGAATAACACATTTATTCTAGTGTAAATTATCAAATTTGCAGATGACACAAAATTGGGTGGGAGAGCTAATACCCTGGAAGACAGAAACAAACTTCAAAGTGATCTTGATAGGCTGGAGTGCTGGGCTGAAAACAACTGAATGAAATTTAATAGGGATAAATGCCAAGTTCTACATTTAGGAAATAGAAACCAAAGGCACAGTTACAAGATGGGGGATACTTGGCTCAGCAATACTACAAACAAGAAGGATCTTGGAATTGTTGTAGATCGCAAGCTGAATATGAGCCAACAGTGCGATATGGCTGCAAGAAAGGCAAATGCTATTTTGGGCTGCGTTAATAGAAGTATAGCTTCCAAATCACGTGAGGTACTGGTTCCTCTCTATTCGGCCCTGGTTAGGCCTCATCTAGAGTATTGCGTCCAGTTCTGGGCTCCACAATTCAAGAAGGACACAGACAAGCTGGAGCGTGTTCAGAGGAGGGCAACCAGGATGATCAGGGGTCTGGAAACAAAGCCCTATGAAGAGAGACTGAAAGAACTGGGCATGTTTAGCCTGGAGAAGAGAAGATTGAGGGGAGACATGAGAGCACTCTTCAAATACTTAAAAGGTTGTCACACAGAGGAGAGACAGGATCTCTTCTCAATCCTCCCAGAGTGTAGGACACAGAATAATGGGCTCAAGTTAAAGGAAGCCAGATTCCAGCTGGACATCTGGAAAAGCTTCCTGACTGTTAGAGCAGTACGACAATGGAATCAGTTGCCTGGTGAGGTTGTGGGCTCTCCCACACTAGAGGCCTTCAAGAGGCAGCTGGACAACCATCTGTCAGGGATGCTTTAGGGTGGATTCCTGCATTGAGCAGGGGGTTGGACTCGATGGCCTTGTAGACCCCTTCCAACTCTGCTATTCTATGATTCTATGAAACTTTCGTAGAGTAAAGCCCTCTTCATCAGATGTGTGGAGTGTTATGGAGAGTTTCAGGTTTATATTATTATTATTATTATTATTATTATTATTATTATTATTATTATTATTATTTCACCATCAATGTACATGGTGCTGTACATAGTAAAAGAATAAAACAGCAACACCGTGCCACATAGGCTTACATTCTAATAAAATCATAATAAAATAATAAGAAAGGGAATAGAATGCACCAAGGAGGCACAGGGGACAATAAAACTAACACTGTGAAAGTAAGAACAAAGTCAAGTTCTAACAGCTGCAGAAAAAAGAAAAGTACATAGTGTGATGGTGGAGGAAAGAATGGTAAACCGTGAGATCAGAAGGAAGTGCATGAAGTACTGGCAGTGACAATCACATTATTAAATTGGTCATTCGCTGTGCACGTGTAACGTAACAGAAATATTCTGTCACTAGGAAAGCTAATTAACACACGTAGTGTGATCCTTTATCAGAATTCAAGCCTCTGGGGGATAGAATTAAACCCCTTGAAAAATTATCACTCAGCAATTTCCCACTCTAATCTCCCTTTGAGGTTTCTTCGCTGCACAATAATAATAATAATAATAATAATAATAATAATAATAATAATAATAATAATGATAATAATTTCTTACCTGCCTCTCCCTTTGGATCGAGGCAGGGAACAACATTAGTACAAACATACAATATAAATCAAATACATAAAATTAATTAAAAGAGCATATAAAACCAATACAAAATAACAATCAATACATCTTTACAAATTCTTAGGTTTAAAATTCATCTGGGCAGGCCTGCCAGAAGAGATTAGTCTTTATGGCTGTCTTAAACTCGGAGAGAGAGTTAAGTCGACAAATCTCTGGCAGGCCGTTCCACAGTCTGGGGGCAACAGAAGAAAAGTTCCTCTGGGTAACAGTTGTCAGCCTAGTTTTGGCTGGCTGGAGTAAGTTCTCCTCAGAGGACCTGAGTGTGCGGGGCAGATTGTACAGGAGAAGGCAATCCCACAGGTAACCTGGACTCAAACCATGTAGGGCTTTAAAGTAGGGTGACCATATGAAAAAGAGGACAGGGCTCCTGTATCTTTAACAGTTGCATAGAAAAGGGAGTGACCCGATTTAAAAGAGGGCAGGGCACCTGCAGCTTTAACTGTTGTGATGACGAGGAAATTTCACAATGTTCTCCATATATACAAGTGACACCTGCAGAAATTCCCCTTTCAATACAACTGTTAAAGATACAGGAGCCCTGTCCTCCTTTCCATATGGTCACCCTATTTAAAGGTAATGACCAACACTTTGTTGTTCACCTGGAAACTAATCAGCAGCCAGTGGAGTGATTTTAAAGTGGCCACTTTAAGATCCATGACAGAGTGCCTTGGAAGGATGAAGTGCTCTGCCATTGTTTTTTTAATATTGCCATAAATTGAGTATTGAATAGATTTGTCCCAAACGTATTGCATCAAGGCAGAGGCAGCCAACCAATTTTTATGCTCATGATTTCCTTCCTAGTAAGGATTGCACAGGATTAAAATGGAATCAAGTATATATCTGTCTATGGTTTCTTTGTCTACTCTCCTGGAAAATACTTGAGTTCATGATGAGACGAGCTGGAAATGGAAATAAATGAACAGAATAACATGTTAATGGCAGAAAGATTTTTCTGTTGGGGCTAGATGAGAGAAGAAATGAGAGGCGGCAAATCCGAAGGAAAGAAAAAGAATGGGAATGTGAAAATGTGGCAGTGAGGAAATGGAGAATGGTTTGAGGAACATTGCTACCTGTTTTAGTTTCCTTTGGTTCATGATAAGAGAGAGCACTGGAGACTTAAGATTCCTTTGTAATATTTGTAATATTTCTTGTATTTACAAATATTCATGCACAATGTAAGTGGAGGGAAAGAGGCATTCCCACAAGGCAGTAAATTCGCAGTTCATATCAGCTCTCCAAAGAGCAATCCTCTCTCCCTCCCTTTCTCTCCCTCACACAGGTATTTCATTCAAAAACTCAGAGAGGTTCCCAGCTATCAGGAGATCATCTCAACTCAGGGCAGAAAGTAGATCTCCAGATGTTTTGGACTTCAACTCCCAGCATTCCCAACCATTGGCAAGCTAGCAGGGCCTTTTTAGGAGTTTAACTCCAAAACCTCTGGAGATCGTCCTTCTGCCACTCCTGACCTAACTAAACATTGGTTCTCGTAGATGAAAATTAACCAACCATCCCAGACTATTAATTAGGAATCCACCTAACAAAGGAATGTTTGTACAACATCAGTAACACTGGCCCTTTTCCCAAGAAGGTTAAGAGTTACAGCTGTTCCTGGAAAAGAGGCTACACGCAGGACAGGTAAACCAGAAACATACAGCATGAAATTATTTGATTATCTCAAAGGAGTTTACCTATCAATAATACATGTCCCTCAAGCTAGACTTAAAAGCTGTAGATTAGATCCAGGTTAAGCCAAATTTAGAGTAGACCTATTTTAACAACAACAAAAAAAAACACCCCTAACTAGTCCCATTGATTTCAATGGGTCTACTCTAAGAATGACTAAACCCTATACCCTTCTGCTCCGCACCTTGGATGGCTCCTTTAGAGTTCTGACTGAACCCTGTCCTCCTTTTCATGTGGTCACCCTACTCCTGGTTGTCATCTTTAGCTGCTGTGCCTTGCTCTTGTTTTCTCACCTCTCATGTGGGTTGCAATTTCTGTTTGGAATAGCACTTTATTTTTAAGCAGAACATGGCTGGAGGCAAAGACACACTCCTACTAGAAAACTGATTCACTAACCTATACCAGGTTCCCAGGGAAAGGTGCCTCTCCTTCAGCCAACTCACAGCCAACTCTCCCTCTCTCTGTCTCTTTGCAGACTTACTTTTAAAACTCCTGTTTGTTTCCCCACCACCACGAAAATACTTCCCCTATCCTGTCAACTGGAAGCATGTCACCCTCTTCATAGGAATCTCATTCAAATCACAAAGACAAGGTTCACACAACACACAAACTTAGTGGTTATGTGTGGGTTGCTGAACGGTGGGTTAGCATGTTGTCTGAATGCACTAGCATGTATTCTACAGCGTGGCTGGTCAAGCATGCAGCGTGGCTTGTTAACTACCCTGAACAACCCAACATCAAACCATGGGTTCTCCAGGTGGCTTGTTTGAGCGGGGGAAAGCCATGCTGCATGGTTAAGAAGCCACCCCGAAGAAAATGTCCTGGGTTTGGACAACATGCTAACCCATGGTTCAACAAACCACAGTTCAACAACAACCCACACTCAACCACTAAGTGTGGGTTAGTGTGTTGTGTGAACCTAGTCATTCTCTACTATAAGAAAACCATCTTATCATTTGACTATTAAGCAACAATCTGCCTCGCAAAGAAATGGACTATCAGCAGTAGCTGTAACATTCCTGTTAAAAGAGGTTAACACTGTTGGGTTGTCAGGTGTCCTACTTTATAGAAGACAGTCCTCCATTTAAAGGGGTCCTCTGTTTGATGGGCTTCCTAGTTCAAGTCTAGTTTAAAGATACAGAGCCATAAGAAGGGAGGTCAGCAGCCCTGGAGTTGCCCATCAAGAGTGGGTACCTGGGCAGCAGAAACACAGTCACATGGTCAGTCTTGCTCACTATAGTGCGATGTATTGCATTTTTGTTTACATTGCAGATATTATTTCTAAATGTGCATATATTAGTATCTGCAAATGGGTGTCCCTTTCTTTGGCAATGCATAAGTGTCCACCTTATAAACAGGCCCAGCCTGGCCATACAGCAGGGAGAGGAAAAGATGATCAAGAGACGAATTAAAAGAATTAAGGAGGAGAAGGGGAAGGAAATGTCAGTGCTGGAGCGTAGGTTAGGGTGACCATATGGAAAGGAGGACAGGGTTCCTGTATCTTTAACAGTTACATAGAAAAGGGAGTTTCACCACGTGTCATTTTTATGCACGCAGCACCCGGTGATGCCCAGCTATGCCAAACCCTGATGCTGGCCCTGAGCAGCTTCGCCGTTCAGGTTCTTGTTTAGACCAAACCTCTCCTTTTTTTTGTCGTTGCCCACAGATGTCCATCATCCTTTCGGGCCTTATCCACGTCTTCCGACCACTACTGTCCTCCCTCTCGGGTGCACTCGACTGCAAGGGTGTTGGACCATGGTACTTCCTGCTGGGTCTCCGCATTGTGGCCATCTTCTTCTCCAACGGCCCCTGGGATTTGACAAGGGAGTATATCGAATGCAATTTGCCCGAGGATATAGGCGAGAGGTCACGGGACTTCTGCTGGGCCCTATGCCAAAACGAACATTTCCCGATCTCCATCTCGGCCATGTGGGGGCTGGAGTTCATCGTGTTGCTCCTCCTTATAGGGCTTATGAGGCTCACCAGCCCCAAGAAAAAGAAAAAGGGGGATGAGAAGGAGAAAGAGGATAGCGACAAAGGCCTAGTTATTGTTGAATCACTACCCCATGGAGGCGTGGCTGACATGTCCACCATCTACACGGTTGGGAGAGATGGCCTCCCAAGTAGCTATACCCACCATCATGACCCATCAACCCATCCCCACCATCGCCCCCATCCTCACTATGCTGATTGGCATGACTGGCATAGTTGGGATGGGAGACGTGTGCCCCACATGGCTGGAGGATACGGCACTGATGCAGGCGTTGGTCCTTATGAAGTTGGACGGCACGGCATGCCTTCCCAGCCTGAGCCCATGGGCCAAACCAAAATGCCTGTCAACTGTTACGACATGGGTCAGCACAAAACGAGTGTATGTTCAACGGATCTCAGGCCCAGCAAGATGAGCGCACATTCTTCTGGGGCAGATCAATATGGACTGTCTCCCTTCCAAAGTCATACAAAGCAAACCAATGCCAGGCCCTATTGTGGTGAAACAGAACAGTATAATGAGCCCACTAGGTGCCCCCCTGTTCCCATGGGCAGCTCCCCTTATAAAGGCCAAATGGGCCCCCAGTGTTGGCCGGCTGACGAACACAATGAGGCCTTCCTCCCGAGATACATAGACCCTGAAGAATGTGGAGGTGTTGAATCTACTGACCATGTGTACATGATGGGGACCCGTGTGAGATACACCGGCCAAAGTAAGATGCCCCCCAGATACTGTGAAGATGGAAGACACAGCATGGAAGCCAAATGCAAGGCAGCCGCTGAAGCCGGCAGGGGCCGTATTACTCTCCACCCAAGGATGGATGGCCAGGCAAACATGGCCATCAAACGCAGGCCGGTTCAGGGGAATAAGATGCACCCCAAACGCCATGTGGTTTTTGATGCCAGTAGCAGGCCCATGGCTTCCAACTGCAGGCCCATTGGCAGGAAGAATATCATGGCAGGACCTGGCCTGGCCCCTGGACCGACATTGTGTTGCCATGGCAATGCAGCCTGTACATGCGCTGAGACACATGATCCCTGTCACAACGTGGGGCCCCAGCATGAACCCCAGAATGAGCCCTGCTGTTGCACTGAGCCCACCCACAACAGACATAGAGGAAGCCCTCCCGGGCCGCAGGAGGAAGCCAAGATGTCCATCACGAAGATCTGTGGGGTACCTCTCTTTGACGTCTGGGTGGGACTACTCCTAGCTCTTGAGATCTGCTTCCTCTGTTACGTTATTCTCTTCATGATGCCCAGGCTTTTGGGGCTCACGTGGTTGTGCATTGGAGGAATTGGGCGGTGCCCACTATCTATCGAATGCACAGTGAAAGAGAGGGCCGAAAAACGGGTTGCGTTGTGGAGCCTGGTTTTCACCTCCATCCTTTTCATCATAGCCTGCAGTGGCTACTTTAACCTGCGGTTCTGCTGGAACAGGAGGTGCCGCCAGATGTGCAATGAGGAAGAGGAGAGGCGGGAAGAAGAGGAAATGGAGTCTGAGGCACGGGTGTTCAGGGGGGATGCAGAAGGTGGTAATGATGGGAGCCACAGTCCCGGGCTGTGAGGAGGATGGGAGAAGTTGTAAACAATTTTATTTATTATTTATTATTGCATTTCTAATTCTATCCCGCCTTTTTTCCTGCAAGGAACCCAAGGCAGCGTACATAATCCTCCTCCTCTCCACTCTTTATCCTCACAACAACAACCATGTGAGGTGGGTTGGGCTGAAAGTCTGTGACTAGCCCAAAGCCACCCAGTGGGTTTCCATGGCTGAGTGGGGACTAGAACCCGGATCTCTGCAGGAGCTATACCAGAGTGACCTGATACAAAAGAGTGCAGGGCTTCTTCAGTTTTAACTGTTGTGATGAAGAGGGAATTTCACCAGGTGCTGCATGCCTACAAAGGACACTTGCTGAAATTCCTTTTCAATACCACGGTAAAGACACAGGTCCCAATCCAGCGCTCAGGTTTGGGGTGGAGGTTCACGTCCCTCCCTTGGGCCAATTCAGCACCCCCTTCTCCTCAACCACCAATGTTTTTGTGCAGTTTTCCCCCCATTCCTAAAGGTTGAAATGCCTCTGCTAAGGCTGAGTTACCCTATTTCTTTGATTCTAAGACACACTTTTCCCCCCATATAAACATCTCTAAAAATGGGGTGCGTCTTAGAATCGCGGGTGTGTCTTAGGGTTTTTTTCCTGTTGGTGGTACTGAAATTAGTGTGCGTCTTACAATCGATGGTGTCTTACAATCGAAGAAATACGGTAATTGCAGTCCCAGCTTTACGCTAAAATAGGCTGGTATTTTTGGCAGTTGGTCCCGCCCCTTTTGCTCTTGGCCCCACCCACGACTGGGATTTGGTCACCAAAATCTTGTCTGGAATGAAATTTGGCCCTTGGGCTGAAGAGAGGGGACACAGAAGAAGAGGAGCATGGAGACTGGAGTTAGAAAGTCGGCCTCTGTGAGATGGGAAAGGAGCAATCGCTGGGCAGAGAATGAAAGGGTGACTGCAGCTGTCATTGACATTCTCCGGTCTGCTTGGTTCCTCTCAGATCCTTCTGCCCACCCTGCAGGAGGTGGCTAGTCACAAAATGGCTGCTGTGGGGGCCTGGCTAGTGAAAAGTGGTGCAGATACTGAGGCTAGACTAGAGACTGGGAGTGGAGAGAAACATCAAGAAAAGGAGGTGAATGGGAGAGAAAGAGCACAGCACAGCTAGAAGCTAGGGCGAGGAGGCCTGCTCTGGAAGCTGGAGCTAGTGCAGAACACAGCAGCTCAGCTGTTGTCAGGAGCTGCCTCTTTTCATAATATAACTCCTTTGCTTGAGGAACTGCACTGGCTACCTATTGGCTGCCAGGCCAGGTTTAAGGTTGTTGTACTAGTGTACAAAGCCCTAAACAACTTTGGACCAGGGGCCCTTCCACACGCCGTAGTGAAGGCGCCTGCATGCGCCCCAACTACGGCCCCAAAACGATAGTGTGTACCTGTAGCCTGAAGAGACGGAGGTGGCGGCGGCTGGGTAATCCGGGCGCGTCCTTGCCGCCGCCTCCCCACCGGCCTCCTGCTGCCGGGGTAAGAGCGACCCGGGTCGGAGAGCTCGGCAGAGGCGGAAGCCGAGCTCTCCAACCCGGGTCGCTCTTACCCCGGCAGCAGGAGGCCGGCGGCAGCGGCGGCAGCAGACGCGCCCGGATTCCCCAGCCGCCTCCGCCTCTTCAGGCTACAGGTACACACTATCGTTTTGGGGCCGTAGTTGGGGCGCATGCAGGCGCCTTCACTACGGCGTGTGGAAGGACCCCAGGATACCTGAAAGAGTGCCTTCTCCCTTACCAATCTGCCAGGTCACTAAGGTCATTGGAGGGCCTGCTCCTGGTGGTTCCACATAGACCGATGGCCCAATTGGAATCCACCAGAAGAAGAGCCTTTAGTGTAGTGGCCCCTTCTCTGTGGAACTCCCTGCCCCTGGAAGTCAGGCAGATGCTAAACACTAGGCTGCTTCCGGCATCTCCTGAAAACATCTGTTTCAAGAAGCCTTCCTCAACCGACTAGCCACTGTTTTTCTAGTTCCTTTGTTTTTAAATAGAACAATTTTAATTTGCTTTTTAAATCTTCTTTCTTTTATTATGTTCACCACTCTGGAATCTGTGTTAGATAATTGATCGGTATATGAATATTGTTAATAATAATATAATAATAATCTTCTTTCCCAGTATTGTTGGGGTACATAACAAATTCCGTATGCCACTTTTCTAGCTTTATTTTCTGCCTTTGATTCTGTATTATCCAAGATACCACAGCAGATGTCATTGTGCGTGCCACGAGGTATAAACACGCAAGAGGGATATGGCATCACCATGATGGCATCACATTCTTACGTAGATTTTTGGCTGCTCCAGCAGCTTAGCCAGACAGGTTACTTTTCAGCGAGGACAGTGATCCAGTTTAGGGACACAACAACAGGTACTTTATTTGGATTCGTCTTTTGGAACACAAACTACATCGTCGTGAAGGCGCTTGCGTGCGACTGCAGTGTGCCCCGAAACTCATTGTGTAGATCCCGCCCTATCCTGGCCAGAAGAGGAGGAGGAGGAGGCAGCGGCGGCCCCGCATCGCCCCTCGCGAGGACGGGGTGAAAAGTTTCCGGGCTCGGCGACTTCGCTGGTGAATCCGGCCGCGTCCTTGCCGCTGCCGCCCACCTCCCCGCCGGCCTCCTGCTGCCGGCGAAAGAGCCACCCAGGTTGGAGAGCTCGGGGGAAGAAGGTGGGGCGATGGCTTCTTCCGCCGAGCTCTCCGACCCGGGTGGCTCTTTCGCCGGCAGCAGGAGACCGGCGGGGAGGTGGGCAGCGGCAAGGACGCGGCCGGATTCCCCAGCGAAGCCGCCGAGCCCGGAAACTTTTCACCCCGTCCCCGCGAAGGGCGATGCGGGGCCACTTCCTCCTCCTCCTCCTCCTCCTCCTCTTCTGGCCAGGATAGGGCGAGATCTACACAATGAGTTTCGGGGCGCACTGCAGGCGCACGCAAGCGCCTTCACGACGATGTGTAGATCCCCTCTAGGCCTTGAAACTCCACTCCATATGCACACAAGCTTTCTTACTTCCAGATGATTCTCTCACTTTCAGGCCCGGACTCTCCACAGGCAACTCTCCTACTAGGAGCAGCTCTTAAATGTACATGAAGCATAAGCTGACTTTACTACATGAGGCACAGATCTTGTCCTCGTATGTGGAAGCGAAGGTAATCACAAAGAAAAGGGTTGGATGGAGAAAGATCTGTGTGAATGGAAGAAGATTAGGTGTGGCCAGGAAGCAATTCTTTTTCCTTATCTTCCTGCCCACTGAAAAGCTGATCAGCAGCAGGTTCAGGACAGGAAGGAGAACCTGGCACCCTGTTTTTCAAGGTTTATTTATTTTTTTACTAAAAATAAATATTTGAAGGTGGAAGGGAGTGGAGCGCTTTGCAGGCGCTGTTGGGAGGTTCCTTTTTTTATTTTATTTTTATTTTAAAACACAAAATAAACATCTTACAAAAAAGAAACAACAACACAACATATTACATACATTTTGAATAAATGTTGAATACATATATAAGATAAATATTAACTATAACCTATCCTATCATTACATATATAATCATTCTAAACATATAAGTGCACCCTCCACCTCGGGATCTATTCCTGCTTCCAAAATCTCATATTTTCTTCCGCTGGCGGTTTCCCACTTCCCTTAGTAAACACAAATATTAGGAACTGTTTCCAGATTCCTTCAAACTCATTTATTTTAATTATGCCTTTCCTCCACTTAATATTACAAGTCAATTTATCATTAATAGCTATATCCTAAACTTCTCTATACCACTCTTCAATAGAATATTCCCCCTGAATCTTCCAGTTCCTAGCTATCATCAATCGTGCTGCAGTCAGCAAACTCGATATCAATTCTTTAATTTCTTTTCCACATTTTAAATCTTCAAATAGTGACAGTAATGCAATCTTTATTTCTTCAATTTCCAAAAACACCTGTTGGGAGGTTCCTACGGGTATCATGGTATTGGGGAGTCATGGACCAGAGTCTTTCTTGGAAGATTAATTCAATGCTGGAAATGTATTTATTTGATATTATTTTAAAAAATTAAAACGAAAAACAATATTATTTCGGTCTAGTGCATTTAAACAGTTCATGCTTGTTCAAACAGTGAGGAACAGTGAGCCTGGTGATATCCTTGTGGTAGATGAGAGCAGTTCCCCAAGACAGTTATGTTGCATGGATCCCATGAACGCCAGCTTAAGCCATTTTTTTCAGCAAATGACCCATAGCGAAGCCAAGATCCCCCCCCCCCCACTTAAGATCTGGAAATAATAGGGTCAGGAATGATTTCCAATATCTTTTCAATCAGGTTCTGATGAAACCAGGTAAGGAGAGTGCGCCCCCCCCACACACACACACTCATGTATCCCAAGGAAGGGGGAGTGAAAGGCTGTTGATTTAAATTCTCTGAACACCACCGTGTAATTCACTTTGGGCATGGCTGGCTGGGGAATACTGGGAGTTGTAGGACTTTTTTCCATCTAAGTATGCATAAGATGGCACCCTTTATTAGCTTTGAGCAAACTTTGAGCACAAGGTAGTGTTAGGGTAAAAAACCCAACCTGAAGGGAGGGAACAGGAAAACCAGACAAGTCCAGATTCAGTGACCATTCTTTATTGAACTACACATGTAGAAGGAAACACCCTCGACGGATCGAAGACAAGCTTCTCTACCCATCATCCACAACCAACATCTTTTATAACTTCCCATGCCCCTCCTGATGAGCTCATGACTCCTCCCTCCTCCCATCCCTTATTGATTGCAGAGTTATACATTTCCCATAAATGAAACTATTTCTAACAACTAACAATACATAATATTGTGACAACTAAGCCCTGTTTATGTAACTTACTGTACCAGATAAGCCCCCCCCCCCCCATGCAAGGGCAGGCGAAGCTGACTTTGCTGACCACTGGGGGGGGGGGGAGTGTTTCGGGTGATAGCAAGGAGCGGTGCGCCGAAGTGTCTGGGATAATGGCAACTTGGATCTGGGATCCAAGCCTCAGCAGCTGTGTTTTTGGAAACGGCTACATTTGACCGGGCAGATTAGGGGCATTCCCTGCGGGGGTAGAAAGTGCAGAGCAGCCTTGAACAACTTGCCAGCTGCATTCTGACGACTCTTTATTAATGAAAGGGGAAGGGAGGGGTCTGGTGGCAAAGCCCCGAGTACTTGGTGTACACTTTTTCCCCAGAAAGGGGGTCTTTTGGTGGGGTTCTTTTGATCACCTTAACAGTAGAAAGTGCAGGGGACAGTGGCGGGAAGAAGGGTAGGCTTGTGCCTTCATATAATGCCAAAAAAGATTCTCCTCATGAATATTATTACCACATCTCCTCAGCTCCCTGCTTGGTACTACAGTAGCATTTGGTGAACTGCCAACCCCAAAATTTGCTGAAGTATCCCCTCAAACTTCACTATCAGCTGAGGAGACTCTGAGGGAGGGCGTGTGGAAGAGAGACAAGCTCTGGTGCTGTCAGATTTAGGAAAGGCTTTTATTGATATCCAAGAAGCTCAACGTTTCGGATTGTCAAATCCTTCGTCAGGAGCTGGAATAGGTTGGTAAGCTGTCCGAGGCTGCTGGTGGTGTAATTTTTAATTGTTGTAGCTCCTGACGAAGGCTTTGACAATCCGAAACATTAACTTTGAACTTTGTATACAACAGCAGCCGTGGACAGCTTACCAACCTATTCCAGCTCCTGACGAAGGATTTAACAATCCGAAACGTTGAGCTTCTTGGATATCAATGAAAGCCTTTCATATATCCGACAGCACCAGAGCTTGTCTCTCTTCCACACCCGCCATTTGGTGCTTCTTTCCCTCCCATTCACACTGAGACTCTGAGGGAGTCATTCAAACCGGCTCTGCCAGCCTTCCCAAACTTGGCAGCCTACAGATGTGTTGGACTGCAACTCCGATTGACCTCAATCAGCCATAGCATATCTAGTCTTGAAAATGCATGGGAACAGACAGTGTCTACATTTGAGGGCCCAAAAGAAACCTGCCCAGGGTTCAAGGCCTCCATGTTAACCAGCAAATAGAGGGGAGGGCGGAGAGCTACCAGGGTGCCAAGCTCCATTCCAAGGGTGTGGGATTTCTTTCAGCTTGAGGGCCAAATTCCATTTTGAACAAGCTTTTGGGGACTGCATACCAATGCAGGGTGGGGCTGAAGGCAAAAGCTCCCCCCCAATACCCCCAAATCTCAGTCTATTTTAGCATGAAGCCAAGCCGTAGGGGAGACCTTTCCACCTTTCAGAATGGAAAAAGAATTGCACAAACACTGGGAAACAACCAAACGACTGGTGGTCATGAAAAAGGGGGTGGGACAAGAGAAAGAGCTGGGGCCATCTGGGAAACCACAGAGGGCTGGATTTGGATTCCAGGAAGAGCAGAAGTTCTGCACCCCTCAAATTCTTTCTGCTACCCTCTCCCTGTGCCCCCTTCCAGTGATGCAGCTAGGGTTGGACCTTGATTCCAAGGCCCAGGTGTCACAACTCAGGGGCTCACCCCACACATGACCACCCAGAGAGTAGCAGGTGATGAGGGCAGCAGCAAAAAAGCCTAGCATGGACCAACCAGAGCCCACTGAGGTTGATGCTGGTCACCGAAGCAAGTTTTCTTATATTCTAAAACATTTTATATTTAGAAGGTGGCCAGCGGAGCATGTATATGGTTACGGATGCTCATTTTATGCATCTTTAGGAATATATCATCCTTTTCTAAAACAAAACGGAGCTTGTTCCCAAGTGAATGTGCATCAGGGCAGCCGAAGCAAACACTATTTTATTCCTGTAGTCATGATGGTGCTATG
The DNA here is from genome assembly GCF_023053635.1 of Elgaria multicarinata webbii. Taxonomy (NCBI): domain Eukaryota; kingdom Metazoa; phylum Chordata; class Lepidosauria; order Squamata; family Anguidae; genus Elgaria; species Elgaria multicarinata. Next base: position 33,348,170 of record NC_086181.1, on the reverse strand, counting down.
ATATAAGTTAGGGTGACCATATGGAAAGGAGGACAGGGCTCCTGTATTTTTACTGTGGTATTGAAAAGGAATTTCAGCAGGTGTCCTTTGTATGCCTGCAGCACCTGGTGAAATTCCCTCATCACAACAGTTAAAACTGCAGGAGCTATACCAGTGACCTGATACAAAAGAGGGCAGAGCTTCTTCAGTTTTAACTGTTGTGATGAAGAGGGAATTTCACCAGGTGCTGCATGCCTACAAAGGACACTTGTTGAAATTCCTTTTCAATACCACAGTAAAGACACAGAAGCCCTGTCCACCTTTCCATATGGTCACGCTGCATAAGTGAGCTTCAAATGTGAAACTGCACATATCCAGAGTATAATTATCCATCTAAAATTATTTACAGGGCGCGTTAAATGATAGAACTCACTCAAGGTGGTATATATTTTTTAAAAAAACAGAGAGTGAATACAATTTTTAAAAATCCCTTAAAACATATTCAATAAAATCCATAAAAACAGGGATTATTGCCACTTAAAATCATTTAAAAAACCACACAAAAAACAAACTTACCAATAAAAACCAACATGTTGGACTTCAGGAAAGGCCAGTAAAACAGGTGCCTCTTCAGAGCTTTCCTGAAGACCTGCAAAGAAGGGGCCTAGCAACCCAATGACAGAGGTTGGTTCTAGAGTTGCGGAGCTAGCACTGAAAAGGCCCTTTCCCTTGTACTCACCAGCCTAACCGCCTTTGCCAGCAAGCAGGTGAGAAGGGCCCACCTTGATGACCTCATAAGGTGGGCAGGGTGATATGGATGAAGATGATCCTTCAAGTTGCTTGAGGTCAAACTATCTAAGGCTTTAAAGGTTAAAACCAGCACTTTAAATTGGTCTCAGACCTGCACTGCCAAATAGTGCAGCTGGGGCGGTATCAGTGTCACATGATTTCATTTTAGTTTTCAAGCTGGAAAAGTTTTGCCCAGAGTGATCGAGAATCTAACCAATCTTGGCTGATCATAGAAGTGTATTTTACAGCAATTCAGGAAGTAGTGGCAGCTGGTGGCTCTGATTTCAGTGGGGCTATGAATCCATGCTGGGTTTCAGTCAGCCCCAACCAGAACTCTAAACATAATAAACTCAGGGCTCAAACAGAAAATGTATTATGACAGGGGTGCAAAGTTACACAAAGGTATCGCAGGAACACCACATTCATACATAGTGCAGAGAAAGAAAGGAAAGGAATAGAGAAGAAATAGAAGACAGTAGAACAACGAAAGGAAGATTATATACATGCAGGCATTTATGAAGGTAGATTCCAAGAGCCACAATCAACTACACAATCTGAACTGATGAGCGTACCAATGAATCAGAAGACAGAGGGGAAGATACAACAAATTCCAACAAAACTATGGCTGAGAAAAATGCTATCCAAATGCGTAGCAAGAAGATCAAAAACAGTATTCCAGATATGGTTGACAATTAAAGCCAAAGAGCTGGAAGGATTATGTACCAGCATGAGAGAGACAGTTAAAATGGTATTATTTTTCAGATAAGGAATACGATGCAGTCGGTTTAAAAAGTGGGGCGTGTAATACATAGAAATAGTCGAGGGTGCATTCCCTCAGGCTACCACAGGAGGCAATACAGAGCACTATTTGTTGTTGTTTATTCGTTCAGTCGTTTCTGACTCTTCGTGACTTCATGGACCAGCCCACGCCAGAGCTTTCTGTCGGCTGTCGCCACCCCTAGCTCCCCCAAGGTCAAGTCTGTCACCTCCAGAATATCATCCATCCATCTTGCCCTTGGTCGGCCCCTCTTCCTTTTGCCTTCCACTTTCCCTAGCATCAGCCTCTTCTCCAGGGTATCCTGTCTTCTCATTACGTGGCCAAAGTACTTCAGTTTTGCCTTTAATACCATTCCCTCAAGTGAGCAGTCTGGCTTTATTTCCTGGAGTATGGACTGGTTTGATCTTCTTGCAGTCCAAGGCACTCTCAGCATTTTCCTCCAACACCACAGTTCAAAAGCGTCTATCTTCCTTCGCTCAGCTTTCCTTATGGTCCAGCTCTCGCAGCCATAGGTTACTACGGGGAGCACTATACACTGTAGTAAAGAAAGTACTGGAAAAGCTGATTAAGAAGTTGTTGGCACAAAGACAAGATAAGCGTCAGGCAGGCTGTTCATGAGAGACCAGAGATAGAGCAGGACCGATCGAAGGTGCTGAATCCCAAAATAGACAGCTCCTTTAGAGTTCTGGCTGGTTCTGACTGAAACCCAGAATGGATTCACAGCCCCACCGAAATCAGAGCCACCAGCCTACACTGTTGGCAAGGCCTTCCTAATGAATAGAAGCAAGATCCGTGCAAAGCACTTTAATCAGAGCTGTGTTAAACCACCACCGATGCTGTGCAATGGAGCTGGCTTGTTCCTTTCCCTTCTCTTTTCCACTCTTCTTGCTCTTATCTAGCTGAACATGATAATTAACACATTTCATTTCCTGGAAAGAGAGAGACGGAGAGGAGCGCTCCATAAAATCAGAATGAGGGAGCCCCTAGCGTTCGAAACAGGCATAGCTCCAATTCACATCAATTTAAAGGTGCAGTTTCTGTGAGTCGCTCCTGACTCGGCTGGCCGCAAAGTTCCGTTTGTTCCTTTATTAAAAATATTTTAAATGCTTTTTATTTTTTTACTTCCGCCTGTTCCTGACTCCGCTGACCACAAAGTTCTGTTTGTTCCTTTATTAAAAGTAATTTAAATCAGGGCCATAAAAAGCGGTGCACAATTTAAAACAACAACCAAACAGTTAATCAAATTGAAACAGAAGAAAAGCAGAAGTGAACCATCATTTAGTAGAAGCCAGAAGAGTATTAAAAGAAATCCATCCAAAGCGATAGCTGTAACCAAATACCGAACCAGGTCCCTCCCTTTCTCCCCCACCCCTTTTTTATTTTCTTTACTGTCTCACCTGATGAAGATTTCTGAAGAACTCAGAAAATTGCACAGTATTTTTGTTAGATTTGAGTTGGCCTAATGAAGATATTATTGATCTTGTTCACATGACACTCTAAGCCGCAGTGGTTACACATTTTGAGTTACATATTATGGCTTAGCATGTTGTGTGTACCATTCCTAACTATGCTGGCTACATAGCCACCATTTAATAATTTAATTCTATTCCATGTACTTCTTTCTGATAACAGCCCTTGAAGCCTTAGCACAATACAGATTTTGCAAGAATCCTAGGCAAATCTCAGGGATAAATAAAGTCTTAGCAGTGTCTCTGGGCATGTGCAGAAGCACTTTCTCTGACCACCACAGCCAATCTCCACACAGCTGGGATTTAAGTTGAGGGATTTCACATGAGAATAGGGTGACCAACTGTCAGGATTTCCCCCGATTTGTCCTGGTTTTTGTTCTTTCCATGGTGTCAGGGGGGATTTTCTATAATTTTCAATAATGTCCTGGAATGACACACCTTCCTCTTTAAGGCTGCCATTAGCATGGCAGGAGGGAATGACATGCTTTCTTGAGGCACATCATTCCCCCACCCCGAGCTCCAATTGAGGTCTTAAAGGGGAAAGTGGGTCATTCCTGGACATTATAGAAAAGGCCCCAATTGGAGTGGGTGGTGGTGGTACAGAATGAAATCCTTTCCCCTCCTCCACTCCAATCGGGTTCTTTAAGGTGGCGGGGGAATAACGTACTTTATGCAGGACTCAGAAAGCTGCTTCCCCATACACACAATAGGTGTCCTCTTTTTTGGTTTCCCAAATATGGTCACCCTACATGAGAAGGCATCACATGCTTTCAGGCTCTTCATTCTTTAGAAACTGAGTTCTGAAAGCACAGTGTACCCAAACCACAGGTGGAGAGTTACCAACTGCAGGATATATCAAAAACATGGAGGCTAGCTGCACAAAGATCATGAGATTTGTGAGTCATCATTTTCAGAAACACCATTTTGAGCGCCCCTTGCTTTTTACAAAGGCTGTGTAAGTAAACACTCTGCCTCTAAATTCATAATTGCATCTCTACACGTGTCATGGTTTCCTAGGGTGACCATATGAAAAGGAGGACAGGGCTCCTGTATCTTTAACAGTTGTATTGAAAAAGGAATTTCAGCAGGTGTCATTTGTATATATGGAGAACCTGGTGAAATCCCCTCTTCACTGCCCTCTTTTAAATCTGGTCACTCTAGTATAGCTCCTGCAGCTGTACTCAGTTTTTTGGCTAAGTTATTTATCTCTGAGTCTTTGTATTGGGCTATGGCAGCCATTTTGTGAATCGATTAAAAGGGGTGGGGAACAATGGCAGACATTTTGTGAGAGCACCCATGGCACGCACCCAACTTTTTAAATGTGTTTACCGGCCCAAAAATTTTGTGGACTCCTGTACTTTTTAAATTCAGGAAAGTGCCTTCCCCAACCTGGTGCCTACCAGATATTTTAGATCACAGCTCTCAGTATTCCTGACCACTTGTCATGCTGACTAGGGCAGATGGGAGTTGAACACCTCCCATCAGCCCCATCTGAAGGGCACCAGGTTGCCGAAATGGCGTCAGGAAGGCTAAAGCTGTGAATGAGCTGAGATTAGCGAGGGATGCTAAAAGCAATACAAAGGCTTTCTTCAGATATGTGAGTAGTAAAAGACAGAGGAAAGAAATGGTGGTTCAACTGCTTAATGAGGATGGCAAATTGATAACAGACGACAAAGAAAAGGCTGAAGTGCTCAATTCCTACTTTGCCTCGGTCTTCTCCCAAAAGCGGGTCTATGACCCCCCTGGAAAAAGTGAAGCAGAAGTTGAGGGGGCAGGATTGCAGTTTGAGATTGATAAACAAATGGTCAAAGAACACCTAATTTCTTTGAATGAGTTTAAATTTCCAGGGCCCGATGAACTGCATCCTAAAGTAATGAAGGATCTAGCAGAAGAACTCTCAGAACCTTTGTCTATTATCTTTGCAAAATCATGGATGATGGGTGAGGTGCCGGACGACTGGAGGAGGGCTAACATTGTCCCTATCTTCAAAAAGGGCAAAAAGGAGGAACATGGAAACTACAGACCAGTCAGTCTGACATCCATCCCTGGGAAAATTCTGGAGCAGATTATAAAGAAGTCAATCTGTAAACACCTTGAAATCCATGCAGTGATTACTAGAAGCCAACATGGATTTGTCAGGAACAAATCCTGTCAGACTAACTTGATCTCATTTTTTGATAGGATAACCTCCCTTGTGGACTGTGGGAATGCTGTGGACGTCATATATCTTGACTTCAGCAAAGCTTTTGACAAAGTACCACATGACATTCTGATTAACAAACTAGCTAAAAGTGGGCTAGATGGAGCAACTATTAGGTGGATTCACAGTTGGCTACAGAATCGGACTCAAAGAGTACTTATCATTGGAACCTCCTCAAACTGGGGAGAGGCAACGAGTGGGGTGCCGCAGGGCTCAGTCCTGGGCCCAGTGCTCTTCAACATTTTTATTAATGATTTGGACGAGGAGGTGCAGGGAACGCTGATCAAATTTGCAGATGACACAAAATTGGGTGGGAGAGCTAATACCCTGGAAGACAGAAACAAACTTCAAAGTGATCTTGATAGGCTGGAGTGCTGGGCTGAAAACAACTAAATGAAATTTAATAGGGATAAATGCCAAGTTCTACATTTAGGGAATAGAAACCAAATGCACAGTTACAAGATGGGGGACACTTGGCTCAGCAATACTACAAATGAGAAGGATCTTGGAATTGTTGTAGATCGCAAGCTGAATATGAGCCAACAGTGTGATATGGCTGCAAGAAAGGCAAATGCTATTTTGGGCTGCATTAATAGACGTATAGCTTCCAAATCACGTGAGGTAGTGGTTCCTCTCTATTCAGCCCTGGTTAGGCCTCATCTAGAGTATTGCATCCAGTTCTGGGCTCCACAATTCAAGAAGGACGCAGACAAGCTGGAGCATGTTCAGAGGAGGGCAACCAGGATGATCAGGGGTCTAGAAACAAAGCCCTATGAAGAGAGACTGAAAGAACTGGGCATGTTTAGCCTGGGGAAGAGAAGATTGAGGGGAGACATGATAGCACTCTTCAAATACTTAAAAGGTTGTCAGACAGAGGAGGGCCAGGATCTCTTCTCGATCCTCCCAGAGTGTAGGACACGGAATAACGGGCTCAAGTTAAAGGAAGCCAGATTCTGGCTGGACATCAAGAAAAACTTCCTGACTGTTAGAGCAGTGCGACGGTGGAATCAGTTACCTAGGGAGGTTGTGGGCTCTCCCACACTAGAGGCATTCAAGAGGCAGCTGGACAACCATCTGCCAGGGATGCTTTAGGGTAGATTCCTTTATTGAGCAGGGGGTTGGACTAGATGGCCTTGTAGGCCCCTTCCAACTCTGCAATTCTATGATTCTATGATTCTATGAAACCTGCCCTAAAGAATACCCTGAGGCACCAAGCCCTCCAGGCCCCCCTCCCCCATTGCTACAGCATGGTTTGAATAACGATAAAGTTACATTGTCAGAACTGATTGGACTCCAAAAAATTAACATGAAGTTATTTTTTTATTGATTGGTTGATACAGAATTTACTTTAATACAGCCTCACACGTACATAAAACTAAATCTCTGCCTCCAAAAAGGACAAAATTGACAACAGAATATACAATGAACACTACAGGGAGTTATCAAGAAGCTGGATGAAGGAGAAAGGCAAGTATGATAACGGCTCACATACTCTTGCACGGCTCCGGATGGAGTTTGCTCAGGAGAACGTCATCATGGTCTATGCCCTAATGGTGCAATTGGAGTAAAAGCAGAATAATTGCCAAAGAAACATTGGGATCTATAATTTTGTGAGGGTGTCTTAACCCCTTCAGAAAACTGCAATAAGGATCTCTCTCAAAGCAGGGGTGAGCAACTTGCAGCCCTCCAGATATTTTGGCCTACAACTTCCATCAGCCCCAGTCAGCAAAGCCAATGGTGAGGGATCAGGGGAGTCATCACCTAAAACATCTGGAGGGCCAGAAGTTGCCCACTCCATCTTAGAAAAAGCCCTGACAATCCATTCAGTTTAAATGTATAATACAAATAAATATCCCTTTACTGCATATTAATTTTTTTGATCATACTATTGTTTTGTATTCCTTAGTACAAGATGATTACTACCTCTTGATTCCAGCAAGAACAATACAGAATCTTGTGACACCTTGAAGCCTAGCAGATTTATTATGGCACAATTTTTCGTGGACTAGAGCCCACAATTCCTCAGATGCATCTGATTCAGTGGACTATAATTCACAAAAGCTCGTGGCATAATTAATCATAAGTCATTTCCTCAAGACTCTTCGTTGCTGTTGTGTTTGCTGTTACAGATTAACATTCTAATTCCTTGCTTTTTAAAATGGATTAGGATCCCCAACCAACAGATAACTTGTCCCACAGTTCTACTCTCTAGCCCTCTTGATAATGCATTCAAAATACATGTTTGCCTTTAGTCATCCTGGCTTGTCTTGTCATTGTGATGAGAGTTATGACTACTTGAAATCAAGAGCTTCTATATACTAGAATAGCTCCTGGAGACCTGGCTAGTAAGAATTCATGTAGCCCCGTTCAGGTTGCAACCTTGTATGAACCTACCTAGGAGTAGCGTTCACTGAATTCAGTCAGTGCGACTTACTTTTGAGTAGGCATGTGTAGGGTTGGACTGGAATTTCTGCCACTCTACATGTGAGTCATCTGTATATTAGTTATCCATTTGTGAACCGACTAACGTGATTGATTATTATATACCATATGGGATTGTGACATCATTCAAGATCAAAGAATGTTCTCCTAGAAACAAGACTTGTCTAACAAGACGAGTTAGTTTAACCTATCGAGGCTTCTGATATGCACTATATATACTGAGGAAGGCAGAGGCAGGACTTTAATGTCTGAAGCTAGGAGGATATAACACTGGTTAAAATGCTATTTTATGGTTTCTTTCCTTATATAGTAGAATATATGTTCTGCTTTTCCTAAAAAATTTCACTTCTGTTTAATAGCTTGCTTTGCGTCTATATTTTTCAAAAGCTCCTTTAGTCAGGAAAAAAGCGACCAGCTGCTTGAAAATTTGTACTTTATCATAGGATGCAAAGGACTTAGCATTGCAGGATGCTTTGAATTAAATAAGAAAAGTATGCATAGACCTATGTACATTTTGCTTCCAGCTATCATGGAGAATGCCTCCCTGCCTGGGCATCAAGCAGACTTCCCCACCGGGTGCCCTGAGTTGGACTACAGCTCCCATCATCCCCAGCCAGCCACACTGATTGGGAGTGATGGTAGTCCAGTACATCTGAAAGGCACCTGGTTGGTGGAAGGCTGAAATAAGGATTAAATTTTGAGTTAGTAGGAAAGCTTATCAGCTTTGAATGTGTTAAAAAAATCCCCACAAAACTTTCTGCTTTCTTTATGAAAACAGTGTTCAAAACTTTCTGCTACAACAGAAAGCTGCAACAATGCTTATTTTTCCACCACAACTTCCCTCCTCCTCATGGCCTTAAGTTTTCTCTCCCTCCCCTGCTAAACACACCCACCTAAACCTCAGAATATGCCCCCCCTCCAAACAGATCTTCACCAAAAACTTAGACTTAAATCAAACTCCTAATCCTCTCGAAGAAAATGAGGTTTGGTGTGTCTGAGCCGGAGATGGCTGGGGAAACAGATCTCCTGATTTCTTTCTGTATTCATCTCTCCCCTACATAGGCCATATAAACAGGAAAAAGGATGTGGTCAGACATTTCTGAATGATGGTGGTGCAAGGGACTCTTTCACTCCTCCATCCGCACACAATGGACCAAGGGACGGGGTGAAGATAAGCAGCTGGAGTACCCTAACCTAGCGGAAGGAGTGTAGGCCGCGGCAGCATTCTACTGTGGGAGGAGCCTAAGAAGGGGTGCGGCCTATGCTCGTTGTTTAGGAGGAGGTGCCTCCTCCTGGTTTGCTGGAAGTGGAGGAGGCCTCCTGAGGGGATGGCGTGGTGGTTTCTTTAAGTTTACCATTGGCTTCCTCAGATCCCTCCAGATTGGGGTCTCCACCAGCACCTTTGTCAAGCAGTTGCTCCGTCTCCTCCCTCCCTCCTTTCTCGCTCATGTCTTCCATGGCTACTGAGGGCACCCTAGATTGACGCTTGCCAAAGAACGTGACAAGGGTATTGCGTTTCGTCTCCCCTTCCCCGGCGTTCACTTCCCCTTGCTCTACGTCTTTATCTAAAGCCGCATCATCTGGTAGTGTCGCCTTCCCTGCCCACCCTGGTGTGAAATCGGTAGAGCCGGAACGGTGCCGGCGTCTGAAATACAGAAAACCCACGACGGCCAGAAGCACCAGGACGCAGAAGACGATGGCCAAGACTATTCCAATATTATTATTCCCTGAAGAAGTTGCGCTGGATGAACCAGTCACTGGTCCTTTCGTGGTAGACTCCGTGGTCGAGAGCAGGGGACTACGCCTGTTGGTATCATGTGTTGTGACAGCACGGTGTCCTGGTGTCTTTGTTGTCTCCTTAATCTGTCCCGGGCCTGTTTCCTTGATAGTTCCCTTTGTTCCAGTAGAGGCCTGTCCCGGTTTCTCTGTCACTACATCAGCTGAAGTTGGTGGTCCCACAAAGGCCTTCCCCTTGCCAATGGTGATTTTTCTAGTGGTTTCTTCGGTAGTGATGATCACGTGGCTAGGAGGGGTGGAGCTGACTGAAATATTGACAATAGTTCCCTGTTCAGCTGAAGTGTCATTTAGGAAAACTGGAGCCACTTTCGGGATGGGGGTGACTGAAGCTTTTGTCACTGTGGTTTTCTTGCTTAAGACCAAAGGTGTGGTCACCGGGGGCACATCTGTAATTTCTTTGACTGCTAAATCCATCCGTTTGCTGTCGATTGTGGAGTGAATAGGTCCAGGTTCCAAGGAATGAGCAGGTGTACCTTGTGGTGCAGTGCTTTCATCCAATTCGGTTCCAAGTAAAATAGTGCTGTGGAGAGGCGTTGCTGTGGCATCAATGCTGTTCGTATTCTGACTGGTATTTGTGAGGTCAGTTCCATCCACAATTGTGCCCAGGGTAAAAAGTATAAGGAAGCCAAAGGGCATGTTGTAACCCATTATTTGCTGGAGAAGGGATCTGGACGTTTTCATAGTGGCAGAGTTGAGGGCTTTTTCAGATAGCAACGTGCGGAGCAGAGGTGAAGAACAACCTGAGAAGAAAATGGAGGAAATTGTCAAACTAATGTCCAGAAGCAGCTTCAGTTCCTGGGGTCTGTAGTATGAGAGGCAGAAATAGCCCAGTCCAGCAAGGAAGCAGGACGCTACTGAGCATGGATCTTCCTACTGGATTGGGAAAAACCATACACAGATTTTATGGAGACACATCTCATAATGCCCATCCAGGTGTATCAATATGGATGGGCATGCACATCACCATCTGCTTCTAATTGGATCACAGGACACGTGCAAAACCTCACGGAGGAGAAGGCCATCAATGGCTACTAGTCCTGATGGCTGTGTGCTGCCTCCAGTATCAGAAGCATTAGGCCTCTGTACACCAGTTGCTGGGGAAGATTGGTGGGAGGGTGCGATTGCTCTCGGGAACTGCTTGTGGGCTTCCCACTGTGGGAACAGAAAGCTGGACTTGAGGGCCTTCGGTCTGATCCAGCAGGACTTCTCATATGGTTGGGCATGGCAATATCTGGATTGGGGCCAAGATTTCTGTTTCACAGACTCATCTTCGAGTGGGTTCGATGAGGTCTGTCTGAGAGCTCATTTCCTCCTTCTGCAGCATGATACACCCATTTCTATCGCTGTCACCATACAACCACAGTTCACCCTGTTGACGCTTGAGCTGCTTTGAAAAACTTCATGGCAATGCTGTAACTTGGGCAGGATCTACACTACTGCTTTATTGTGGTACTGAAGTGCACTGACCACTGTTGGGGCCCATGACACAGCTACACGAAGCACGATATAACACCATGAAACCACTATGAAAGCGATATATGGAATGTGTCATGACCCAAACAGTTGTCAGCGCACTTCAACACTGCTATTTATTTACTTATTTTATTATTACATTTATATGCCGCCTTTTTCCCTCCAAGGAACCCAAGGCGGCATACATAATCCTCCTCCACCTCTCCACTTTATCCTCACAACAACAACCCTGTGAGGTGGGTTAAGCTGAGAGTCTGTGACTGGCCCAAAGTCACCCAGTGGGTTTCCATGGCTGAGTGGGGACTAGAACCTGGATCTGCCAACTCCCAGTCTGACACTCTCGCCACTACACCACACTATAAAGCAATAGTGTAGATCCTGCCTCCACATATATCGCTTTCATACCACTTCCATAGTGCCATATCCTGCTTCGTGTAGATCTGGCCTTGGTTTGTGGCTATGCATTAAAACAGCTGCACCCTGTGCTCAGAAGGGGGCTTTTTTTATTGATGATGACTGCAACCTATTTTTCATCACCTTAAAATGTTTGCGTGAGTTGTCCCATGGACAGCATGTTCCTGCAATTCTGCACAATAGCACAGCGTTCGGCTTTTTGAGACTGGGCCTCCCTTGTTTCAGTAACGCTTCCTAAACATGCCATTAATGGTATAAGCCTGAGCTTATGGTGCTCATGGCTGCTTTCACTCAACATTTCTACTCATGCAGGCACCGGGCAGCGTTGAGCCATGGATGCTACTCTTGGGAATATTGCAACCTCATCTGCAAGTTGCTGGAAGGGGCAGAGTTGCAGTTAGTTCATGGGAATTTAGGCCACAGCTGGCCTTAGGATCTCTATGGCCTATAGTGCGGTTTCCTGTGATTTATTCCTTCCCTTCCTCTCTCTCTCTCTCTCTCTCTCCCCCACACACACACCGCCTTCTCTCTGACCTCCTCCATTGCTGGGAGCCCTTGAGTTTGCTCTCTTGCTCCTGCCAGTGTTCTAGAACAGAACTGGACTGAACAAACGTGTTTCTTGAAAGTCTACGCTGTACCTACATACTTTATGCAAGCATATTGTGAGTAAACTACTTCGCTAAAGAAGGGTGTGGTCAGGTTTTTAGCCTTGTGTGCATATAGGACAGGTGAATGCTCATTCTGTTCCGCCTTTTGTTTTTTCTCTGCTAACTGCCTTTCTAACAGGAGGTGTGAATTCCCAATAATCCCCATCATTTCCAAGGGCCTGCTGGATTGAGCCAAGCCTCCTGCACGTCCCAGTCTCCCTGCTCTGCCCCTCCACACCGCCTTCTTGGCGCTTCCACCACGATTGTGGAACTCTGCAAGAGGCACGCTCTCTCTACGGGGGAATGGCAGCCCTTCAGGGCCAAGTTACATGCGACGCGGGAGATCTGTGGTAGGCTGTGCTGATATCAGAGCAGATGTGTGTGTGTGGTGGTGGTGGGGGTCTGAATTGCCTTGGGGCTGCAGCACTGGGCCTCAGAGGGGCTGTTTCATCATTGCCTCTGCACTGTTTAGCTGGTCGGTAACATCTCTTGAACTGAACCGCCAATAGCATCCCTGGGGGAGATTTTGACGTGGACGGCCACTTACGCATCACCAAAAAAGAGGACAGAAGAGGGCACCAGTGTGCAAAATATTTGGACTTACACATTTATATGTATAGGTGCAAATTTAGAAATAACATTTAAATAGAAACACAAGACGTCTCACCATAGCAAGGATGGCCAACCGGGTGACTTGTGTGGCCGCTCAGTCTGCGGTCCAACTGCCAAGTGCTGAAGGGCCACTTCATCCCTTCCAATGGCTCTTTAACTGTAAACCAGAATGCACAGGACAGCCCTTCAAATAGAGGACTGCCCTCCGCCTGCTCTCCAAAAGAGGGGACAGTTGGCCACCCTAATTTTGACTGGGAGAACGTGTGTGTGTGTGTGTGGTGGAGGGGGGCAAGCCCACCCAATGCCTCAGGTGGTCAGGTGCCCTACTTTAGAGTCCTCTATTTGAAGGCCTCCTCTGAAGAGCTGTCTGGTCCACGCTGAGCTGAAAGAGGAAGGACCATGGATGGGAGGTCTGCCCATCCCCGCCTGGCACCTGGGCAGACGACTGAGCAGGCACACCTCGTCACAGTCTTCTTCCTCACTTTGAGGAGATGTTGTTTTTGCTTAAATTATAGAGATGGACAAGAGTGGGCAACCCCAATCCTGGGGTGGGCAACGCCACTGCAGCACCAAGAGAACATGGATTTGCATAGATTTTGCGTGTGCTAAATTATATGAATATATCTGCCATGTTAATTAGTATATGCAAATTTTATGAAAATTTGTGTTCTTTTCTTTGGCAATGCATAAGTGGCCAACCTTCCAAGCCTTGCTGTCTCAAATGAGTTCAGATACACCCCCCCCACACACACACACACATAAACACACTCACACACAGAGCGGGCATTTACCTTTAAGCTTTAAAGAAGATCATGGAAGATCTGATCACAGAGAACTCCCACGTCGTATGGAGTTCGGCCCCTCCCCGTCCTCCCTATGGCAGTCTCTCCAGCCCCCTGAAAATACTGCACGGATGAGTGGACCCTTTCTGTTAATAGAAGGCAGAGCTTGGATGCAAACCACTGTATATTTTGGGGATATGGTTTGTTGGCGTGTCCTGCTTTCGTATTAATATCGCTGGCTGTGTTGCAATGAATACGATACGAACAGAGTATAGGAAGGGAAGAGAAGATTGCATACAAATCTAGATGGGTGGGGATCATGTGACAAATACCAATGGAGGCTGGTGGCTCGATTTCAGTGGGGCAGACAGCCAGAACCAGTGAGAACTCTAAGAGAGTAGAGTAGCTCCTTTAGCGTTTTGACTGAAACCCGAAACGGGTTCACTGCCCCACTGACATTGGAGCCACCAGCTTCCACTGGCAATTACAGAGATGGAAGATGTGGGAGAGCTTATAAAATGAAAGCTCTGTGCCTGGGGTAGGGTGTCCATATGGAAAAGAGGACAAGGCTTTTGTATCTTTAACAGTTGCATAGAAAAGGGGATTTCATCAGGTGTCATTTATCTGCATGCAGCCCCTGGTGAAATTCCCCCTTCATCACAACAGCTAAAGCTGCAGGAGCCCTGTCCTCTTGACCAGATACACAACAGGGCAGGGCTCCTACAGCTTTAGATGTTGCAATGAAGAGGGGATTTCACCAGGGGCTGCATACATACAAATGACACCTGATGAAATTCCCTTTTCTGTACAACTGTTAAAGATACAGGAGCCCTGTCCTCCTTTACATATGGTCACCCTAACCAGGGGTAATCTCAAGGAATAGGGACAGGAGCACTGGTGGTTCACTGCCTGGGGCAGAACCCCATAGTGATAACCATCCCGGAAGGGTGTGGGGTGGCCATAAGTAGTGACGCCGTCACTGGGCCTCTTCAAGTCATATCTAATTTGAAGCCCAACAAGGAACTGAAAGTGATAATGAAAAGAAGAAGGAGGGGGCGCAGGGAAGCAAGCCTAACGGGCAAACGGAAGTCAAGGATCGCAAGAGGAAGGTGTGGCACAGGCTGATAGCTGAGATGGGCAGATTTGGGCAAGGGGGAGCAACTGTGGCCTGTGTGATCATGTGTGTTCATGTGTGATCATGCGGCCATGATCCAGGTTTCCCCCTTCAGTTTTAATTTCACCACATCGCAGACCAGCCTTCCCCAACCCCGTGTCCTCCAGACGTGCTGGATTACAACTCCCACCATCCCCAGCCATGGCTGGGGATGGTGGGAGTTGTAGACCAGTATGTCTGGAAGATGCCCGGTGGGGGAAGGCTATCGAGAACGTTTCCAGGCTCGGGGGTCAGGTGCATTCAAAAAGTCCCATATTCCAACTCTGCAGAGGTAGTTTGTTTTTAAAGATTTCAAGGAGCGGGTCTGCAAAATAGGTCTGCCGTAGCCGTTGGAGCGACACCACCCCTCAACCTTGATCAGGCAGTTCCGGATCCAGGTTTTGGTGGGCTGTTGGGCAAGCCACGGTCTATGGGGTCCCTCACTCGGTAAGCCTGCCTTCTCACCCCCTTGCGATTGCTCCTCCTTCCACTTGCTTGCTTGAGAACAGGGAGCAAGTCAGCTGTGGCATCTGCCACTCCTCGTACCACCACCAGCATTCTCTCGGTTGGCAGGTGGACAAGTAGGTTGCACTGATGAAGAGGAACAATAACTTTAGAGTGCTCTTGCCAGTGGCTCATATCCAACTATGTCTACCCTTGAGGTTGGCCTTGTGATGAGGGCTGATGACCACAAACAGGTTGGAGGAGGGACAAAATCTCCCCACCCATGATTTCCACTCCTAAGTCAACTCGTTTTGATAGGAAACATAAGAAGAGCCCTGCTGGATCAGACCAAGGGTCCATCTAGCCCAGCATTCTGTTCACATCATGGCCAACCAGCTGTTGACCTGGAGCCCACAAGCAGGACATGTTCCCCAGCATACTGGCCCTGATACTGGAGGAAGCACATAACTATTAGGACTAGTAGCCTTTAGGAAGCCAATAGAAGGAGAACCATTGTTGACATCTCAACCTTATCCCTTGCTATCCAATCCTACTGTGCTTCCATTCCACACCTGACACAGATCTCTCCCCATCACCACCAACAATTGACAACTCCCCATTCTTTGGGCCCAAGCACAGTCCTGCAGCTCGCAGTTCCAAGTCTGGAGGTGGTGCCACAAGTTGGCATTGCTGGGCACCTGCTGAGGCCCATCACTCAGGCCCATTTTGCCATTGTGGAGGAGTTCATCCAATCTCAGTTTGTCTAAGCATAAAATGTCCCAGCATGCCTCTAGATTAGAGTGTTGAATCCAATGCCAGTGGGATTCTGCACTGGGTTTCAGTCAGAACCAGTCAGAATTCTAAAGGAGCTATCCAAGGTGCATTTTGGGGAGTTCTTTTAGAGTTCTCACTGGTTCTGACTGATTCTTTGCCCCATGGACATTGGAGCCACCAGGCTCCATCTGCTGAACCGCAGGCCTGAGGGCCAAGTACCCCTCCTGGAGTCCCAATCCAGCCCTCTGGGGTTCTCCAGATGGCTATCCCCACACACCCCATTCCCTGTTCACCCATCTTTCCTCTGACCACTGATCATCTGTTGCTTTCCCAGTTTTGGAACAGTTCCCCGCCCCCCCCCCCCCGCCCCATTCTAAAAGATTGAAATGCCTCTCCTAAAGCTTAATTAATGGAAGTAAGAGCTTTAAGTTGAAATATGCAGACATTTTGGGTATTGATTGCCCTGTCCCTTTTGTCTTCAGCTCTGTCAACTGCTGGAATTAACCCCCACTCAAAACAAAACAAGGTTTGAAATTCGGTTTGGGCTGAAAGAGGTTCAAAGGCTCTTGTCTTAGATGGAGAGTTCTCTAACACTACTACACAAATGACACTGTGCAGCTGTTCTCTCTCCCCAGCCTTAATGGATTCTTTCGGGCAAGGAAAAGGCAGGAAAACACGGGAGAGGTCCAAGTGGAAGACAACCTCATCTGGACCCCCTGTAAGAATCCTGTGGACAAGGCAGGGCAATTGCATAACAAATGCCTCGTCTGGAAGCAGCCCCAGAGCCATCGGTGCCCTAAAACGTAGACACAGCCATGAGAGCCAATGTGGTGTAGAACAGTGATTAGAGTATTGGACTGGAACTTGGGAGACCAGGGTTCTAGCCCCAATTACCAGTGAACCTCACTGGGTGACTTTTGGGCCAGATCTACTCTACTGCTTTAAAGTGCTTTAAAGCGCTTTATAACAGTTTTGACAACTGTATATGCAGTGTCTCCTGGGCCCCAACAGTTGTCAAAACTGTTATAAAGCACTTTAAAGTGCTTTAAATTATTATTATTATTATTAGTAGTAGTAGTAGTAGTAGTATCCCGCCTTTTGCCCAATGCTGGGCTTCAAGGCGGCCTTACAAAGTTTAAAATATACATGTGGAGGGAAACAAAACCATAAACATTTAAAATACACAACAAAATCATAAGACATTAACATAGATGGAGGGCCAGACTATTCTCCAAAGGCCTGTTGGAACAAAAAAGTTTTAGCCTGCTTCCGAAAGCCCATCAAGGAGGGAGCCAGCCTAGCTTCCCCGGGAAGAGAGTTCCAGAGCACCGGAGCAGCCACCAAGAAGGCCCTCTCCCATGTTCCCACCAAGTAGTGTAGATCCTGCCCTGGCCAGTCACTGGCTCTCAGCCTAACCTACCTCACAGGTTGTTTTTGAGGATAAACTGGAGAGCAGGTGAACCACGTAAGCTGCCTTGCATTCCTTCCAAGAAGAAGATTTAAATATAATAATAAATAAAATTGAAAAGACTTGGGAGATGTTACCCAAGAGCACAAGGCCTTGAGGCTGTGCCCTACAGTACGTCATTAAAAAAGAGGAAGGAAATAGAAGGTTTGCTACCTAAAGGACGAGGACAAGCTGATGTACGTGCTATACAGCAGGCTTCCCCAAGCTGGTGTGCTTTAGTTGTGCTGGATTACAACTTCCATCATCCCCAGTCAGGAGGCCTGAATCCATGTTGTCTGGGGATGATGAGAGTTACAGGTGAAATGCTCTGGAGGGGTCCAGGTTGGGCAGGGCTGTGCACGAAACTGTAAAAGACAGTCCCCAGAGAGTTAGTTGGAAACGGTGTGTTTGTGCCATGAGCGATTGGGGACCGGGACATTCAACAGATGCTTGTGGATTGGGGCTTCTGGGCAGAAGAGAAGGGAGGAGAACCCGAGAGCAGGTATACTTCCATATATTCTGAGTGTTCTTATTTCTTAGGGACAGTCCCCTGGTTCTTCATTTCTTGCTTTCTTTTTTTGGTGTGCCTTCCCCTGGTAAAACACCATCCTTAATACATCCTTCTTTCAGTCTAGGGAGATTTAAAGAAGAACAGCGCAAGTGGTGTCCTCGCTGGTGACCTGGAGTTGATATCCTTCAGGCTATCGCTTCCTCCTCTGGCTTTCAAGAAATGAAATCCCCTGAAGTGGCGGCATTTTTCTCCTTTCTGCCTCCAACATGCAAATGTACTGCATGGGCACAAAGGTGCTACTGCAATAGGGCCTGACACAGCTTCAGGAAAGGGACACGGGGCTGAGCGCTGCCCGGGAAATGATTCCCTAGTTTCAGCTCTGAAATGTTGCAAGGTTCTCTGTTGACATACTTTGTATTCTTTGCATTGGTTAGTTTGTTAAAACGGAAGGAACTCTTTTGTTTTATTCTGTAGCATAGAACAAGAGTTTAAAACAACCACCTCCAAAAAGAAATCAGCCAATTTAAAGGCACAGGGTTGCATCCAGACTTCGGCAATGGGACTGCACCTAGACTAACTTAACTCCAAATCATTTCAGTGGGTCTACTCTTAAGTATGACTAAGCCTGGATCAACCCTAACAGACAGCAGATTAGAGAGTGAGACCAGACAGAGAGCTTTATCACACCAGCGTTATACTGTGCAATCACTGCGAATTGCATGCAAAGGACTCAGAAGTTTTCCACCTTATAATCTGCTTTGATTGTGAAGTACTCCCATGCATCCTGCCTTAATTGTGCAATAAAGCAAAAAGATTTGCGGTATTTAGCCCCTACATTTTGAGCGTATCTTCTGAGCTGCCACTGGGGTGCAGGAGCAGGATTTTAAAGAAATGCTTACATCTGCGTAAGCTTTAAAGATAAAGACACCAAAATTGGCACAGTAATAGATATTAGGGAGAGCTTTAAGCATACCAAATTTGACTTGAATTGGGTCATCCGTTGATTTTTAATGATTTTTTACATTTCCCCCCTTAAACACTTCCTGGTATGCAAAGGATCGCTGTCGCCTGGTAGCAAAAACAGCAACAACAACAACCGTGAAAGTTTAGCGCTACAGAGATAATCTGAGGGAAGCAGGTACATGGGATGAAGCCAAGAAAGAGAGGTATAAGGCTGCAAAACAGAAAAGCAAGGAGGAGGCTCTGGAATCCACTATGGATGCAGTCAGCCTTAAGAAGGAAAGGTAGACTAACAACAGAATGATTAAAAATATATGATAGCTAAATGTTTCATATCTTTGTACTTAAGAAGGCTAGAAATAGGGTGACCATATGAAAAGGAGGCCAGGGCTCCTGTATCTTTAACAGTTGAATAGAAAAGGGAATTAAAGCAGGTGTCATTTGTATATATGGAGAACTTGGTGAAATCCCCTCTTTATCACAACATTTAAAGTGCGGAAGCTATACTAGAGTGACCAGATTTAAAAGAGGGCAGGGCACCTGCAGCTTTAACTGTTGTGTATTTGTATTTCTTTATTTACAGTCAACAGACCAATATAAAACAAGAAGATACACCATTATATAAAACAGGACAAAGTAGGGATAAAAAAGAGGGAGTGTTACAAAACCACTAAAGATACTAGATTGTTATTTGTTGGTTTCTGAAAGGGGAACAGAATTGGGTTATTGGGGCTTAGTATAGTGAAAAAGGGAGGGATATATAGATAATAAAATTGCTAATCTGTGGATTTAAGCGCAATCAACATCCATAAGAGATCCATAAGAGAAGAGGAAATTTCACCAGGTGCTATGGAGTATAGACAAGCGAAGCTATAAATTTTGTCTGCGGAGCTCGGGGGGGTGGGCAGAAAGGAATGAGGCAGCAGAGGAGGATGCTAGTGGGGGGGGAGCAGCACGTTGCATCGGACAACCCTCAAAAAAGAAAAGGTTTTCCAAAGGCAGGAGAAGCACAGGGCACGGGTGGAAAGGTGGTCAGCTCAAGAGAGGAGGTCTGAACTCATCTCCTCCCTCTGGCTGCCCGTTCCCCCCTCTTTGTTTTAATATTATAAGCTCTTATCTGCGGAGCTCTGCAGAATCATATAATTCAATATGAAAACGGCATGAAGGAACGAGGGAGCAGAGGAGGACGCGATAGGTGGGAAGGCGGGAAATCGGCCAATCACTTTGTCCCGGCTGTGGAACGAGCTCCACAGAGAGGTTCGCTTGGCGCCTACATTGTTTTCCTTTCGTCACCAGCTGAAGACCTTTTTATTTTCTCAGTATTTTAACACCTAATTTAACTTAAATTTAAACTCTGCTGTTTTAATTTCATATTTTAACCAATTTCTGCTGTGTGGTTTTATCCTGGTCATGCTTTTTATATTGTATTTGCATTTGTGTTTTTAAATTGTTGGTTGTTTTATTATGCTCTTCATGGTTTTAATTTTTGTGAACCGCCCAAAGAGCTTCGGCTATTGGGTGGTATAGAAATGAAATAAATAAATAAATAAAGCTACGCCCACATGTCAAAATGCGATTTAACTCCCTCAATGACACATAGCTATAATGCGGTGCAAACTCGGACGTTGATCCATAAGTCGCGGTACGAATATGCGCATTATCGTGTTAAATGGGCAGATGAGTCATGTGTCCTGAAATGGAAATCGGTGCGTTTAGGTCAGGGTAAAGAACCCGTGTAGACATCCCCATGGAGAGGGGATGGGCCAGGTGGCAATTGAGTCATGTGGGCTGAAGGAAAAGGCCTCTCCCACTTCACTTCTCCTTGAATATTTCTACGGCGTTTCCTCCACAATGGCAGAATAGGCCAGTGTCAACGGTAGCTGTGATGTTAAATGGATTCCAAAAGTATCCTAGGAATCCACTCTTAACATCACATGTACTGATGACTCAGGGCCCGTTCTGCCATTGTGGACAAAGTAACCCAATGTTAATTTGACTAAGCATAAAATGTCCCAGTGTGTGCCTAGATTAGGAGTGTTGAATCCAGTGGAGGCTGGTGGCTCCGATGCCTGTGGGACGGTGATCCCGCACTGCGTTTGACAGCCTCATAACACAGCGAGAAATCGTGTTTCTTATGGTCGCTTCTCTGCCCCCACTTTTGTCCCTCATTACTTCCTCTTTTTGCCCAGAAGTAAACAAAGACCATGTGAACCCATTCAGGGGGCGTTTTTTTTTTATCTCACTGCTTTTCCTGCACAACAGGAGATCATGCCACATTCTTTTTTTAATGGATTAAAAGGGATCTATTTTGCTACCAAAAAAAAAGTGGAAGGAGTGGGAGGTGTGCAGGAGGCAGACATGGTCGTCTAAAGGACACGTGCACATCCGTAAGTGGGCAGTAGCGAGTGTGCGCTAAAATGCTCATCTGATGAACCTCTGACTCAGAACCAGTCAGAACTCTAAAGGAGCTATCCAAGGTGCCTCTCCTAAGCCTTGATTAGTGGCAGTTCAACTTAAAGTAAGAGCTTTAAGTTCAACAGTGCAGACATTTGGGGTATTGATGACCCTGCTACTTTTCCCTGCAGCTCCTCCCACTGCTGGAATGCACACACACACACACACACACACACACACACGTACATACCAAAAGCTTCTTTGAAATTCAGTTTGGACTGAAAGAGGTTCAAGGCTCCTGTCTTAGATGGGGAGTTCTCTAACACTACTACACAAATGACACTGTGCAGCTGTTCTCTCTCCCCCACCTTAATGGATTCTTTCTGGCAAGGAAAAGGCAAGAAAACATGGGAGGGGTCCAAGTGGAAGACAACCTCATCTGGACCCCCTGTAAGCATCCTGTGAACAAGGCAGGGCAATTGCATAACAAACGCCTCGTCTGGAAGCAGCCCCAGAGCCATCGGTGCCCTAAAACGTGGACACAGCCATGAGAGCCAATGTGGTGTAGAACAGTGATTAGAATATTGGACTGGGACTCGGGAGACCAGGGTTCTAGTCCCCACTTGCCCATGAAGCTCACTGGGTGACTTTGGGCCAGTCACTGGCTCTCAGCCTAACCTACCTCACAGGTTGTTTTTGAGGATGCAATGGAGAGCGGGAGATCTACGTAAGCTGCCTTGTGTTCCTCGCAAGGGAAAAAAGGGGATATAAATGTATTAAGAAGATATATGCGTGGATGCTATCCAGCCAGGGGGAGAAAAAGGAAATAGAAGGTTTGCTATCTAAAGGAGAAAAAGCTGGTTCTCGTGGTATACAACAGGCTTCCCCAAATGGTGCCCCTTAGATGCATTAGACTATAACTTCCAGCAACCCTAAACAGCAGGCACACATCTATGCCAGCTGGGGAAGATTAGGGTGACCATGTGAAAAGGAGGACAGGGCTCCTATATCTTTAAGAGTTGTATAGATAAAGGAATTTCAGCGGGTGTCATTTCTATGCACACAGCTCCTGGTGAAATTCCCTCTGCCTCACAACAGTTAATCTGCAAGGGTCCTGCCTAGCATGACCAAATACAAAAGAGGGCAGGGAATTTCCCCAGGTGATGCATGCATACAAATAGCACCTGCTGAAATTCCCTTTTCTATACAACTCCTAAAGATACAGGAGCCCTGTCCTCCTTTCCAGATGGTCACCCTAGGGAAGATGGAAGTTTTGGGCAAAGAGTTCTGGAAGGTGACTCCTTAGGAAGACTTTGGAGTAAACACAGTAAAAGAGTCCCGAGAGTGTTAGTTGGAAGTGGAACAGTTTGTTTGCGGCATGAACATTTGAGGGCCAAGAATTCATCAGATGCTTGTGGATTGGGTCTTTGGGGCAGAAGACAAAGAAGGAGAAGCCGAAAGCAAGTATACTTCCATATAGTCTGACAGTTCTTATTTGTTAGGGTCAGTCCTCTGCTTCTTTTTTTTATTTTTATTTTGTATTTTCCCCTGGTAAAACACCACCCTTAATATATCCTTCTTTCACTGGGGCACATAAAATGTGCTGCAGTTAATCTGACATAGTTTCAGGACTGAAAATGAGAGGGGACAATCATTTGGGTATCCTGGTCTGACTCTGAAGCCACTTAGAGTATAAACTCATTTACTTATTTACTGCTGCTGCTTTTGTATTTGTTTTGTTTATTATATTTCTATTCTGCCTTTCTTGCTTTTTTCTTTTCCCCCTTCGGTAGAAAAAACCTAACCGGAGGCAACTAATGAAGGAAACGTACAACCCGACTGGGTCAGAGGAAGCCAAAAAAGGCTCTCTGAGTCCCGTAAAATGGCTGCCTGCTGAGGGCACACGGAGAGGGGAGGGACCAGGTGGCAGTTGAGTCATGAGGGCCGAAGGGCCTCTCCTCCACCACCACCCCGCCACTTCTCCTTCAAATGTTTCTGTGATATCTTTGTAATTAAAAAGGCTAGAAACGTTTTAAAAAGAAAAAGAAAGCTGAATTTTCAAGTCAGTGCCAGCCTAAGACATTTTTTTTCTGCCTGAAGCAGAGCCCATATGCCCACCCCCTTCTTGCTGCACCATTCAGACAGACACCCAATTCCTGCTTTCATCTATTCGCTGCCTCCCACCCACTTCACGGTGCGCCGCCTGAAGCCGGTTGCTTCGCCCTGTTGCCTCACAGGATCGGCCCTCAGTCGGTGGAATGTTCTGGAATGACAATCCCAGAGAGGACCTGTGTGTCTCCTCTCTGTGCCTTTCCTGTGCATCACAGAAAAGGTGACTTCTCACATCTCCCCATGAAGGACGTGTGAGTCCCCACTTGAAACATTACACAGGAAAGGCAGGCGGAAGACGCAGAGTCCCATTGCGAGCATCTGCCGGTACTTCTCTGTCATTTCTGAAGCAAGCCTGAGGGGGCTCTCAGCGGGAGCGTGGGGAACATTAGCGAAGGTGGGCACTTTCACTCCATTTTTGCGGCTTTAAAAAGGGGACTTACTGAGAAGAATGATGAAGAATATCCAGAAGCTTTGTGGCACATGCTCTTTTTGAGGACCAGTATTGGGGAAAAGGCGGGATACAAAATAATAATAATAATAATAATAATAATAATAATAATAATAATAATATAATTTATGAGCAGGGAAGTTATTAAGAAAGGTGGCCAAAACCCATTAAGGAAAACCTTAGCACCCATCTACTCAAGAGCCCTGCCACCCTTAAATAAGATAGCGTAAACATAATTTGAATTAAATAAATGTTGTTGTTGTTTTAAAAAACAACTTTGCTGTAAACTATCAAGCAGTCTAGCTTATGAGGGTTAGAAGTAATAGGGCCAGAACACTGGAGGCAGTTGAATTGGAGACCGTTATCGCTCTCATGAAAGCTATGTAGGGTTGCCAGCTTCATCAGTCCCACCGCCACCACCCAGCACAAAAGCATACTGCATCTGCTGAATTTCTGCATGTGACCCATCTGTTGCAAACACAGGAGCCTTGCCAGATGCCCCCCCAAAAAAGTAGCAACTTCACATGCCATCTAGTTGATAATGCTGTGCAATCCCAAGATGTTTTACTACCTGAAGTGGTGCCATGCGACCCCTCCCCTCCTGTTAGGGCCAACGCTTTGAAATATCCAGTTCCTGCCTAGATGTATCCCTCTCTCACACTGCTGTCTGAAGCAGGTGGCTTCACCCTGCTGCATGGTTGAGCCAACCCTGGGGAAATGTGTTATCTGCCTGCCGCTGCCACCCTTCTCCTCTGCTCTGCCAGCCCAATTATGCTAACACGTCGTAATCTCACTATGCCACAGTGCAGCCTTCCCCCACCTGGTGCCCTCCAGCAGTGTTGGCCTACAACCCCCATCATCCCCAACTAGCATGGCCATGCTGGCTGGGGTGATGGAAGTTGCAGTCCAACACTGCAGGCGAGAGCTGGGTTGAGGAAGCCTAGTGCAGCATGTCAAGGTTTTGATTCACACCCGGGTTCTAACTCCCACTCAGCCATGAGGCTGGCTAGATAATGAACGATCACTAATGATCTCTCAACCTAACCTACCTTAGAGGATTGTTGTGAGGATAAACTGGAAGCCACCCTAGCCATTCTGAGCTCCTTGGAGGAAGGGAAGGATGAAAACCCAGTCAATACAATTCGGGGGTGGGGGGACACATCAGCACGCCTTTCCATTCAGCAGATACACCCCACCTTTCCCTACCCCGATCACGTTTCCAGAGGATGCTCCTCAGTTTTGTTGTAGCCCAATACGCTACTCACCCAGCCACCCACCCCGCTCCATTCTACCTGTTACTAGGATGGCTTCCAGCAAGGGTGGGACCGGTCCCCGCTTTTGAGGGAAGGCTCTTTCCTGGCAAGTCCCAGTGCTGCCTTCCTCCTCCCCAGTTTTTCGCTTGGCTGAGCAGGAAGGAGTGAATGAAACCGAGAAGGTGGTGACAGTGGAGAAATACTGAAAATGAAGAAGAAGCAACGGTTATATTCATAGAGGAAGTGGCTTTGTGGGGTGGTAACGCTGTTAATTCCACCCGTTCTGTTCATCGGGTGGGTGGGTGGGGAGCAGGCCCAAGGGGGGGGGAACTATGGGGATATCGGTTGCATATAGGGTTCTGTTGCAACCAAGGATGACCTGTTTTATTGTTTCATCGGTCAATATTGTATGATTTTACTGTGTTTTAGTGGGTTTGTACCCCCACTTCGAGATTACTATTTAATGAAAAATGGGTAATAAATTTCATAAATAAATGAATGGATAAATTAATATATATATTTATAATGCCAGGATTTATCTCCAGACATGTGAAAATCGGAGTGCTTCTGAGCTCGTGCAGACTGCATTTCCCCCAACTGTAAGCAGAACCTGCCCACAATAGCTCCTTCATCCACACCAGAGAAATAGACAACCTCACAATGCCTCAAGAAAGTCAATGTTCCCTTTTTCATTACTGCCTGGCAGGCAGAAATCCAACAGGCGAAACTTCCCCCCCCCCCCCAAACATACCCACATATAAAGAAGATAGGGAAGAAATAAGATGAAGGGGCAAGAGATAAAAAGGCTAAAACACAGGGTGGAACTAAGCATGATCACAAGAACACACAATTTCCAAGCCCAGGTTTTTTTAGAAGGCTAACGTGGAGGCAGGGGAAGGTGCAGCACACCCAGAAAATAGGCAGACAGGAGCGGGGGGCTTCACCGTACCGTGCAATGATCTGGTTTCCTTGTGGTATTAAAAGCAGTAAAGACCTTCTCTATGCGTCTGCCCAGCTGCAAGGCATTGGCGGATTAAAGGAATATTTCACCGAAACGTCCAACCCTTATCTCTTCGTGCAACTCTTCCTTTTATCTTTTCCACATGTCTTCTCCACATGTTCAGAAAGTTCATCTCTGAACCTTCAGTTCACAAAACCTCTTGATGTTTGACGCAGAGAAGACACGGAGAATGATAGAATCATAGAATAGTAAGTTGGAAGGGGCCTATAAGGTCATCGAACCAAGGAAAGTTACCTGATAAAAAGACGGGACCCTGCTGAGATCCACCCAAAATTCAGAATCTTGGCCCTCTTGAACTGCCTTTAAAAGACCTGTCTATTCGATGTTTTCATGTGTCAAACTGATTTTGTGTGGCTTTATTGGCTGCTGCTCGGCCAGTAAAGAGCATTGCTTTCTATGGTTTTATTGTTGTATTAGATGGCATCTTGTTTTAATTTGTTAAGAATTTTGCATTTTCTAATAAATAAATAATCTAAATAAACACATAGAATCAGGGCCAGCCCTCATAGAGAGTGGATATATTTGGACTCTGCATCAGGCAAAACCAGGTCTTGAATCAGCACCAAATAAAGTAAAATATTCAGTGGAGGCTGATGGCTTCGATGTCAGTGGGGCAGTAAATCTGCTCCAGTCAGAACGAGTCAGAACTCTAAAGAAGCTATCTAAGGTGGGAAACCCCTCAAAAGCTCCTTCAGAGTTCTGACTGGTTCTGACTGAACCCTGGAGCAGATTTACTGCCCCACTTACATCAGAGCCACCAGCCCCCACTGAAAATACTACAGAGAAGCCAGGAAACAACTGGTGGTCAGAGAACCATCTGGAGAACCCAGGAGGGCTGGATCAGCACCTCAAGAAGCCCCGATATGGTCTCTGGGCCTCCGGTTCTGCACCCCTGCTGTAAGCACTAGTTACAATTCCAAAAACTCAAAGCAATCTAAAACAACCAGGACAACCCTTTCCAACGGTGCTGTGCCCAACAATTGCCC
Organism: Elgaria multicarinata webbii; assembly: GCF_023053635.1. Classification (NCBI taxonomy): domain Eukaryota; kingdom Metazoa; phylum Chordata; class Lepidosauria; order Squamata; family Anguidae; genus Elgaria; species Elgaria multicarinata. Next base: position 33,321,285 of record NC_086181.1, on the reverse strand, counting down.
TTATTATTTAAGGATGCAATCCTATGCATGTTTAGACAAGAAAATGTCCTACAACTCCCATGGCTAGCTTTGGAATGCTGGGGTTTATGAGGTGGTTTTTCCCCCCTGTCTAAACATGCATAGGATAACGCCTTACATGTCTGGTTGCATAAAACGGATGTATTTTCTCCTGAATGACCCACGTTCAGATGCAGTCATGACTGGTGCTGTTTTTAAAAATGAGGAAATGTGACACTGGCTTATACTGAGCCAAATTAGTGATCTATCTCATCTATTATTGTCTCCTCAGACCACAACACCGTAGGCAGTTTTTCCTTTCTCGGCACCCTTCCTAATCTTTTTACTGGCCAGAAAGTTGAACTTGACTCCTCCTGCTAGTAAATCTGAAGCTCTACCACAGCCTTTCCCAACTGAGGGGGGCCTCTAGATCATAGAATCATAGAATAGTAGAGTTGGAAGGGGCCTACAAGGCCATCAATGTTTTGGACTACAACCCCCATGATCTCTGATTTCTAGCCATGTGGCTGATGGGGGCTGTAGTCCAAAACCTCAGGAAGGCATCACATTGGGAAGGGCTGTTCTACTGCTAGTGATGGCCCATAACCAAACAAGGAGATGTTGGGATTTGAACCCGGGACCTTTTGCACTCTGCTACTGAACTAAATCCCCACTAGAGATGGACAAATTTGTCCATTTCTGTTTCTCTTGTTTTCTTATCCCACCCACCCAATTTTCACTTTGTCACAAACTTTGAGAATTTCTCCAGTCTTAAATTTGGTCCATACTAAACTATCAACATTTTTTTTAAGTTCACATGACAATTCAAAAGCATTTTTAGTCCATATTTCTTCAAAGACATCCATATTTGTATACATTTGTACCTAAAATACACATTTTCAAGTAATTTATGTAATACAATGCATTTGTAGATATTTCCCCATTTGTATGCATTTCAGGGGGTTGGAGAACCCCATTGCAAAATTCAGAGAAGTGCGAATTTTGAAAGATAACTGAGTTTTGATTCGCATAGTGGTCCATAAGTGTGGAATTAGATAAATTCACATTAAACTTCACACTGAATAAAATTTCCCCTGATTCCTAGTTCCAGCTGATTAGCAACTACAGGACTTTTACAGCTGCTGTGACCTTTCCTTTGTTAGATCTGCCCCCTTGCTCCTATTATGTATTTTATTGTTTATTGTTGCCTTGATCAAAATGGAGAGGCAGGTAAGAAATTTATTTATTTATTATTATTATTATTATTATTATTATTATTATTATTATCATCATTATCATTATTAATATTAATCTAGGACAGTAGGTTGAATTGGCAACAGATTCAAATGAGTCTGAATACAATCTGCAGTTTCCACAGCAGCCCAGCTTTTTCTGAGTCACACAGATTCTGTGGACTTGCGGGCCAGTTTTTCACTTATGGGGGTGGATTTTGCACTCATTTGCATTTGCGCAAATGCGCAGGTGTGCAAGTTGACATTAGAGCTCATGTGAATGAGCGCAAGTAGAATGAATGAAAAACTGAATGAAAAACTGTTGACAGCCCATAACACAGATGGAATGGATTTAACGAAATTGACACATCCCTAGATAGGAGACGGTCTCCAGATAGCTGGGTAGAGTTTCCCTGTGCTTTTCAATGAGACATCCAGCCGAGTCTGAGGAAGATGACATCCCTTCAGCTGTGTTTGCGCGTGCATAACCCTAACCCTTCTAGCTAGAGTTAAAAGGCTTGTCTGCACCAAGCAGGATATTGCACTATGAAAGCAGTATGAAAGTGGTATATAAAAGGCAGGAGCCACACTACTGCTTTATAGTGGTACTGAAGTGCACTGACAATTGTTGGGGGCCACTGACACATACCATATACCACTTTCATACCACTTTCATAGTGTTATATCCTGGTTGGTGTAGATGTGTCATGGGCCCCAACAGTTGTCAGTGCACTTCAGTACCACAAACAAAGCAGTAGTGTAGCTCCTGCCTTTTACATACCACTTTCATAGTGGAATATCCTACCTGGTGTAGATGAGCCCAAGGAGGGCAAACTTCTTCTAACCAGAACAGCAAATTCCTACAAAGTACCTTGCCCCCACCAAATGAAGTGAGAACGGGAGGTAACGGCCTTTTCAGTCATGGTGGCGTGCCATCCCCAGAGAGGCTGTCATGGCAACTAGTTTGTGGTCTTTTCATTGCCAGGGTGAAACCCTTTATATTCCTCCAAGCAGTTGTAATCATTTTGGATTTTGTTGTTGTTTTTAAATCTGTTCTAATTTTAAATCTTTACATTGCTTTCAGTTTGGTGTTATATTGGAGTCTCAAACTTTTAACAAATTTTTATACCACATTTTCTGATGTTGTTATATTTTAACAATGTAACTTTCAGAGAGCTTCTGTTATAGGGTGGTATAGAAATGTAAGCAAGGAAGGAAGCAGTGGTTGGCACTGTTTGAATAGAATGCTGGACTAGATGGGGCCTTGGCCTGATCGAGTAGGACTCTTCATATGTTCTTCTTTTGTTTAGAATCATATCATAGAATCATAGAATAGTAGAGCTGGAAGGGGCCTATGAGGCCCTCAAGCCCAACCCTCTGTTCAGTGCAGGAATCCACTTTAAAGCATCCCTGACAGATGGCTGTTCAGCTGCCTCTTGAATGTCTCCAGTGTGGGAGAGCCCACAACCTCCCTAGGTTATCGGTTCCATTGTCATGCTGCTCTTACAGTCAGGAAGTTTTTCCTGATGTCCAGCCGGAATCTGGCTTCCTGTAACTTGAGCCCGTTATTCTGTGTCCTGCACTCTGGGAGGATCGAGAAGAGATCCTGGCCCTCCTCTGTGTGACAACCTTTCAAGTACTTGAAGAATGCTATCACGTCTCCCCTCAGTCTTCTCTTCTCAAGGCTAAATGAGTCCAGTTCTTAAAGTCTCTCCTCATAGGGCTTTGTTTCCAGACCCCTGATCATCCCCGTTGTCACTTCTTCCTTTTGCCCCTCACCCCCGCCCCCAATGCCTCCATCTCCCCAAGAATGTGATATAATATGACACAAAGGAGCCAAATAGAAATAGGCACTGGATTTAGCTGTGAGCAACTTTTCCACCACCGCTAACAACAGCCTGAAATGTTAAGATTTAGCCCAAGACGCTCCTTCTGGCATTAGAGATAGCGTGATATGGGGGGATGGGGGTGGAGCATTTTCACCTCCTTCATTTTGATATGTCAGGTTGCCATTCAAGGCAAAGGAGAAGCAGGAGAAAGAAAGTGTGGGAAACGAAAGAAATAAGGGAAACGGCAGGCAATGGGAGGGGAGGGGAAGCAATCTGGGACAGCCTGATAGTAGCTCATGTGCAGCAACTGTAGGGTGATATTCCAACGGTAGATGACAAAAACAAAGTTGATACAAGAAGGCTGGCCCGTGGGCTGGGGGAAACAGACAAATGTTATGTGTATTAATCCAGATCTTTTTATTTTATGTGTTTCCAAGGACATGTGTGTGTATGTACGTACTTAGTTTACTAAAAGCATTTTTTATCTGGCTACTCAGCCAATAAGGCTCCTAGAGCGGCTGATGTATAATCAGTAAAAACGAGGCAGTCCCCGGCCATGGGACTCCCAATCTAAAAAGACAGGGCACAAGGTAAAAGGTATGAAGTGGGGAGAGGGGGTGGGCGGGAAACGGTGTCTTTCAGCAAGATGGTGGACAGGCCCTGTTTCCCCCTGCCATGTCCCTGACTAGCTCGGAGTGATGGTGGAGACAGCTGAGGTGGGAGGAGCCTTCCTGGGGGCAAGTATATAGCTTCAGCAGGGCAAGTATATAGCTTTCCAACATGAGAGAGAGAGAAAGAAAGCTGGCATGGCAGGAAGGTAATCTAGGGCTAGGGCTGTAGTTTCCTTACAGTAGCACGGCCCGAGACTCAGAACTGTTGCTTTAAAAAAAAAATAACAGATACTCTCGTAACACCTCCCTTTCCCTTATGGGGTTTCTGAGCAGGGTTGTGGAAGATTTATTCCAGGGCATTTTTCTAAGCAAATGAAGCAACCCCAGGACAGGTCTCACAGGAGCAGCTTCAGGATTTGGGGCCCCAGCTGTGCCCCAGACAAGAGACAGCCTGTGGGGCCAGTTTGGCCAGCAGGGGCCAGGAGGATATGGAACCTGAAGGAGTAACCCCAGAGTCTTCTGTCCAGGTAATTTGGTTGTGCAAGTAAGCCCAGGTGCATGCCCTGTTCAATATAGTTCTAGAAGTTTCCGTACCAGCCTTCCTCAACTGAGCACCCCTCTATGCAGGCTGAGGATGATAGGAATTGCAGTCCAACACAGCTGGAGGGCACCAGTTGGGGAACACTGCAGCATGGGCAGCCATTTCTTTCAACAGAGGGATGGGAGAAGCTGAGTTCAGATTCAGAGGATGTGGCGGTTTCAAAATGCGGTTTCCTCAGATCTCCATGGTGGGCCCCATGTTGGTCTCCAAATCCTGGTGGCTTCCCTCCCCCTGCTTCCAGGAGCTACTTATGATTCTTGGTGTTCCTTCAGCCCCTGAATCAGAATACAAAACCATGCTTTCTAGAGGCAGTACTGTGAATTTATTATTATTATTTTATTATTACAGGTAACAATCTGTACTCCATTCTATTAGCGCAAGAGCTTCAGAGCAGCTAACCATTTCCAAATCATTCTAAAAGAGTACAACATAAAGAAACAATAATAAATATTTGAAAAGCCTCAGCAGCATAACTAAGAAAAGATTCTAGGATTAAAAAGTCCCCAAACATGACGTTAAAGTTGCAATTCCACAGTCCCTCAGAGAGCATCCCAGGGAATGCTGGCTGCTATGAACCTTCCCTTCTGCTGAAGGAAAGGGGGTCCATAGCAGCCTGAAAGAACTGGCATATTTAGCCTTGAGAAGAGAAAACTGAGGGGGAAACCTGATAGCACTCTTCAAGTCTTTGAAAGATTGTAGCATAGAGGCAGGCCAGGATGTCTTCTCGATCCTCCCAGAGTGCAGGACACAGAATAATGGGCTCAAGTTACAGGAATATGTTCTGCACCCCTGCAATACACAGAGGTCTTCCTTCACTTTATCCTCAGAACAAGAGACAGTGGGCCTGTTCAGACAACACGCTAAGCCATGGTTAGACAGCTAACCCCTTTGCAGCAAGTGATTAGTACACATGTTTAGACCATGGTTATGAAGCCACCATGGTTAGGAATGGTTCACACAACATGCTCAGTCATGGATCACATGACATACTAAGCCACAATCTTTAGCTCAAAATGCTTAACCATCATGGTTTAGCATGTCGTCTGAACAGGGCCAGTGACTGGCCTTGAGCTTTCATTGAGAGATGTCACTTCTTCGACATGCCCTCAAACGAAGTTGGAAACTACTCCGACCAGAGAACTGATATAGTTAATTCTTTCTCCTTTGGAGGCAGGAAAATCCCACAAACTCACCAAGAATAATTTTAATGCTCAGGAAGGTTCATGTTGGAGAAGATGTAGTTCTTCAGGGTTGTCCTCTGTAAAGATAGATGGGGCCCAATCCCCTATAGTTAAATGATGTCCCTTTTCAGGAGATGTATGCAGTGAGGTGGATTGGAAAGTGTGTTTTTAAAAAAACAAAGATATTTGATACAATGAAGCAAAGCCTGTGGGTTTCTTCTTTCTCTGTTTTTTTTAAAAATTGACATTCCAGTTATTCCCCTTATCTAGATCAACCACCCATTAACAAGACATACCACATTACTCCCCCAAATTCCCATTTCTGGTGCCCTTTCATCTGTTTTTACATTTTTGAACCAGCCACTTCTAAATGGTCTAGAACTTTCTTCTTGTGCCATTTTACACACACACACACACACACACACACACACGCTCTCCCTCCCAAGCACAAGCAGCCGAAAGGCAAACATTTGTATCTCATGCCCCACAATGTGTTTTGAGTCCTCTTGGATTCAGGAAGGAGAAGGCAGGGCCAGCTCTACCTTTAGACAGGGTGAGACGATCACATCAGGCAGCAGATGCTGGGGAGGTGGTAGCAGTAGCAGCCTTCTGGCCTATTCCTCATGATATCTGTGGTAATTCCCCTCATGGGAAGATAGAGCTCTGGATGCCACACAAACTGTTCTAGGCCCCCTAAACTAGCCTGCTGCCTCAGTGATGTGTCATGTTCAGGCCTGTTCCCGTTAGTGTGGGGAAAGGAGTTTCAGGACATCAATCAGAATCAGATTCTGAAACCGAATACACAGGACTAGAAACTTATCAGCCTACACAGGAAGCAAGGGAGGTGATTCTCCCAGGCTTTTCACCTGCCAGGGAAGAATCTTCACCCGACCTTATCAGTGAAAACGTTAACAACTCAGAGTCTGTGGGAACTCAGCAATCCTCAGAGGGGGAAGAGACTTCAGAGTTAGCTGATCCCAGAGTCCACTGCAGGTTCAAACTGGCGGAGCTAAAAGAAGGCGAGAGGTGATCAGCTCGGCTAGATTCTCGCCAAAGGCTTCTTCAGAGGAATCCTCCCCGAAGTTAAAGGGATTCAGGGAAAAGACCTTCCCTTTTGTTGAAAGGACAATTGTCTCGCTTAGTTAGCCAAGTTTTAGCCTAGAGGAAAGTTCCTGGCATTTAAGCTCTCTTCAGGTGTGAAGAGATGTTTATTTGCTGAATAAAGCTTTGTGGATTACTTGGCAGACCTCTTTATTGTCTCTCATGCCACAATGGTGGTGCACCAGTGTTAAGGTTCAACTCTCAGTTCTTTCAGTTTCTTTATATGGATGGGTTAGGTGGTGCCATCTTGTTCTTGACCTCAGGCAGCAAAATGTCTTGGGGCAGACATAGGAACAGGAGGGTGATGGGTCTTGGGCATCTTTAACTTAACCAGACATGGAACACTCTAGGAATGCCGGCTACCGTGCCGGAAAAACCCCTGTAGATCCTGCAGGGTTACTCGTGGTTGGACTCCCCACGGTGGTTCATCATGGCCCCAGAGAGGGGAAGTGCTGCTTGGGCTGGATGTCTCCCTCTGGAGGTCCCTGGAGGAATCACAGCTCCCTAGTTCTGCTGCAGCAGCATCCATAAACCAGTCGTTAGAGCGCTGGATCCAAAGCGGGACCGTTTCTGACGGCCTGGAGAGGACATCTGGCTCTTTGTGGTTCTGGGTTGGCTCAATCCACAATGTCCCACCCTGCCTCCAGACCGACGGCATGCTCCTTGTCTTTGAGGGCATGGACCCGTGGAAGAGCCGGTCACAGAGGATGGCCGAGATCACCATGAACACGCCCGCAACAACAGCAAGGGCGATCATGATCAGCAAACACTCATTGCACTCGCTGAGTGGGGAGGCCGTGGAGGGAGGAGGCATCTTGGCACCTGGAGGGGGCGGCAGCGGCGGGACTGCACAGACAGACCACACAAGCTGAGCCAGATCGATCAAAGCTGTGTCCAGAGCCTAAACAGATTCCTTGGAAAGAAGCTGAGCTGTGGAGAAAGCAGGAAGAGGCAGATCAGGGCTTTGTACTTAAGGAGGTGGCTTCCTTCCTGATATAATCGAGGGATGTGGGTGGAGCCAAGGCCAATGTCAAAGGTAGGCATGGTGGGGCACCTACTAAGGGTCCACGCCTGAGCAGGAGCCCCCTGGCAAAAGCCCGCTGGAGCTGCTCCTCCTCCTCACCATTGCAACCTGCTTCTTCATCGGCCTCTTGCTCTGGCCCAGACGACAGAGATGGTGGTGAGGCAGAGCAGATGCCCCTGCCTACTCGGTCTCTGCCTGTCAAGCATGCAAGCAATGGCAATGATGAGGGAAAGGAGCAGCTGGTGACAAGGATGGTGAGAACGTGGACTCACTGAGGGAGGGGTCCTTTGGAGGGTGGGCCCTCAAAAACCTTGGAGCCACTTTGCCATGAGCACAGCCCAGGTCTGCTCAATTATGGGACCGCAAAATTCCTGTTAGTGTGATTGATGGTGCTGGAAGAGGGCAGGCCCATGGGGAGGATCCCTTGAGCTGAGATGCACTGGACCCCCTCCAAGCAAGCAATCTCAGGGAGGAGGAAATGCAAAGGAGTGCATTGAGGGACACCAAAGGGGTGGGAGGTCAGTCTGCCTCCTGGCCTTGGTGACCTCACTGCTGTCAGGTTAGCAGGAGCTACTATCATGTGACACAGAGAGAGAGAACACTGGGAACTGTTCATGATGTATACAGATTCCTCCCTCCAATCAGTAGCAATGATGAGAAAGAGGAGGAGGAGCAAGAGCAGCTAGTGGCAACAGTACCAGGAACTTAGACTCACTGAGGGAGGGGGCCCAATCAGGGTATCCCGTCCCCAAAAACCTGGTGCCGGCCCTGGAATGGAGTTGTGTTAACTCAGCATGGTATGTGTGTGTTTTTAAAAAATATAGCCCATATTCTGCAGCCCCAATAAACCATGTACGGTGTCCATATGGAAAGGAGGACGGGGCTCCTGTATCTTTAATAGTTGTATAGAAAAGGGAATTTCAACAGGTGTCAGTTGTATGCATGCAGCACCTGGTGAAATTCCCTTTTCTAGACAACTGTTAAAGCTGCAAGAGCCCTGCCCTCTTGACCAGTTACAAAAGAGGAGAGAGTTCCTGCAGCTTTAACTGTTGTGACGAAGGGGGAATTTCACCAGGTGCTGCATGCATACAAATGACTCCTGCTGAAATTCCCTTTTCTATGCCACTGTTAAAGATATAGGAGCCCTGTCCTCCTTTCCGTAGGGCCACCCTATAAACCATGTAAATGTGCATACTTTAGCTATTATCTGCATCACTTTTCTTTGTGCTAGCCACGGGTGGAGCAAGGAGCTATGAGAATTCTAAAGCTCATCCCTGCTCTGAAAGCTCACAAAGGAGTGCCCACGTTTTTCTTCCTGCTCCGTTTTTTAGCCATCAGGACCAGAAACATGCATGTGTTTTAAAAAGGAAGCTGAGAAATTTTGAGGAAGCTGAATTTGCACCCAGCACCACATACTACACCAACCTGGTACCCTCTGTATCTGTTGGGATACAAGCACCGTCATCTCTGGCCATGGGAATTATGGGAGTTGTAGTCCAATGCATCTGGAAGATATTTATTCATTTATTGCATTTGTATACCGCCCCATAGCCGAAGCTGTCTGGGCGGTTTACATAATCAAGTACCATAGTATTAAGGATCTGCTACTGTTTCTCTGCACTCCTCCAGGATGGTGACACACCGGCAGCCCCTATGTGATTGGGTTGAAGTGCTAGTTGGGAGTTGGGACACGGCCCGACTGAACTCTTCAGGGGCTGCACAAGTGGGCAGGGCTGGTGGTGGTGCATAACACACACAACACAGACACTCTACAGTAAGGGTGGCTAGCACATGGGCCATGGGCCACACACACCCAAATTGTGGGGTGCCCTGAAAAAAATGTAACTCTTTTAAAAGGAAAAAAATGGCATCTATAGTACTTATGCAATGCCAAAAGGCCCCAAAGGCTTTTTCTGTTGTGGCACTCCGGTTGTGGAATGCCCTCCTGTTGCAGGCCTGACTGGCACCAACACTGGCTTTGTTAAAACATAGGTTTTTTTATCAAAGCTTTTGAGGGCTAAAGCTGCACATAGTTTTAAATGTTTTTAATTGCTTTTAATTTTTCTACTGGTTTTAGCTTGTTAATGGTTTAATACATTTTTAGCTGTGTACATTAGTTGTTGTTTTATACTGTTTGATTTTATCTGTACGCCGCCCTGAGGTCCCAGCGATATAGGGCGGGATACAAAAGTTTTAATTAAAAATAATTTTAAAAATAGCTTGTTGCAAGCTAAATTTGATGCTTCTACTCTGTAGGGTTTGTTTGTAAGCTAAATTTGACACTTTTGAGATGTAGGGTTATGGACACCATAAGTCGTGTTTCTTTTTCTGGGACACTCTGCAGACTATGGCCTCAGGGGAGGAGGGCTTGTCCAAGGGGTAAAAATTACCCTCAAACCTCCTGAAGTTGCCTGCTTTGTACTACACTGGAGCGTTGAAACACTTTCAGCCCAGGGTCTGAATTCCATTTCAGGGAAACTCCTGGTGGCAGAATTCCAGAGATGAGATGAGCCAAAGGCAAAACCAGTTGGAGCTAAAAAATAATAATAATACCAGCATCTTTGAGTGTAAAGCTCTTAACTGCCAGTCACAAAGCCTTAGGAGAGGCATTTCAACCTTTTCGAACAAGGGGAACTGTAGAGAAGACAGGAGGGGGGGGGGGAAAGATCCGTGGTTGGGGGTAAGAGGACCCAAGGGACATGTGTGTGGCTGTCCGGAGGGCAGGGGAGCACCAAGCTGGAATCCCAGGAGGGTCAAATGTGACCCTCTCCCTGACGTTCTTGGTGTACAGAGTGCCGTTGCTGACAAAAGGAAGGTTAGTTTGAGAGGGAAGGCAGGCTCTGGTGGTAAACTGGCTCCCGGCAAAGGCCGGCTGTGGTGGTGAAAGGAAAGGGGAGGGACTGGGGGAGGGGAGGGAAAACTCACCTCAGGTATCTTAGTCAGCACTGGATTCCTTGGTTTTTGCATCCAAAAATGCATTGTGTGTAGCACTGCTTCGGGGGAGCTCTACAACAAAGGAAAGGTTGGCTCAGTGTTAACAACAGTGGAAAAAGGATGTGGTGAAGAAGACGTGATCCTGACGTATGACTTCCTGAGCACGCCCAAGGATGCTGGGAGCCCACAGAAGGGCACTTCCTGCTATCGTCTAATCTATACAGGTGCACACCCATCTAGAGAAGAAACTGCCACTTCAGCACCCCTCCACCCCCCCCCCCCAAAAAGGAGATCATGGCCATAAAATACAGCTGCCTGACATAAGAGCCCTGCTGGATCAACCCAGGGATCCATCTAGTCCAGCATTCAGTTCACACAGTGGCCAACCAGCTGCCCACGAGACAACCACAAACAAGACAGGAGCATAACAGCACCCTCCCACCCAGTCACTACTTATGGCCACCCCACACCTTCTGAGATGGTTGTCACTACGGGGTTCTGCCCCAGGCAGCAAACCGCCAGTGCTCCTGTCCCTATTCCTTGAGATTCTCCCTGGCACGGCGCTTTCATTTTATATGTTCTCCCACATTTTCCATCTCTGCATTTGCCAATGGAAGCTGGTGGCTCCAATATCAGTGGAGCAGAAGACCTCCTTTAGAGTTCTGACTGAAACCTGGTGTAGATTCACTGTCATCAGACCTAACAGCCTCCATCAGTATTTGCCACATGATTCCCACCTTTCTAGATTTGTATGCAATCTTCTCTTCTCTTCCTTTCCTATACCATTTGTATCATATTCATTGCAGCGCAGCCAGCGATATTACTATGAAAGCAAGACACACCAACAAAACATATCCCCAAAATGTACAGTAGTTTGGATCCAGGATCTGCCGTTGATTAACAGAAAGGGTTCGCTCATCCCTGCAGTATTTTCAGGGGCTCGTGAGACTGCCATGGGGAGGAGGGGGTGGGGAGATCTGCTGGGGGGGGGGGCTGAGTCAGGGCCAAAGTTCATGCGATGTGGGAGTTCTTTGTGACCAGATCTTCCATGATGTTTTTTAAAACTTAAAAGAAACTGCTTGGTGTGTGTGTTGGTATATCTGAACTCATTTGAGACAGCAGGGCTTGGAAGCTTGACCACTTATGCATTGCCAAAGAAGAGGACACAAATTTGCATAAAATTTGCATGTGCTAATTAATATGGCAAATATATTCATATAATTTAGCACACGTGAAATTTAGGCAAATCCATGTTCTCTTGGTGCTGCGGTGGCGTTGCCCACCCCAGGATTGGGGTTGCCCACTCTTGTCCATCTCTATAATTTAAGCAAAAACAACATCTCCTCAAAGAGAGGAAGAAGACTGTGACGAGGTGTGCCTGCTCAGTCATCTGCCCAGGTGCCAGGCAGGGATGGGCAGACCTCCCATCCATGGTCCTTCCTCTTTCAGCTCAGCGTGGACCAGACAGCTCTTCAGAGGAGGCCTTCAAATAGAGGACTCTAAAGTAGGGCACCTGACCACCTGAGGCATTGGGTGGGCTTGCCCCTCTCTAACACACACACACACACACACACACACACACACACACGTTCTCCAAAATTAGGGTGGCCAACTGTCCCCTCTTTTGGAGAGCAGGCGGAGGGCAGTCCTCTATTTGAAGGGCTGTCCTGTGCATTCTGGTTTACAGTTAAAGAGCCATTGGAAGGGATGAAGTGGCCCTTCAGCACTTGGCAGCTGGACCGCAGGCTGAGCGGCCACACAAGTCACCCGGTTGGCCGTCCTTGCTATGGTGAGACGTCTTGTGTTTCTATTTAAATGTTATTTCTAAATTTGCACCTATACATATAAATGTGTAAGTCCAAATATTTTGCACACTGGTGCCCTCTTCTGTCCTCTTTTTTGGTGATGCGTAAGTGGCCGTCCACGTCAAAATCTCCCCCAGGGATGCTATTGGCGGTTCGGTTCAAGAGATGTTACCAACCAGCTAAACAGTGCAGAGGCAATGATGAAACAGCCCCTCTGAGGCCCAGTGCTGCAGCCCCAAGGCAATTCAGACCCCCACCACCACCACACACACACATCTACTCTGATATCAGCACAGCCTACCACAGATCTCCCGCGTCGCATGTAGCTTGGCCCTGAAGGGCTGCCATTCCCCCGTAGAGAGAGCGTACCTCTTGCAGAGTTCCACAATCGTGGTGGAAGCGCCAAGAAGGCGGTGTGGAGGGGCAGAGCAGGGAGACTGGGACGTGCAGGAGGCTTGGCTCAATCCAGCAGGCCCTTGGAAATGATGGGAATTATTGGGAATTCACACCTCCTGTTAGAAAGGCAGTTAGCAGAGAAAAAACAAAAGGCGGAGCAGAATGAGCATTCACCTGTCCTATATGCACACAAGGCTAAAAACCTGACCACACCCTTCTTTAGCGAAGTAGTTTACTCACAATATGCTTGCATAAAGTATGTAGGTACAGCGTAGACTTTCAAGAAACACGTTTGTTCAGTCCAGTTCTGTTCTAGAACACTGGCAGGAGCAAGAGAGCAAACTCAAGGGCTCCCAGCAATGGAGGAGGTCAGAGAGAAGGCGGTGTGTGTGTGTGGGAGAGAGAGAGAGAGAGAGAGAGGAAGGGAAGGAGTAAATCACAGGAAACCGCACTATAGGCCATAGAGATCCTAAGGCCAGCTGTGGCCTAAATTCCCATGAACTAACTGCAACACTGCCCCTTCCAGCAACTTGCAGATGAGGTTGCAATATTCCCAAGAGTAGCATCCATGGCTCAACGCTGCCCGGTGCCTGCAGGAGTAGAAATGTTGAGTGAAAGCAGCCATGAGCACCATAAGCTCAGGCTTATACCATTATATGACATGTTTAGGAAGCGTTACTGAAACAAGGGAGGCCCAGTCTCAAAAAGCCGAATGCTCTGCTATTGTGCAGAATTGAAGGAACATGCTGTCCATGGGACAACTCACGCAAACATTTTAAGGTGATGAAAAATAGGTTGCAGTCATCATCATTTAAAATGTTTGCCCTCCTAAGAGCACAGGGTGCAGCTGTTTTAATGCATAGCCACAAATCAAATTACAGCATTGCCATGAAGTTTTGGAAAACAGCTCAAATGCCGACAGGGTGAACTGTGGTTGCATGGTGTCTGTGATAGAAATGAATGTATCCTGCAGCATATATCCAGTGCAGGAGGAAATGAGAGACACACCTCATTGATAGTACTCAAAGATGACTCTGTGAAACAGAAATCTTGGCCCCAATCCAGATATTGCCATGCCCAACCATATGAGAAGTCCTGCTGGATCAGACCGAAGGCCCTCTAGTCCAGCTTTCTGTTCCCACAGTGGGAAGCCCACAAGCAGTACCCAAGAGCAATCGCACCCTCCCACCAATCTTCCTCAGCAACTGGTGTACAGAGGCCTAATGCTTCTGATACTGGAGGCAGCACACAGCCATCAGGACTAGTAGCTATTGATGGCCCTCTCCTCCATGAATTTATCCAACCCCCCTTAAAAGTCATCCAATTTGGTGGCCATCACTTCATCTTGTGGTAGCATATTCCACAGTTTAACTATGCGTTGTGTGAAGTCATCCTTTCTTTTATCTGCCCTGAATCTCTCACCAATCAGCCTCATGGAATGACTCCAGGTTTCTAGTATTACAAGAGAGGGAGAAAAAAATTCTCCCTCTCCACTTTCTCCACACGATGGCCAGAACGTGCGCCTCACGTCTGAGAGAAACAAGCGGAGGGGGTGGAAAGAACTTCACAGGAGAAAAATACACAGCATAAATTTATTTCAGCTACCATGGAGCACAATTAAATTAGGGGGGAGGGGATTATTACAGCCAAGACAGTTCAAGTTTCCAGGTTGTTGGTTTGAGGGGATGGGGTGTGTGGTTTTTTTTTTCTTTTATTAGGGATGAGGGGAAAATATTTACACACGCACACTCAGGAATCGAACGAGTATATAAAAACTGCTGTGAACATAAATTAATAAAAGAAACGGACAACAAAACAAACACAGAAATGAATACCCACCAGCAAAAATAAGATTAAAAAAAAACAGCAGGAAAACAAAATTTGAACAAATTAATAACAAAAAATTAGTGTACAAAAACAAAAAATAACCATTAGGAGAAAAGAGGTAGATTTTTTATTTTTTTTTGTGAAGGGATGTGAAAATAATGAAGGGATAAATTTAAAAAGGGAGTGCTAAGGAGAATGGGGAAATTTGTCTGGCTGAGAAGTGGCGGGTGTCAGAAGAGAGGGTGATTGGGAGAGAGTGCTTTCCAGGGTGAAGGCCGAAGGATGTGATCCCAGGCGTGTTTAGACAGAAAAAAAGGCCTACAACTCCCAGCATGCCCCAGCATGCTGGGAGTTGTAGGCCTTTTTCCTATCTAAATATCCATAGGATTACACAACCGAATAAAAACCTAACAGTGCTTTTTCTTTTTAAAAGCCATCTTGGGAGATGGCAAATTCGAGCTAAAAAGTAGCAACGGATTTGTGTGGAGGACAGGCGACTGCCCTCCTCAGCCAGCTTTCTCCCTGCAGTTGTGTGGAGGGGGGCGGAGGAGAGGACTTGCCGAGGGGGGGGGCGCTTTTGGAGCACAACGGCAGGGGCAATTAAAGTGTGACGCACCCCACCTTACACCGTTCAAATTGTGACTTCCCAAAATGGTGGTTTTTTTTTAACTGTTTCCATTTCACTGATTTTATTAAAAATGAGCGTTTTGTTACACTGGCAGAAAATACAACCAGTTGAAGGGGAAGGAACGGAAGTTTAGCCAGAAGAGGCCATAACCCAAGGGTAGAACCAGGTTACCAGGTTCAGTTTCTGGCATCTCCAGGTAGAGCTGGAAAAACACTCGCCTGAAATCCTGCGGAGCTGCTGCCAGTCAGTGTCAACAATACTGGCTAGATGGACCAACCGTCTGACTCAGTATAAGGCAGCTGCCTCTGGTCCTAAAGTATCTGGTTATTGAGTCTGAATAGACATAGGCCTGGAAATTGGGCTGCTAACCTACCCCGACAAGTCGGTTTTTGCTGCATCTCAGGGAACCAGGAAAGCATACCATTTATTTGGGCAAGGGCATCTTGTGAGAGGAGGACACACACACAGCCAAGGGAAGAAGAGGGGTGTTAATGGATCCTAAGGCTTAAGGAGGGGAATGGAAGGGACAGGAAATTGTAGTGGTTGGACTGGAAAGAAACGGTCGAAATATATTCATGAAAGCAAACTCCCTTCACTCTGACGTCACTATCCTTGGGGGTGGCACTACGCAGCCGTCCCCCCCATACACAGGATTAAGGAGGAAAGGATAACTCAGGGAAGTGAGGGAAACTACAGCTGTGTCAGGGAACAGTGCAGATTTTTTTTTGGGGGGGGGAATGTGAGTGAGAAGGGTTACACAAGGAGGATACCTACAACCTAAAGGGTTTTCCAGTGCAGAACAGTAAAGGTGGAGGGGGAAAAGACATCGATCAATGCAAAAATAATCCCTTCCCAGCCCTCCCCACACAAATAATAACATTAATAATAATAATAAAAAAGACACAGACATTCCCCCGCCCCCACCCCAAATGTCTGTCCATGAGTCAAAAAATTCAAGAGTGCAGGATTAAGAAGAGTAGCTCTCTTTTTCTTCTTTTCGCCTTTTTTCCTCCGTCTCCCATCGAGGAGGCCGCCGTATTGGTTCGCCTCTCTTTCCCTCCTCCTTCCTTTTCCCCCACCCCCACATTCTGTCCAACGGGCACCTTCATCTCTCTTCCTTTTTGGAGACTTTGGAGGAGTGCCACGCTGTGGAACTGTCAAGGAGAAGAGAGAGGGAGAAGAGTTTTAAAATCGTGCCTCCACAGACATAGCCAAAAGGCTAGTGACAAAGTGGCGGATGTTTTCAGGTTGTGGGGAATTCCAGCTGCGCCACTAGGGGGCAGCATCTTGTACTCACCGGATGAAGGTTTTGAAGGCAGCCGACTGTGGGTTGATACAGAGTGGGACCCGTTTCCCCCGTTGCTGGTCCAAGATAAATCTGTGCACCAGTTCTGAAAAAGAAGAAATGGGTCCTTTTCAGTCCTTCCACTCTTTGGTTGTACTATTATTTTCCCCCCATATATATTTTTATCATTCACACCCTGCCCACTTCCATCCCATGCTCTTGTCTTTCCTCATCTTTAAGCAGCTTTTGTTCCTATGGGGGGGGGGGGCGGTCCTTAAAGGGCTGATTTGGACAATCTTAGTTGTATATGCAGTGGGAGGGCAAAATTCTACCTCTTCCTATCCTATAAAGACATCCCAGAAATTTCCATTTTGCCAACCCACAGTTGCTTATAGGGACCAACCAAAGCAGACCCACCAGGGTGGTTTTGAAATGGCTTTGTAGGCTGCTGGTCGATTTCTGAGCTCTGGTGCTTACCTTTTAAGCCCTGCAAGCCTTGGTGCCTAGGCACCCAAAAGGCCGCCGTTTCCCTCATGTACCTGCCGTAGCCTAGGGGTAGATCACCTGTCTGCAGGCAGAAGGTCCCAGGTTCAATCCCTGGCATCTCTCTCCAGGAAAATATGCCTGGTGCCTATTCTTATGTCCTTCACGTTGAACGCCTTTTTGTATGTTCTCAGGCCTTCTAAAACAGTAGCTGAATTCAGTTTTGCTCTGCCCTTGTGATGCTGCTGGGTTGTTATTATTACCTCTGCTGTTTTAATCCTCCCATTTATTCTTAGTTTTACTTCTATGAAAATTTTACTTTGAAATAAAGTTTTGTTTTTTGTTTTTAAAAAAAAGGCAACGAAAAAGCACACAACATAGCTTACAGTATATACAAAGGGTTGCACTATTTGCAGTGAAAGCTAATAGATGTAGAGCAAAGTTTTTAGATACTATTGGTGTGTGTTGTTATAAAGATTCAGAGATATAAATGAAATGTCATTGAGAAGCAATTAAAGGTTTCTGCGTGTCCGCTGTGCTCCTATCTTACTAGTCTTTTAGTAATGCATGTTACGTTTTTGATAGCTCTGTCATTTTTAACCATATGTAATTTTTATCATGTATAGTATAGCAAAATGTCAAGTTTGTATGTGTTGCAATGATCTGTGGATTGAGCAATAAACATATTGATCTGCTTACAGTATATAAGAATATGGTAGTGCAAGGCTTATTACTCGAAACCTACCAGGCCGATTTTGATCACTTTTGATTTACACTGAAGCTTGAGCAGTGTAGATGTGCAGAAAATTCTGAAAGTTTGAAAAAGTTCAAAGCTCGAGCTTTAATAGCAATTAATTGCTTCTGCACCAAACAGGCAGGGCAGCCTCTCTGCCAGCGGGATGATGGACAGCCCTGCTCAGCAAATCAGTGCCGTGTAAAGGCAAGCTTCAGGTGCAGCCACACAGTTAAGCTATCGCCACCATCAGGGAAGGGGACAGAGGGGGCCAATCGGGGGGGTGGGGGAAGCGAGGGAGAGGGCAGGGCTGTGCCGCACCGCATGCAAATTTTGGAAGGTGATTAACTATGCATGAGCCACATTTGCATTATTCGTGAGCACTTCTGTGGTGAGGGGCAAAAGAGTGGGAAAGGAGCAGGACTACGACATGGGCTTTGCACTAGTGATAAAACAAGAGCACCCATAATAGAACCAGACCACTAAACAAATAAAATAACTCACTAATTATAATTCTTACTCTATCACCGATGTGCTTGTGGAACAGCTAGAGCAGCCTTCCTCAACCTGGGGCGCTCCAGATGTGTTGGACTGCATCTCCCAGAATGCCCCAGCCAGCTGGCTGGGGCATTCTGGGAGTTGTAGTCCAACACATCTGGAGCGCCCCAGGTTGAGGAAGGCTGAGCTAGAGTAAACCAGCCTATATCTAATTAAAGAATGAATATATATATATATATATATATATATATATATATATGGTGTTTGTGTGTGTTACTATGTATATTACTGCATGTATTTAGTCAGAAAAATATAGAAAACTGTTATGTGGTTGGAATCTGATCAAAAGTATGAAAGGCTTCCACACAGGAAACCAAGATGTCATAATATCTTTTTGTTTATTTACATTGTTGTTGTTGTTATTATTTGTTCTTTTGTGATCACGTTGATTTAATTGTTGCTTCTGTTTTCACTGATTGTTAACATAAATCAGGAAGTAATTTGTGAGCGGAGCCATTTGAGCACCCAGGTCCCTGCAAGGAGCCCTGGGGGGTGGGGTTCTTGTTTTTTTTTAAAAACCACAGAATAGTGGAGTTGGAAGGAACCACAGGGATCATCTTTGTCCAACCCTCTGCAATGTGCAGGAAAACCAATTAAACCGTCCATGAAAGGTGGCTGTCCAGCCTCTTCTTAAAAACCTCCACAGATGGAAAACCCACAGCCTCTGTGGGCAGACTGTTCCACTGTTCTACAGATCTTCCCGTCAGGAAGTTTTTCCTTCTATTTAATCGAAATCTAGGTAGCTGTAACAACATACACCCGTAGGTATATGTTAAGCCCCCATGGATAAATTCAGCCACAGTTGACTGTCATATCGTACAAACTGGGTCATTTTCTCTTCTCAACAGGAACAGGAAGTTCCCCATTTTTCCTACTCTGCCAACATCACAAGTGACATTTGCAATCCACATCTGGACCAATTCACACGGCCGGCTACCTTTGACCTGCCAGACGGAGGTGAGGTTCTTCTCGTAAGAGCCATCAAACTTGGGGTCGGCCCGGGGCTCAAAGTCACTGGTGTAGACGCGGCCCGAGGAGACGGAAAAGCAGCAGGTGCACATGCAGGTGTGGTAGCGCAGCCGGCCCTCGTCCAGGTAGGGGTGGGAGAGCGCGTCCTTGGCGGAGATCCTTTTGGCCTGCAGGCGAGAGGAGGAGACTCAGAATCACGCTGGGGGAAGAACATTCCCTCCGGCTCAAAGCGAATGGGCCCACAGTGGGCTGGGTGGCGAGAAGCACCTTGGATGGCTCCTTTAGAGTCCGGACTGAAACCCGGAGCGGATTCACCACTTGCATTTGTGTTGTACCCCACCTCGATCCAGAGGGAGGGGCGGGTAACAAATAAATAAATATTATAATATTATTATTATTATTATTATTATTATTATTATTATTATTATTATTTGACATCGGAGCCACCAGCCTCCACTCATCATCCAGTTAGAGAAATCTGAGTCAATGGGTTTTAGGACGCAATCCTATACATATTTACTCATGACTGGGCCTCACTGAACTCAACGGGATATTCAGTGGGACTTGCCAGCCTAGTCAACAAACTCACAAAGGTTATTTTATACTGTCCAGCTAAGAAGCCAGCAGTCCACGTTCCCGAACCAGCTGCAAAGGACAGGACAGAGCTGAGGGAGGGAGTTGGGGGAGGGATTTCCCTTCCTCCAGAACCAGCACAGAAACTCGGCAGAAGAAGAGCAGAGGAGGAATGAAGAGAGACCCACCTCTGCCTCGTCAGCGCACTCCCTTGGCTGCAGGGAACTCAATCAACCACATTTTATTTGCACCAAGCCACTGGCTATTGCAATTTAGAACAATTAAGTGAACATAAAGCATAAAACAAACAATAAATGTCCTGAGGTCAAGAAAAAAACAAAGACTTTAACATATAAAACCCTTGTGTGCGCTCGCCTGCGTGAAATCCCTGGTCGCCTATAGCGACAAGGCAAACTGATGAAGAGAAGCCTGGCTTTCTCCCTTCTAAGCGTGCTTACAATTGCAGCTTTAGTCGATTCATTAAATCTACATGTATTTGCAAATGAATAATTCAGTACTTCTGGAGGGGGGGGAAGTATATTTTCCTTGTTTGTAGAAAAAAGCTTTAAAAGTGGTATTTATTTACCTCTGCTTTCCCAAACTAATGCCCTCCAGATGTGTTCAATTGATGGGAGTTGTAGTCCGAGAAGGGCACCAGGTTGGGGAAAGCTAGTCATGTCGACAATGAGGAAAAACAGAAGGTGGACAATGGATATTTACCAGACACACCTGTTTGGTTCAAATAAAAAGTCGAATCTCGTAACCAGAATTTGAACAAATATACCACAAAAGCTGCAAACTTAGGTGAGAGTTCCAAGATTTCAAACTTGAATTTCACATACAAACTTGACACTTGAAAAGCAGACTTAGCTCATCAATATTCCTCTAAGCTCTGCTCTCAATTGAAGTGCAAAGTGTCTTGTTCTAAAATTATGTGATATTATAAAAAATTATATTAACAGCTGCCTTAAAACGGTACTTTCCATGAAGGGGATTAAATCTCGATTCGTTAATGCAGCCTTCCTCTCAAATTCGTCTCCTCCCAATGTGTTGGGATTGCAATACCCACCATTGGTCCATGCTGGCTGGAGCTGATGGGCATTGTAGTCCAACGCATTGCGAGGGCACCAATTTGGGGAAGACTGATTTGAAGTCATATTAATGAAACCTGTACTGAAGTTGAGTTCCTGAGGCTCACATCTACGTGCGTGACAATGACCCTGTTATAAGCTACGGTGGGCTTCAGCGCCCGTTGGCACCGTACTGGCAATCCAACCTCCTCCAACACAGCTTCCCAATATGTGCGAACCCGGTGAGGGTGGATCGTTGAGGTGGCTAACAAGTCACCCAGAACCCATGATGCTGTTTTAGGGTTGCAGGTGGCTTGACAACGACCCTAACACCCACCCTCATCGGGTTCACACGTGGCAAGAAATATTTGGGGAGCAGTGGCACCTCCCCATCGCTCCCCAAACATTTAAAATGGCGGTGGCCGCCACAACAAGAAACCCCTCAGGGAATTCACCCATGGTAGCTTCTCGTCACGTGCAGACCATGAGTTAGAACCTAAAGGTTGTGCATATACAAGCGCAATTATGGGATGGCAGAATAGACAGAGCTCCATCCTCAAGGAGTGTGGTGGGTGGGGGCTCCATCAAGTCCAAAACTGCCTTAGGCCACCTTCAGTGGGGGAGGAGCAGCGACTGGACATCTTGTCATTATTTTTTTTTAACATTTTCAATAATTTTATTACTTTTATAATCCAGCTTTCCTGCAAGGTGCTCGGGGTAGAATACATGAGGAGTGGGAAACCTCAAGCCAGGGAGACCA
Organism: Elgaria multicarinata webbii; assembly: GCF_023053635.1. Taxonomy (NCBI): domain Eukaryota; kingdom Metazoa; phylum Chordata; class Lepidosauria; order Squamata; family Anguidae; genus Elgaria; species Elgaria multicarinata. The sequence goes on along the minus strand of NC_086181.1, from coordinate 33,299,688 downwards.
AATCCGGCCCTCCTGAGATGCCAACTTGACCCTCCAGGGTTCTCCAACTGGCCCCGCCCCCTTTCTCAGACCCTGCCCCCTGCCCCCAACCACTGATCATTTGGTGGTTTTCAACTTTTCTCACCTTTCTAAAAGGTTGAAATGCCTCCCCTGAGGCTTACTTACTAGCAGTGGGAGTTTTAAGGTGGTATTTTTGGTCCTGCTCACACTGACCTTTGACCCCGCCCACCACTGGAACATCCTCCCTGAGAACTTCTCTGAAAACGAATTCAGCCCTTGGGATGAAAGAGGTTCTCCCCCTCCCCGCGATACATGGATGTCCCCCTCCGTTTCCACCTCAGAACCCCCTTGTGAGCTGGGCCGAGCCGAGAGACAATGATGGGCCTAAGGCTTTCAAGACACGGCGTCGTCATTGTCAACTCACCGGGTCAAAGACCAACATCCGGCAGAGCAAGTGGACGGCCTCGTGGGTGGCTTCTCCTGAGAGCATGTAGAGGACCGACAGCGACGGCTGGAGAAAGACAGGCGGACATGGTTGAGCGTGGGTTGGGATGACGGGAGGTGCCGTTCTCTCCCTCTTCCACCTCTCGCAACCCTAAGCATACTCACTGGCTTGTGGTTGCCCCGCAGGATGTGCGCCCGGGCCCCCTCGCAGGCCGAATGGAGGGCGGCCACAGGAGGAGTCCCCAGGAGATCTGTAATCAGGTCCAGCTGCCATCCACCGGCCAGGGTGAAGCAGCAACCCAGAGGGTAGGGAGTGAGGACAGGAGTAGGAACAGAGGAAAGAAGGACGTTTACTACCTGCCCTGACCTCTTCCCAGAGCTCAGGGCTTCATCCAAGGCCCGTCTTAGAACACGACTGAGAAGCAAACCCGTTTTCTGATTTACTACACAGGCCTCCACCACACGGCTGTGGTGGAGGGGAAGGGGATTATGTGTCACCTTTGCCGCCACTCACTCTGCTACTGGCCCCGCCTACAGCTGGAATCCCCCCCATCCCACAAGACCTTTCTCTTTTCGTAACTGGGAAAAGTTCCCCCCTCCCAGTTGCAGAATTGCAAACAATAATGATGATCAAATGCTCTTTAGTACCATCCGGTGTACGGACACACACTCAGCCTTTTCCCCCCAGTCTTGGTTCTGCCCTATAGATACCTGCTGAATAGGACTCTGAGCCTGGAAAAGGATACGCCTGCCAAGGAGCTCAGCAAAGATACAACCCACAGACCAGATATCAATTGGACGTCCATAGTGCCTGGTACCCATCAAGATCTCGGGGGCCCGGTAATACTGAGTTACCACCTCTTGAGTCATGTGCTGGGACTCATCTGGCTCCTCTACCCGGGCCAAACCGAAGTCACAGATCTGAAGGAAACACGAGGGACATGTAAAACAGAGGGGGGGGCACCTAGGAGGAGAAAAGTCATAGAAATCTGCCCCCAAACTCTCATCTGACTTCACTCTGCTGCGTGCCGGCCCCTGCAGGCATGAAAACGTTCTCTTGATGCTCCCTGTTATCCTGGCTCAAAGCGACTAGGAAGTCATGCTCTTTGACCTGGAAGAATTTTATTCCTGGTCCCAGCTGTGGGACAGAGGGAGGGGGTAGGTTTTGATATTCATCAATCGCTGAGATACTTTCTGGGCGTGCCGCAACACTTCTTGTTATCAGGGGTGGGGAACCGAGGGCTCTGGGGAGGGGGGCACATTCCAGGGGTGGGTGGGGCCAAAGGAAAAGGGGGCGGTGGCAAAATGGGAGGAAGAAAAATACAAGTGTATTTTAGCTTAAAGCTCTTACTGCCCGTAACGAAGCCTTGGGAGAGGCATTCATACCTTTAAGAATTGGGGGGGGGGGGGGCACAAAAGCTGGGAAACCACCCAATGATCAGTGTTTGGTGGAAAGGGGGTGTAGCCAAGGAAAGGGGGTGTGGCCATCTGGGAAACCTGGGAGGGTCGGACTGGGAATCCAGGCCTGAAGTTGCCCACCTCTGCTTTATACGTTTCACATCTTTGCTCTGACACCAAAGACTGTTTGAGGGGTGGGGGTCAAGTTCTGATGGGCTCTGGCCCAGATCATCCTGTTTGCCTTATTCTTCGCCCCGTGGGAGGCGTATCTCTCCCTTGCCTAAATGTATGCCAATGTGTATAGTGGTGCTTAATTTGAATCATTCATCCCTGCAGCACTATTTATGGTTTATACAGGGCAAAGCATGTTATAATCTTTACCTCCTCTGTCCTCATGTCAACTGTCTTATGACGCAGGTCTATTATTATTTCCATTTGGCAGGGTGGATGATGGAGACTCATCGGAGGCTACTCAATGTAGCCCACTGTGGAGGTGGAACTTGAATAAAATTCTTACAAATCCTTTTGAGGTGATCAACCGCACGACGCAGAAAAACAGGAGTGAAGAGAACGAACAAACCAAGCTATTTAAGACGCAATCCTATGTCTGTTTAGACAGTTGTAGGACTTTTTTCCTATCTAAATAGGCAAGGATTGCACCCGTAGTCACTCTACCTAAGTGGCTCATAAAATTTAAATAAAAAAGAAAGGAAGGAAGTCATTCAATGTCTTACAATAGCCTTCCCCCAACCTGGTACCCTTTAGATGTGTTAGTCAACAACACCCATCATTCCCAGACAGTATGGTCAATTGGTGGTGATGGGGGCAACCGCACCCTAAGTGCTGCCCCTGCTGGATCTGAGGATGAATTACCTTCAGGACACAGTTGCTGTTGACCAGCAAATTCCCAGGTTTGATATCGCGGTGAAGAACACCAGCAGAGTGCAAATATTTCAGCCCTGATGAAGAGAGATCAGGGGGGCGGGGGGGAGAAAAGAAGAATTAAGGCTGTCTCAAAACTTGATTGAAGGAAATGGACGGAACAAAGAACTAGGGCTGCAATGTGTAATCGATTAGGAAGCCACCAATTAATCAAACATATCTTTTTTTAGAAAAATAATTTTAATGCAGAGACTTAAAAAACTAACAGATGGCGAGTCCCTTCTTAAAAGAGGATGTGTCACCCCTCCCATAGGAGTTAATTTAAATGATAGATTAATCAACTAAAACTCATATGGTTAATCAACTACAAAAATTCATTGAAGAACAATTCCAAGGGGGGATGGAAAGACAACAAAAATGAACAATGCATAATGGAACAAGGTTGAGAAAGAAGAGAGATGAACAAGGAAGCACAGTAGAGAAACAGAGGAAAATAGGAAAACGAGTTGAAAGAAGAGAGAACCATGAAATACAGAAGAACATGTAAGAGGATGGAAGGAAGAAACATTCCAAGGACAGGAAATTCAGAGAAGAATTGGAGAGTATAACATCACAGAATTAGAGGGGTTCTAAGAAGCTATCTAATCCATCCCTCTGCCCAATGCAGGAAATCCAGATCAAGAACTCCCCCAACAGGCTGCTGTCCACTCCCTGCCTGAAGATCTTCAGCAAGGGGGGAGAGCCCAGCACACTTCCAGGTCACTGGTTCTGCCAATCATTCCTACTGTCAAGGAGTTTGTCCTAATGTTCAACCAAAATCTACTCTCCTATAACTTCAGCCCATTAGTTCTAGTGGCGCCTTTTGGAGCAGCAGAGAGCAAGACTTTGCCCTCTTCCGTGAGACAGTCCTTCAGGTATTTGAAGAGCTCTATCATGGCCCTCTTCATACTTTTCTTCTCCAAGCTAAACATACCAGTGCCTTCAACCTTTCCCCATAAGACTTATTTTCCATATGCCTGACCATTTTTGTTGCACACTTCTAAACCTGTTCCAATTTGTCTATATCCTTCTTAAAGCGTAGTGCCCAGAACTGGACACAGGACTCCATAGGTCAGACCAGCACAGAATAAAGTGGAATTCTTATTGTCCATGACTCCAAAACTATGTTTCTATTAATGCAGGTTAAAAGCGCATTAGCCAGGCCTTTGCTAACTTGATGCTCTCCAGGTGTGTTGGACTGCAATCCCATCATTCCCAAGATGGCCATGCTGGCTGGGAATGATGGGAGTTGCAGTCCAACACATCTGGAGGACATCAGGTTAGAGAAGGCTGTATTCGCCTTTTTTGCAGCTGCATCACACTCTGGCTCATGTTCACCTTGTGATAGACTACAATCCCAACATCTTTTTCACATATACTGCTGCCAAGCCAGGTATATAACTGTACATTTTATTCCCCCCACCCCCATGCAGAACTTTGACTTAATGATGATCAGCTCTTCTATAAGGAAAGATCACGGCATTTCTACATTACACTTACCCCTGAGGATCTGATACAGAAAGACCTTGATGTGATCAGCGCTGAGTGGTTGTGGAGACACTATGACTTTGTGAAGGTCACTTTGCATCAACTCAGTGATGACGTAACTGATGGGCATCGTCAAGGAGGATGAAGGGAGATGCAGGTATCTGAGCGCCCAGCCCAGCCCGTTGTAAGCAAAAAAGAAATATTGGTTCTCCACTGCTTAGTAGTTGAACCAACTGCTTCCAGCAAAATTAGAGGCAGCAGAAACACAAAAGCATGGAGGTAAAATAAAGAGAATGGGAAAACATGGATGGGCCATGGCGTAGATCAAACAGCGATAGTGGACCGGAAAATAATTTGCAAAACGAAATAATTTCATGTATTTATTTTGGGACAATGAAAGATGTCAATGTAGATTGGTAAGAAGAGACCAAGAATAAAAATTGAGAAAAAGCAGGGGAAAGAAAGAAGAATTAAAGGAAGTTTTACTTGTAGAGGACAGAAAAATGGACTGTGTTAACAGCAGAAGGAAGTAAAAGAAGAAAAGAGCCAGCAAAGGAATGAGAGCATATATATATTTTCATGATAAAAGGCAGAAAATCAAAGAAATGATAGAAAAAGGGAGATGAGGAGGAGTGATGGAAATAAAACATGTAAGAGATGATGCAGAGAAAGGAATGGAGATTGAGCCACAGAGAACACACAAGAAGCTGTGAAGGAATTGTGTGAGAAGACAGAAGAAAACTGAAGAAAGCTTGACAAACTGTAAACGAAGGGAACTAAACACAGATGGGAAATAAAAACACCAAAGAGATATAACTGTAGGGGTGAAAAAATATATATCCCCAAACAAACACAACATCAGAAAATTAAACAAGTGGTAACAAAAAATAAATGAGCGAAAACATAATGGGGGTGGGAAACATTGAAAGAAGTAGCAACGTTAACAGAGGGAGAAATGATAAGCAAATAATAGAAAAATACATCAGCTATAGGCCCCAGTGGTCTGTGTGTGGGATGAAGGATACATCTCCTCAAAACAGTCAATTTGTGGAGGCTGGAGAATGTCTAACGCTGAGAGGACCTGTGGGCAGAAAGGAAGAGCGTTCATAAGGAAAAGAGATTCCTCATGGATAGACGGGGGGGAATAGCTACGCATTTGCGCTACAGCATTGACCGTGCCATGCTACACGTGTCTTCTCAAAAGTAAGACCGAATGAGTTCAATGGGAATCCCTCTCAGATACATGCGCAGAAGGTTGCAGCCTAACCCATTTTCGCAGTTATGGGTCCCCAACATCCTCCACATCTGCCAAACCGGCCCATATTATTTTGGCACCTGAGGGAAAAAAAATCCCTAAGCGCCTTTTCCGCAAGTCTCCTGCAGCAGCAGCAGCAGCAACTAACAATTTGCTGCCCATTAATGATACCAAAAGTCAGCTGCCTCACTCTGCCTACCAGTAGTAGGGTGACCATATGAAAAGGAAGATAGGGCTCCTGTATCTTTAACAGTTGTATAGAAAAGGGAATTTCAGCAGGTTTTATTTGTATGCATGCAGCACCTGGTGAAATTCCCTCTTCATCACAACAGTTAAAGCTGTAGGAGCCCTGTCACTCTACTATAGCGCCTGCAGCTTTAACTGTTGTGATGAAGAGGGAATTTCAGCAGGTGCTGCATGCATACAAACAACACCTGCTAAAATTCCCTTTTCTATACAAAAGAGACAGGAGCCCTGTCCTCCTTTCCATATGGTCACCCTAAATAGTAGGGCTGGCCCTGCACTCATACACAGATACCCAAGACAATGTGAGGAAATCCACTTCATGACTGGCTCGAGGGAGTATTAAATGCGGTCAAATGTCAACAGCTCGCCCTGCCCTAACTGCCACAGATCTAGGCCCCGCCTCCACGAATCGCCTAAACTGGGCCTGCATTGGCTTGCTGCAGTCACTGCCAACAGGTAAGACCACCAGGGGATCCAGACATTGCAGGGCGCCAACCAGGGGACATTACACCAAAACCTAGAGCCGGCCTTGCGCCCCAAAAGCACTCACGTTGTCATGCTTGAAGTAACAGAGCATTCTCAGCTCTCTGAAGACCCGTTTACAAGAGACCAAGTTCTGGAAAACGTTGGGCATCTTCTTGAGTGCAACTCGTGAGCCATCCCGGGGATCCGTCACTGACCTGCGGGCAGAAACATGGTACCCCTTTCAAATTACAATGCACTGCTCCCCTCCCACCCCACTGATCCTCTCGCCTCTTCTTCTATCCTCTTCCCTACTCACCAAACCACGCCAAAAGCGCCGTAACCGATTGGCCGGTCCGGTTCCGGTTCCACCATCACCACATTGCTGGGTGCCGTCTGCTGTTGCTGGGGGGAGGCTACCTGTACCCCATTATTGCAATAATACTTCTGCCCCCCGCCTAGCCCAGCTGCTAAAGGGGGCTGTATTAACCCGGTCAGCGCCCCAAAAACATTGCTACAGAGCTGAGCTTGCAGGGGGTGATTGGGGTCCTGAAAAGCCATTGGACAGGTTGGGTTGTGCGTGTGAAAGAAACAGGGGGGTTGATTGTTTGGACTAAGGACAGGCTGCTTCAGGAATCGGATGTGGGGTGGGCTCTTGGGTTCAAATGGGGAGGGAGCTCTGAGCTGTGGGAATCTTTGTGGGCGTCTAACGGAGGACTGGCTGAGTCCAGGTGTACAGGGCCAAAGAAATGCTTGCGAAATTGGGGACTCAAAGGTTTAGGATCAATCAGGAAGTGTTCTTGATAATGGTGCGGACGCGGCTGGAGGGCTTCTGTAAGGTTCTAGCGTTTTAGAAAGAAAAGAGATATTCGGGATTCTTTGAATGTAGATGGCTCTATGCAGTTGCTAAAATTGGGGGGGCTTGGATACTGGGGTACTATGGAGCAGCTTGGAAGGTCTCAGTTGCCTATTTTGGGTATGCTCTAGTTGAAATTGGGATGATTCAGCGGCTGAAAACCATAGCTATCTAATCCACCTCCCTCTGATTTCAGGAGATGGGACACTGCGGAATACGTCTAGGGAGACTTGGGTGTGTTTTTAGGATGGTTTCGGAAGTATAGAATGCTTGAATCAAACAAAAAGGGATAATCAGTAAAAGCTCAAAATATTATTTTTTGAGTGGGGGAGGAGGTGAAGGTTTCCACAGAGAGTGAAAACACTGGATAGAGTCACTCTGTTAATATGAGATGTTGGAAGTCCAATTATTGTTTTTAAAAAAAATCAAGGACCTTGTGGGATTAGGATTGTTTTAGAAGTATCTAATGCAGAGTAGACAAGCACACTACTTTTATCTCGCCATATAATTGAGATTTAGGGAAGAAATTGTTGTTGTTGTTTTTATTTTACAAGCTAATGCAAATTCTGGGCGGCACAGAAATGTTGAGGGGAGCTCAGCCTCCCCTCTGCTAGAGGGCTGAAATTTTGGGGGAACCCTGTGGACATAAAGAAAGATATGAGCTTACGGGAAATCCAATTTTAAGAGAGGCGCCACTCTGGAACAGGGAAAGTGGGAGTCAATTTCAGAAGTGCACTTGAAAATATTAGGGAAGGGGGCCTTTGTAACAAGGCAGGAAAATTCAGGGGTGCAGAGTAGAAATTCTTAGGGGTCGCTGAAGCGAGCAGAAACCTCAAGAGTCCTGAAGATCTCAAACGGTGTCCGAAGAGACGGAAAACTTTTAGGTACAGTGTGGGATTCTCTACAATTACAGAAGGGAGCTGTGAAAGAGATCCACAGGGTTAAGATAGGGGCCTCTTATGGGGCTGATTGGGGCTCACTTTGGGGGAAAGTTTCCCAAGAATGGAGGAAGGGGTTCCAGTCTCCCCTTTGTAATGGTACAGCAAAGAGGGAGGGGGCAGCTATCTCTCTGGAACCAGACCTTCTTTCAAGATTTGGGAAGTTGTGATAAAATCTAGGGGGTGTCTGAGAAATCCCCCCCAAAGTGTGGCAATTAATTGGATGTTCAGGGAGGGGGGTGTTGATGTCTGCAGAGGAAAAGATTAGGGTGCAGGGGTTTTGTGTGTTGGGGGAGGATTCCTTCTAGTAGAAAAGGGATTGGGAAGATATTCTTAGAAATATAGCAAGGTAAATCTGGGGGTGGTTGGAGGTGATGAATATTTTCGGGAGGGGGGAGGACACACAATCTTATGTGCACCAGTCCTCGATCCACGTGAAAGGCGACCCTACCCACGCGGAAGCCCCTCTCCGCCGGCGGGGGGCAAGGCGGGGGCGCCCATCGTGCGGAAGGGGGGGTCCTTCCTTCCTCCCCCCCACCCGCCCCCCCGGGTGGGCTCCGCAGCGTCTCAGCAAGGCATGGGGAGCGAGCGGGGGGGCTGCTGCGGCCGGTGGCGAAAGGGGCTCCCCCCCCCGGGGGGGAAGGCGAAGAGAAAGAGACCCCCGCCCCCTCCCCCGCGCCCCCCGTCCGCGACGGAAGGGCAAACCCGAGCGAGGGCTGCTGCTGCTGCTGGCGGCGGCGGCGGCGTCTGGGCGGGCGCCTGGCCGGGGTCTTTGTTAGAGGCGCTGCGGGTCCATCTTTCCGGGCAGCAGGAAGGAAGGAAGGCAGGAGGCAGGCAGGAAGGCGACGGCGGGCGGGCAGGAAAAGGCAGGCAGCGGCGGGCGAGGGCGAGGAGCGCCGGCGGACCCCATCTACCGGCTGCGCGGAGACAGGCAGCCGAGGCGGGCGGGGGAAGGATGGGAGGAAGGAGGGAGCGAGGGAGGGAGGGAGGAAGGGCAGCTAGGCAGGCGGGAGGAAGGAAGGAAGGAAGGAAGGAAGGAAGGAAGGAAGGAAGGAAGGAAGAAAGAAAAAGAAAGAAAGAAAGAAAGAAAGAAAGAAAGATGAAAGAAAGAAGGAAAGGAAAGGCAGACAGGCGGGAAAGGGAGGGAAGAGGAAAAAGTACAGAAATGCAGAAAGGGTTGGTGCTGATGCAAAGCTCGGGGCGAGAGAGGGAGAGAAAAAGTAAAATACAAGAAAAAGAGGGAAAACGAAAGAAATGAGAGATGGAGGATAAGGGGGAGGGGGAGGGGAGGGGGATAGAGGAGTGGGGAGGACACACACACACACACACACACAGAGAACATTAGAACATAAGAAGAGCCCTGCTGGATCAGACCAAGGGTCCATCTAGTCCAGCACAGCGGGCGGGGGGGGGGGGGTAGTGTGTGCTGTTGGACACAAAATGTGCAGTTGGAAATCTGATAACGTGTAGTTGAAAAAAGTGGTGGAAAAAATAAGACGTGTTAGGTGTATATGTTTATTAGAACGTAACAACAAAGTCAGGAATGGCATGTAACACAAATTGTATAAGGATGCAGGTGAAAGAGCCCTTGATGGTGTGACTGGTGTTGGGTCCTGTGACAGTGTTGCCTGAATAGATGTGGGGACAGAGTTGGCACTTGGGTCTATTGCATGGGCTGGTCCCTCTGTGTCTCTGTCCTGTATACTATTGCTGGTTAGCATCTGCTTCAGGTTGGGAGGCTGTCTGTAGGCCAGGACTGGTCTGCCTCCCAAGGCTGAAGTGTCTGTGCTGATGATGGGTAGGAGTTCACTGATGATCCATTGCAGTGGTTTCAACTGGGGGCTGTAGGTGACAACCAGTGGTCTCTTGGTCTGTTGTCCTTCCCGGGTATCCGTATGGCCCTGTCAAACTGTCTTTAAGTTCAAGGTGCTTCTAGCATTGGTGATAATCTGTCCAGTCGTGAAAGAGAAATAATGTGTTTGGCCTGGGCCGGGGTGGGGGGTTGTCTGACAGGACATTTGTGCAGTTGGAAAATTTGCTTTAAAAAAACCCTGGTTCAGCACTCTGTTCACACAGTGGCCAACCAGCTGTCGACCAAGGACCCACAAGCAGGACATGGGTGCAACAGCACCCTCCCACCCATGTTCCCCAGCAACCGGCATACACCAGCATATTACCTCTGTTACAGGAGGTAACCTATAGCCATATAGAAAAGATACCAGAAGAAAGACTCAAAAAAAGGAAGGAACTTTTATTGATTTGTTCCATTTATATCCCATCTTTCCTCCAAGGAGGTCAAGGCACCTGGCATGGTTCGCCCTGGCCCCTTTGTAGCCACACAACAACTCCGAGAGTTTGGGCTAGGCAGGGAGATAGTAACTGGCCCACTGAACTCAGGGCTGAGTTGAGATTTGAACCCTGGATAGCCTGACATTCAAAATAATAGACACTACAGGAGAGGAGAGGAATAAATTGGGGGGGTGGAGTTGGATCAAAGGAACTATTGGGACATGAGCATATTGGGAGGAAAGAAAGTGAAAACTGGAAATCCAGGGGAAAGGGAAAGTACTAGTGTCAGATTCACACATGAAGGGGGGAGAAATCAACAGATCATTAATGTACTGTGTGGAGTATTTTTAACATATGCTTTTCTTGGCTGTGAACCTATATTTGTATGATCTTGTTATAGTCATTGTGGTTTCTTGTCTTTGCCATAGTGACTATAAATGCATGTGACGCATACATTTAATAAATGAGTGGGGGGGAGGAATGGAAGGATGGAGAAAAGGGGTAAAGGGTAGATGGATGGAGAAGGTGAACGAAAATTTAGAGGGGCAGATGAAGGAAAGAAGGGGAAATAGAAGGGAAAGGATAGATGAAAAGAGAGTGGAGATGAAGGAAAGGAAAAACGAAAATGAACAAGAAATGAAAGGGGATATGGGAATAGAAAGGAAGGGCAATAAAGAAAAGGGGGAAAGACGTGGGTGAATGAGAGGAAGAATGAGAGAAGTGGCAGGGAAAGATAGATGAAGAAAAGAAGGATAAGATTAAATAAATGAATGGTTAAACTCTAGAACAGCCTTCACCAACCTGTTACATTTTCCTCCTAAATTAGCTTGCTCAAGAAGAAGGGCAGGGAGGTTGTGGTGTGAAATGACTTGCAAGCTTGCTTCTGATACTAATCATGTGCTCGGGCACCTTATTCCTTAATTCTTAGCGTAACTCTGCCCACTATTTTCTGTTTTGCACCTGCTTCTGGTTATTTATTTATTTATTTATGTGCCGTATTTTTTCACCCTGCTCTCCAGCCAAAAATAGGGCTAAAAGACATGACCCCCCCCCAAAAAAGTAAAAGTTATTGGGAGGAAGGGGGAGGAATGCAAAAATCAGGGGGCCCATTCTTAGTTCCATAGGTCTTATATGTGTTCCTTTCTGGCAGGGAAGGGTGAAACGCGCGTTCCTTCTGTGGCCAATGTACAGGCTTAGGTTGACCTCCCCCTGGCTGTGAGGTTGATTTTGGGAGGCAGAGGGGTGCAGAGCCGCAATGGGCCTTGGTTTCCTGGTTGCTGGATGTCGGAGTCTGCAGTCCCAAGGAACTGTAGAGTTGGAGCTTAAAGGTTCTAGCAAAAAACAAAGTAGATCTCACAAGCCTGCCCCCCGCCCCACTAAAGGATATTTATTTATTTATTTAGAGATTTGTATCCTGCCCTATATCACAAGGATCTCAAAACAACCTTTGGACTTTACCTAGGTTGTACACCCACATGGCTGGTGAACACCATATGGCTGGGCTGGGTGTGATTAGGACTGTGACCAATCTTGGATCAGGTGTGCCTTAATTGTGGGTAATCTTCCTATCGGGGCACAACCCCAGGACTAGTAATAGCCCCTTGTTCCCGTCACGCAATCACCACAGCTCTTCTCCGTCATGGCCTTTCCGTGTACCGGGGCGACCTTGAACCCAAAGGCAAAGAGACAGGGCAGTTCACCCGGAGCTTCATGGCTAAGCAAGGATGGGGACTGGAGCAGGAAGGAAGTATGAGACAAATTGAACATTTAGGGGGCTCCCACCCACAAATTTTTTTAAAAAAATCCAGATTGTTCGATGTCGACGACTTGCATTGGGAAGCTGGAAGTGACTTCCTCTGCTCTCACTGTAACTTTTGGGATGTGCATTGAAAAAAAGGGATGATTTCTAATTGGATGTAGATACAAAATACATGCTCTCTCTTGTAGGCCCTTTCTACACCTAAGGATTATCCCAGGAAAATAGAGGGATTGTCCCTGCCTGCTCCCGGGATCCCCTGTGTGTCATTTGAGATCCTGGGACAAAAGGCAGGTGTAGAAATGGCCGTAGATAAACAATCTCTTCAAATCGAAAGTGATCATTCTATGGAGAAAAGTTCTGATCCAGCCCTTTCTCTGTGCTTATTGTCTACTTGAAGGGAGCCCTCTTTAATATATATGATTTTTATTTATGTCTCAGCCTTCCTCCAAGGAGCTCAAGTAGACATTCAAAAAAGCAAAGGGAGCCGTGTCGACCGTGTGAACGTTTCCCAAATCCATATTGCTGTAATGCCTTTATTAGGCCAACTGGAAGATGCACACACACACACCCGGAAAAAAATTGTACAAGCATTTGAGATCCCCAGGCAAGATGTTATAAAAGGCAGGTGGGGAAGGAGGGGGCAAGGTGACTAGATGCTGAAAGTCACCTTGTCTGAAAGTTCAGATTAATGCCAAGGCGTAATGTGGGAGGAGGAGCCTGCAGGGTCAGCTGGTCATGGGATGCTTGCAGAAGCATCCTGCTGCCCCCTGGTTATGCTGTGAAGAAGGGAGGGGGACATGTCAGAACCTCCATTTTTGGGAATAGGTCACACTTTGCTTGGAGCCACAGGCCACTACAATATACATAAAAAGGCAAGGACAACAGTACAACCGCATATTTATATATACATACTAACACATACCCGTGAGCCTCGTGTGGCGCAGAGCGGTAAAGCAGCAGTTTCTGCAGCCGAAACTCCCCACGGCCTGAGTTCGATCCCAGCGGAAGCTGGTTTCAGGCAGCTGGCTCGGGTCGACTCAGCCTTCCATCCTCCCGAGGTTGGTAAAATGAGTACCCATCTAGCCGGGGGAAAGGTAATAACGGCCGGGGAAGGCAACGGCAAACCACCCCGCTATAAGGCCTGCCAAGAAAACATCAACGAAAGCTGGCGTCCCTCCAAGAGTCAGTAATGACTCAGTGCTTGCATGAGAGGTTCCTTTCCTTCCTTCCAACATATACCCAACAGAAACATCCTCCCTATGCTGTTTGGGATTTGGGACGTATTTTCCTTGCTGCCGAGGCAAATTTTCCACCTGGACAGTGGTTAAAACATCATTGCCAGAAAGGAGAACACCTATGTGGTCTAAGAGGGGGTCTGTTTGACAGGACGTGAACTTTCCAACTAAGATTGTAGTGCCTGAATTTGCTTTCCTTTCCCCCCTCCTCCTCCTCCCTCCCAATCCCCTTTCCTTTTGTGTCATGTCTTTTAGATTGTAAGCCTGTGGGCAGGGACTGTCAAGAAATACTTTTGTAAGCCGCCGTGAGAGCCTTTTTTGGCTGAATGGCGGCATAAAAATCCTTAAATAAAATAAATAAAATAAATTCTGCATTGAGCAGGAGGTTGGACTCGATGGCCTTGTAGGCCCCTTCCAACTCTGCTATTCTATGATTCTATAATAGCAAGAAATTTATTCCTAGGATGGCCATAGCAGGAACATCCTAGTAAATAACAAATACCCACACTAAACCGCAGACTGTTAGGACAACACACTAAGCCACATTCAGTGGTCAGGTGTGGGTTGTTGTTGAACTGTGGATCGTTCGTTGAACTGTGGGTTAGTGTGTTGTCTGAACCCAGGAGGCTTGTTAACTACCCTGAACAACCCAGCTACAGAGCATGGATTCCCAAGATGGCGTGTTCAAGAAAATAAGCCACACAGCATGGTTTACAAGCCACCCTGCAGACATTCAGACAACACGCTAACCCACAGTTCAACAAACAACCCACGGTTCAACAACCATGGGTTAGTGTGGGTTAGCATGTTGTGCGAATCCAGCCAATATATTGTTCCAACGTAGTTTGGTGGCTCGGTCTTGAATGAGCAATTAAGACCCATTGCCTTCTCATAAAGATGTGCTCCTGTTGGACTCTCCTTGGGGGTGTGGCATTGGGGACTATTATGATGAGTGCCTGCATTTCCAAATTCACCACTACCCCACTGGACTGGATAGCCCTTCAAAGAGAGGACTGCCCTCTCTATAGTAGGACCATGGCCACCATCATTTGGCCACCAATTTGGATGGCTTTAAAAAGGGGTTGGATAAATTCCTGGAGGCAAAGGCTATCAATGGCTACTAGCCCTGATGGTTGTGTGCTATCTCCAGGATTCGAGGCATTGAGCACGTGTGCACCAGTTTCTGTGGAACATGGGTGGGAGGGTGCTGTTGCACCATGTCCTGCTTGTTCATCCCTGGCCGATGGCTGGTTGGCCACTGTGTGAACATTGTGCTGGACTAGAAGGACCCTTGGTCTGATCCAGCGGGGCACTTCTGATGTTCTTCTCATTCTAGGATTCACCCAAAGCCAAGCCAGCCCCCAGTGCAGCAGGTGGCTGCCGTGCGTCAGCCAAGGGAGGGCCTGTTTGCCTGGATGACTCCCAGGAAAATGACAATTCAAAATGTTTTATAATAGATTAATAGTATTTGCCCAGCAGGCAGGTTCCCAAGATAAGCTGACGCCACGTGTTATCTCATGGACGGTATAAAAGACGACGCTCCCCTCCTGCCAACCTGCAGAACACGGACGCGGATCCTCGCACCCCACTCCAGGTCTGCATAGGGTGCAATGTAAGTGGGGGACGGACATAGGAGCTTTTGTGGGAACCTAGAAAAAAGGAACAAACATTCTATGCTGGCTGGAGGATTCTGGGAGTTGTAGTCCAACACATCTGGAGGACACCAGTTTGAGGACTTCTCCCGTAAGGTGTCCTATGTGATTGTTTCTACAGAGATTTGGGGTGTCTGTTGTAGAGAGGTACTGCTCTCTTTAAGATGCTGTCCGATAAAGGGAGATTTGAAGAGGTGGGAACCCTCCGTTCTATGGGTCGGTAAAGGAGTCATCCATTCCTCCTTTCTATCCAGAAATTATTTAAAGTCCCAGATTCTGGACTGAGGAGAAGCCAGATTTTCAAAGAAGCTCACAAGAATTAGGTCCCCAGCCTGGAATCTAAGCTGAGACTCTCCAGGGGGCTGTCTTGATGTCAATTTTGCCCTGGGGAGGCTCCAAATCTGCACTGCGTCGGTGATATGATGCAGCCGCAGATTTGAAGCCACCCCGGGGCAAAGAGGAAAATATGCGTGGCTGAAAAGACCCCAACTTTTCCAGCCAGAGTGAGGTCAACCCAGGCTGTCCTCGCTCAGAGTCACTCCGGAGGCATTCCCGGGCAGGAGCCGACTTCCTATTGGTTGGCAGAAGCCATGGGAGGGTGGGGGCTGGCCTAATGAGCCTAATGGTGCTGAAAAACCCACACTCCCCCCCTCGTAAAGACAACTTGCCGCTACTGCACACCAGCAATATTATTATTATTATTATTATTATTATTATTATTATTATTATTTATATAGCACCATCAATGTACATGGTGCTGTACAGAGTAAAACAGTAAATAGCAAGACTCTGCCGCATAGGCTTACAATCTAATAAAATCATAGTAAAACAATAAGGAGGGGAAGAGAATGCAAACAGGCACAGGGTAGGGTAAGCAGGCACAGGGTAGGGTAAAACTAACAGTATAAAGTGCAGGGTTTGGTGGTAGAGTAGCACCAACCCAGCGCTGAGAAGTCGACCCCTGACGTTGAGGCATCCAAAATATTCTGCAACTCAACGAAGAAGACTTAGGGCAGCCTTCCTCAACCTGGGGCGCTCCAGATGTGTTGGACTGCATCTCCCAGAATGCCCCAGCCAGCTGGCTGGGGCATTCTGGGAGTTGTAGTCCAACACATCTGGAGCGCCCCAGGTTGAAGAAGGCTGCCTTAGGGTGTTTCTAGGTGGAAGGCTCCTAGCACTGCCAATTCAAAGGCACCATGCAGCTCTTCCGGCTTTTAGTGGGGCTTTTTTTCTGGTAAGAAAAAAGACGGAAGCAGCAGTGGAAAAACACGGGAGGTCTACAAATGGAAGGCAATTTTGTCTGGACCATCCCACCCTACCACTGTAAAATGCTGCAAGTGAGGTAGGGTGACTGCATAATAAAAGCCCCATCTGGACGCACCCTTACTTAAGAGGTAATAATTAAGAACAGAGTGCCTCTGAGCAGATGGAGAAAGCAGACCACTGGCTTCGCCACAATCCACCCGCCCACTATGGCTTTTGGGCCAAATAGAATGCTGCTGATGTAGCTCTTAATTCCTGAAACCACATGGCAGGAATTCAGTTCTACAATGAAGTTCGGCTCTCTATCTCCAAAGCCATCAGCATTCATCACTAGGTTTGCTGCAGGTATTTTCAGCAGTGAAGGGAATGCACTCTCTCCTTTATTATTACTTCACATACTAAACCGTGTCCTTGAAGAAGAGGTTCTGGGGCTAAGCCTTGGTGAACATGGCACAAATTATGATGCTCTGGTCTGATTTCCAAGCGGTGCCACAACTCTGTGCCTTTATGTTGTTGAATGCTGTGTATTTCTCTTGCTGTGCTTTCAGTTGATTTGTGTGTGTTTTTACATTTTAATTGCCATTTTTGGCTAAAAGACGGGCTACGTTAGTAAACTTATCTGTACGCCGCTCTGAGATCTTATTGATATAGGGCGGGATATAAATGTTTTAAATAAATAAATAATGCAAGATAGTGTAATAACATTTGATCATAAAAGTAAGGAAAATAACAGGGTTGTCCTGCAAAACTTTTCTTCTAGGATGTCTTGTTTCACGGTCCTCGCTTTACTCTGTTGCGCCATCACCATCCATGCAGGTAAGTAGATCCTGGCGGGGAAGGTCACTGTTCCACAAGGAGTGTGTTGCTGGGGTCTAGGAACAGGCTGCTATACCATATAGTTCATTAACTCCCGTTTCCTCTCGCTCTTGTATTTCAGCGGCTGTTCAGCCACGCGCTTCTTCCTCTTCAGGCGAGTATGGCGGAGGTGGTGGGAAACGCTTCTCTCATTCCGGAAACCAACTGGACGGAGCCATAACTGCCATTAGGCTTCGGATTAACCGATATTACATTGTGGGGTAAGTGAGAAGTGGACTGGGAAGAGGACTGCAGTTTGGGGGCATTTATGCAGAAGTGCAGCTAGATCAGCCTTCCTCAACCTGGGGCGCTCCAGATGTGTTGGACTACAACTCCCAGAATGCCCCAGCCAGCTCTGCTGGCTGGGGCATTCTGGGAGATGCAGTCCAACACATCTGGAGCGTCCCAGGTTGAGGAAGGCTGAACTAGATAATTGGACTTAATTATATTGTGGGGGGGAGGGCTTGAGACAGCCGTGTGTTTGATTGATTGATTGATTGATTGATTGATTGATTGATTGCATTTCTATACCGCCCAATAGCCGAAGTTCTCTGGGCAGTTCACAAAAGTTAAAATGGGTTGGAGGGAGAAGCACTAAAAGTATGTGCAAAAGGAAGGAGACGCTGGCTCCGGTGCTGGTGAGAAGATTCTTTATTTTTTTATTTTTCTTGTTAAAAAGGTTTTTTTTAAAAAAACGTCACAAACAGCCCAACAATCCTTCTTCAGGGGCTGTTTAGAGAAGTTGGCTGATAAGCGTCCACAGTGAAGTATTCTGCCACAAAACTGTGCTGGCGATTTCTTTCAAGGGAGTTGCCTCTGCAAGCTGCAATTCACAATAGAAAAGTACAATATAAAAGCACAACTAGGGTAAAACTGAGCAGCAATGCAGAGATTTATACAGATTTAAAATACAGATTTAAAACAGCAACGTTAAAAGACCAAGCTGATAAACTGTTAGAATACTGGGAAAATAAGGTCTTCACCTGGCATCGGAAAGAGTATAATGTAGGTACCGGGCGAACCTCCCTAGGGAGCTCATTCCACAGCTGGGGTGCCACAGCAGAAAAGGCCCTTCTCCTGGTAGTCACCTACCTCACTTCCTTTGGCAGGAGCTCATGGAGAAGGACCCCTGAAGATGATCTTAGGGTCCGGGCAGGAACATATGGGAGCCGGCATTCCTTCAGATAACCTGGCCCCAAGCCATTTAGGGCTTTGTTAGTACCAGCACTTTGAACTGGGCCCAGACCAGGACTGGCAGCCAGTGAAGCTGAAAAAGGATTTCAGTTGTGAAGCACACAGCTCGTTTTTTCTCCCCCCCTCCCAGCTAGTGCAATTAATGCAAACATGATTGTTGTATGCGAATACAGTCCTGCGTAACTGTAACAAGCACATTTTGCGTCATGTCCACCACATGACTCAGGATGAGGGGAGCAGCTCTCTTCCTGCTAAGTGTCTTGTTCTGACATTTTGTATGTTTTCTGTCTCTCATCTTTATTTTAAATTAATGTGGTGGAAACTGGGCATTCACTGGCATCCGGTGAAACTGAAAAGTACTTCTCTAGCCAGGGGTGGGCAACCTGAGTCCCTGGTATCATATGTATCCCTAATTTCAAAAGCATTCTGCAAGCAATCAGTTCAGATCTCCGGTAAGAGCTATCTGTCCCTTCCCCAGGAGTCTGCTCGATGAGAAGGAAAAAGGAGAGAGAAGGAGAGAAGGGGGTGTTGGAGAGAGAAGGAAGTGTCAGAAAGGGAGAGGAGGGGTGTCAGAGAGAAAGAGAGAGTATCAAAGAGAGAGAGAAAGAAGGGGTGTCAGAGAGTAAGAGAGAGAGAGAGAGATACTGGGGATCAGGAGGAGAGAAAGGGAGAGAACGGGTTGTCAGAGAGAGAGAGAGAGAGAGAAGGGGGTGTCAGAAACAGAAGGAAAAGAGAGTGGCACAACTCACTTTGGACTCTGACCAGTCCCAAACACCAGAACGTAGCCTCCAAAAGTTTAGCCTGCCCAGGGGAATTTGACCCAAAATAGGGTGGGGGGAGATTTCCCATTCCTGCTCTATCCTTTGGGTGTGTTCATCTCAAGCCTTGGGGCGTTTTCACACATGTGGTTTAAAGTGGTTCTTGCTTGGGGATGCAATAGACTACCTTGGCCAGAATGCCCATTTATATTACAAATGCCGCTTTTGTTTCCATGGCCCTTCTTATGTTCTCATGATGTCCTTGGCTTATTCCAGGCTCCAGGTCCGTTACGGCAAGGAGTGGAGTAACTACGTGGGCGGCAGTTCCGGTGACCTGGAAGAGCTCTTTCTGCACCCCGGCGAATCCATCATCCAAGCTTCCGGAAAATACAAGAGCTACGTCAACAAAATTGTGTTTGTCACCGACAAGGGGCGCTACTTCGCATATGGGCGGGACTCAGGCCTCAGCTACAACGCGGCACCCCTCTACCCGGGCACCGTCCTGCGTTACTTCAGCGGCAGCTCTGGTTCCGTCATCGATGCCATTGCCTTTCATTGGGACTATTATCCCAGTAATTGTCCAACCTGTGGGAGAAACGGTGAGAAGTCAAAACAGTGAGAGCTGAGCTGGTCATTGGGGATGGGGGGGGGGGGGACTCAGGTCAAAGACGGGGTGTCTCTTTGCCCACTTCTTCAGGCTTTACCTCCTCCTTGTTAATGGGCTAGATAGTTCTTCCAGCCAGCTCAATCTCTAATACTTCTCCTCCAGGTTGGTTCTCCTTTCACCAATTAAACCATTTCTTGTACGTCCCCTTCCTTGCTCCGCCACACCCAGTCAACCCTCCATTTCCTCTCTTTCTCTTGGAACTCCAACCAACCCTGCCCCATTTCCTCAGAGCTTCCTCTCCTGTCAACAAGCCAGCTTTGAGCAGTGCTGGCAATCCGCGTTGAACAATAAATAAAAGCACATTTCAAACCAGGCATCAAGTGTCTCCTTGTTCATTGTCAACCTAGAACAGTCTTCATACAACCTGGGTGCTTTCCAGAAGTTTTGGACTACAACTCCCGGCATTCCTGACCATTAGCCATGCTGCATAGGTCTGATGGGAGCTAAAGTCCAAAACATCTGGACAGTGCCAGGTTGGGGGATGGCTGAGTTATAGACCCTGAGTTATAGAGGGAAGGAGCCAGGCTGGGAGGAATCGGGGGTGGGGGTGGGGGAGTGGGAGTGGGAGGGGGGGTTGTGTTTTTTCTCTAAGTACCTTTTGCTTGAGCGCAAGCATGCTCCAGCTCCTGTAACTTTAAAAAAATGGCCGCCTCAACTCACGCGATATCCCTCCTCCCATCCCGGACGTCACGCTGGCTATTTAAACACAGAGGATGATCTCGGAAGGAGGTAAGTCCAGGATCGCCCCCCTCCCTCCCTCTACATCCATATGGTATAGAAAGAGCCCCAATGCGGTATAGGGGCTAGAACAGTGGTTCCCAAACTTTTTCAGGTAACCGCCCCCTTGGTTCCACAAACTCATGCCCAGGGCCCCCTACCCTACCCTATAAAAACCATTATTCAGAATAGCGGTTTTCAATGACCCACTAAGGAAGATAATAACAATAAAATTCAAAACAGTAACAATTAATTGAATATTTATTCAAAATCCGAAGCACTCGCAGCAGGCTTGCTGAGGGAGGGAAGGAAAAGAGAGCAAACGCCTCTGTTTTGCAGCCGGCGTGGCGGGGCACACCAAGCAGGGTATGTCTCTTCATTAGCGTTTTGGTGCTTTTGAAACATTTCAATTCACCGTTAAAAGGACTCTTCTTAAAAACGGTATTAATACATGTGTGGATTCTTCCCCTATATGGCTTGGGATCAAACTACCTTCTCCCATAAAAATGTCCCTGGGTTTAGGACCTTCTGGAGAGGTGCTTCTCGGAAAAGACCACCTCGAGTGCCCCCCTGCCGCCCTTTGCCTCTTAGCGCCCCCCCTGCCGCCCCCTTGCCTCTTAACGCCCCCCTGTGCAATCCCACTGCCCCCAAGGGGGCAGTACTGCCCACTTTGGGAACCACTGGGCTAGAATGTTGGACTACTAGGGTGACCATATGAGAGGAAAAACCCGGATTTGTCAGGATTTTTGGTAACAAACCCAGCAAGGGGGGAAATTATGAAATTTGAAGAAAAATCTGGATTTTCCCCAGCCTCCCCAGCCAAAGGGCAGCTCTACTTTAATGGGAATTAACAAAAATGCTTATATCTCATAGAATCAGAATAGTAGAGTTGGAAGGGGCCTATAAGGCCAACCCTCTGCTCAGTGCAGGAATCCACCTTAAAGCCTACCTAACAGATGGTTGTCCAGCTGCCTCTTGAATGCCTCCAGTGTGGGAGAGCCCCAGGTCATTGGTTCCAAAATATGGTCACTCTAAAATAGCATCTCCAGGTCTGCTAACAGAGGGAGGTCATTGGGAAAGAGGCTAGCCATGTGGTGGATTTCCTTAAGTGAAATGTCTTCATTTGGTGGTTAGAGCACAGGGCATTTGGTAGAGCAGCATTCTTTGCTGCAAGGCCCAGGGGACACTGGAGCTCCTGATCCCCTCAAGTGGGGCTTTCTGCCTTTCACTCACTTTCTCTTTTTGCAGTAACTGCTCACCCTCAGTGGGGGCTCTCTCACTTTGCTCTGTTGTTTAACTGGGGGCCGGCTGCTGTGATCTGGGCTACCAGAGGAGCCGTCGGGGGTAGGGAGCCAGGAGGCCTGCTGCTCACCAGCTGTAAGGTTGTTAGGGAAAATAACTGATTTCCCACTATTCCCTTCGTCCATTTCTTTCCTCCCCTCCTTCTTCCAAGATCCCTCATTTCCCTGCCCCAAAATGCCATCCTTGGGTGATTTCTAAGTGATTTAGATGAGTAAGCCCCATCTGCCTTACTCAAGTGTAAAGGACGAGCCCTAGCCACTGGTTAAATCACCAGGCGCTTGCTTGCACAGCTGGAATCCACACACATGCCTCTTTTCTTTTTCCCATGGCTCGGCAGGAAACCAGGGAGAGAAGTAAGAGGTGGGAAGCTCACCCATCGAAAGGAATGTCAGGCACCATTTTTGAGGGCTGGGGGCTTCTTCACCTCCCTTTCCACACGCTCCAGTGGGAATTTGGGAAGGGACAGTGAATACTGATTGGATGCAAGGAAGGTGAAGCGGGAAGTTTCTGCCACGTAGGCAAGGTGGGACAGGAATGTCCCAGGGGACATTGCGAAAGGGGTTGGGCAGGAAGGGAAATTGGGCAGAATTAACCGTTTCCCTCCCTATCTGAGCATGTCTGGTGATGTTAAAGGTGACGATTTGGGCTAGTAGCCAATTGTAAGTGTAGGCTGTTTTCCCCTCTGTTTAAAACTAAAAGTTAATCTCTGTTCGTGGCCTTCCCTCTCCCATTTAATCTGAGGGGAGGACCTTTGCGCATAGAAGATTTCTTGGTACCTGGAGTGGGAAATAAACCTTCCTTTTGAAAACTGCATCCGTATGCCTTTTTATTGATTTAATTGGGTTGTAATCCACAGTTTTTGTAACAAGGTGACTGGGGAGGGGGAAAGAGGAAAATGCCAGAGCAATCAGTTGTGGCGGCTTAGGAGCCCAAGAGACAGAGAGCAACATCAGTGGCTAGCTGCAGTGATGGACTGCACAGCCACCAGAGGTGAAGGGGAAATTGAATGTACATGTGGGAGAGTGATAAGGACCTGGTCAGGGAGTGGCCCCGGCAGCAGTGCCTGGAGCCAAAATGGCTCCTTGGGAAGAAGAAGAAAAAAAAGTGAAGATCACTATATTAGAGTTTCTATGAGGGCCATCCCAAGATACTTTGGTGCCTGAGGCAGAGCAGCAACCAAAGTAAATAACTAGCCATTTTCTGCCTTTTCAGGGCACCCTAAATTAGCTGCCTGCACCAGATACCTGACTGTTGAATGGTAAGGCTGGCCAGGCCAGAGTTATTCATCTGATCTTAGAAACAAAGAACAGGGAGGGGCCACTGCTTAATATTGTAGAGCATATGCTTTGCATGCAGGCTCAGTTCTCCTCTAAATGAGCTATTTATTGCATGCTCATGATTGGCCACTCACTGAAGTTTTCGGGTTGATTCCATGACATTGTCAACAACCAGGACGTCTCCCAAAGAATCCTTTAGAAATCCTGGCATAAAAAGAGCCACCTTTAAAGTGGCAATAGCCAGGAAACAGCAGGATCTTCCACCACTAGATGGTGCTGTCTCAATAGAACAATGGAACTGAACAGAGGGGAAGTATTCAATTCAAACTCCTTGTCGCTCCTCTCCTCCCGTGTAATGCAGCCCATAACAATCGCGCCAAAGAACCAAGAAGTAGAAAAGTTATGGGTAAACAGTGCAATTTCCCTTAATGTAAAGATGCTCTCAGTCATCTGATATCTCCAGGTACGTTTCCTGTCTGACCACCTGGAGAGCTTCTGCCAGTCAGTGCAGGCATAATTGGGGTAGACAGAAAAGGGGTTGGGTCAAAAGAACCCTGAGAAGTCAGCAAAGCCCTTGCTCCACATTAATGTGTATGGCAGAAACAGATGAGTAATATTCCATTTATTTATTTATTTATTTATTTGAAGTATTTTTATCCCACTCCTCAGCCAAAAAGGCTTATATATAATCAACAGAACACGACAGTTCCTGCCTGAAGGACTATAATCTAAAAAGACATGACACACAAGGAAAAAGGAATGGGGAGGGAAGAGGGGGTGGAATTAAGTCTTTCATCAGGGCTGGTGAAATGGCCCTGCTGCCCCCTCTCATCTCTTACAGTATAGCCTGCTCTTTAATCATGGATAAGACGTCTTCCAGGCAGCTTGTCTGCCATTATTGATCTTATCAAAGAACCCGACAAGCCTATGAGGGAAAGGCCCAGCCCAAAAGCTGCTGCCGGAGGGGATGGCCTCATTCAGCCTTATCGTAGAGCAAGTCCTGCTGAGGCATGCCAGGTTTTGCAGGAACCAGGGTCAGCTCAAGGCATTTTGCTGCCTGAGGCAAAAGGCAAGACAGTGCCCCCTTCCCTTTCACTGGGCAGAAGCCGACCAGACTGGCTGTTAATTCTCAACTCTGTCCGCCAACACTGTGCCACCAAACTGCACCTGACGGCAGCTGCCTCACTCTGCCTATTGGTAGGCCCGGCCCTGAGTTCTCTACACACTGCAAAGAGAAATGTGGTGAGAGAGGGCAGCCCTGTTTAGTTCCTCGATAACGGACTCCCTCTGGATGGATGAAGTTGTACCAGTGATGTTTGCCAACAGTGTAACAGACAGTGAAGGCTGGGTACGGTGTTGTTGCTGTATTGCCTGTTCCTTTCTTTTCTGAGAGTATTCTTTGGGAGGAATGTTTTCATAGGAAAAGAATCTGAGGGAGTTAAAATACAAGTCTTTCTTCTTGGGGCAGGCCAGTTCCTTCCCTCTGCCATTATGTTTTATAATCAGCATCTTGCCATGCTAAGGTTGTTTTAGGTGTGAATGCACGAGAAAGAACTCTTCGGCACAACGCAGTTTGTTCACAGAACACCTAGGAGAAAGAAAAGCTTAAGATTTTCTAATATATAGGAACAGGTTGTTTTACAGCAGCCTGTGTCTAGCGTCAGCTCCTGAGGAAGGATTTTGTATAAATCCGAAACGTCGAGCTTTTGATACAAAAAGAACCATTAATACTTTTCAATAGCACCAGAGCCTGTCTCTCGTCTATCACCTGTTTTAGGTGTGACCTTTTAACACTTTGGCCAGACTCACATTGTACCTAAGACGTTTACTTCTTGGGAGGAGAGCAATGACAAATCTTGATAAAATAGTTAAGAACAGAGACACCACACTGACAACAAAGGTCTGCATAGTTAAAGCAATGGTATTCCCCGTAGTAACCTATGGCTGCGAGAGCTGGACCATAAGGAAAGCTGAGCGAAGGAAGATAGATGCTTTTGAACTGTGGTGTTGGAGGAAAATTCTGAGAGTGCCTTGGACTGCAAGAAGATCAAACCAGTCCATACTACAGGAAATAAAGCCAGACTGCTCAATTGAGGGAATGGTATTAAAGGCAAAACTGAAGTACTTTGGCCACGTAATGAGAAGACAGGATACCCTGGAGAAGAGGCTGATGCTAGGGAAAGTGGAAGGCAAAAGGAAGAGGGGCCGACCAAGGGCAAGATGGAGGGATGATATTCTGGAGGGGACAGACTTGACCTTAGGGGAGCTAGGGGTGGCGACAGCCGACAGAAAGCTCTGGCGTGGGCTGGTCCATGAAGTCACGAAGAGTCGGAAACGACTGAACGAATAAACAACAACCAGACATATGAGCAATATCTGGGGAACGGGGTGTGTGGCTACTAGGGTGCTGTCTTGACAGCACCACATTGGCACAGCATTCCCCTAAAACCGCAGTTTTGCTCTTCCAGGGTTGCACCACGGCAAGGAGCCCTCGCTTTCCCCCACTTACCTTTAATACATTAGATGCAAAAAGCTCCTTGGCAAAAGGAAAACTCTTCTCCCCACGCCGAAGGCAGCGTGGGGCGTTCCGGCGGCTCTTTGGCTTGCCAGCCTACTCTCTGCCTGAGCAGACAGTGACCAATCACGGGTCGCCATCCGCCCAGCCATGCCTCCGCATCGAGGACGAAGCAAGGTTAGATGGCCGAAGGGGCACGTTTGCCTGACTCCATCCTGAAAAGTTGGAGTAAATCCCTGACTTTCACATATACCGATATTGCGACATAGGCCACGATCAGACATCACGATACCCATGATGGGTTATTAAGTTACAAATTTGTACCTGTGCAATTGTGTGCTTTAAGCTATGGGGGAAATGCAGATGTTTGGCTGTTTTCTTTATTTTTGCTTCTTTTCCAAAGGTTTATTTGTGCACCCAAGATTTTCCCTTCCCTGGGTGAAATTGTGCAGGTTTTTGAAGGTGGATCGTTTGCATCCCGACTTGGGGAGGCTGCCTATGAAGTGTGCTCCTAATCCCACAAGCTTTCAAAGATTTATAGAGCGGTGGCAGCTCTATGATCCCGTATTGCCACATGACTCTATAGGCGAGCAAATTAGGAAGCCGCTAAACTTTTTGTAGAAGTTGCCAGTGAAGCCATCAAGGCCAGGTTACTTACAGTTGTTTAATTTTATATCCTGGTGTAGATGAAGCCAAAGCCTGTGATAATGCTGAAATCCTCCCCTAAAGGTAATTCAAAAGTGGTCAAACAGAACATTTCTGCTTGAAGCACTAGAAGC
Source organism: Elgaria multicarinata webbii (assembly GCF_023053635.1). Taxonomy (NCBI): domain Eukaryota; kingdom Metazoa; phylum Chordata; class Lepidosauria; order Squamata; family Anguidae; genus Elgaria; species Elgaria multicarinata. The sequence goes on along the minus strand of NC_086181.1, from coordinate 33,273,418 downwards.
ACCATCCTTTGCCCCATTTCTCCTCTGAGAAATACATCTGTGTGTCTCTTCTCTAGGAATAAACAAATTGGTCTATTTCCGATCCATGTCGAGTTTCATATTCAGTCATAAGTCTGTTCTGTCTAATTTCTGTACCACTGTGAGAATTCTTTTTAAATCACACGTTTCCATTTATTTTCCTACACAATTTCCCCTAATATATGCATTTGGCTTGCAACTTTCCCTAATATAGGCATTTTTGTATAGTTTGGGTAAACTGGTGTTACATTGTGGGGTAAGTGTATGAAAGTCTAGGAGTGGGGTAGACTGGGTATTTCAGGGTGGAAAAAATGAATGCTACAGAGGCAGTGCCCAACCTGATCAATATTAGTCCTGTTTCAGAATTACAGCATATTGCAGAGCCCAACAAACTCACAGCTCAGTCAGTTAGTTCAAATGTGCCCCTAAAATGCATTTTAGTCTTTGTGAGACAATCCTGTGAAGTCCAGATTCAAGGGTAATAATTTACCATTGCAGCCCACATTGGATGGGTAGTGGGGACTGTGAGGGGAGGGAAGTATAGTTTTGAAGTTGTGTCATCCTCCCTCCCTCCCTACCCTTTTTTGGGGAAGGAGTTAGACAGATGTTGGGCATTCATTTCTAGAGTGCTCTATATATGTGCCAGAAATATATACATTAATATCTCTTTCTAGCAGAGAATCCAGGCCTCTTGCTCTGCAGTCAGTTTTCTGTTCAGGGACATCACCTTTCCCCAGAACTCAAGCCACACTCTGTTGGTGGTGGAAAGAGAGGGGTCCATTTCCCATTTACTGCAAATAGTGCAAATATGACTGGTGTGTAAGGAGGTGGGTGTGTAACTGTCATTGGCAATGTGACAAAACAATCTGAGGAACCTCACCTATGTTTCCTTTTTAAAACGTTGTGGCTGGGGTCTATAGAACGCCCTGCCATCGTGTTTAATAAAGTTCCCAGTCAAGGAATGCTGTCTCAGCTATAAAACTTTGAAGATCCGTCACCAAAATAAATGCTCCATACCTTATAGAAACTCAGTAGCTTGGTTCATATGGCATAGGCATGAGACTGACACCATCCCTAGAGACAAACTCAAGAGATGAAAAGAATTAAGATGGACATAAGGGAATTATTTTCATAAGGGGACCACATGTCATTTTTTCAAATAAAAGGTTGAGATTGCTTAAATGTATTTAGGTTAAATATTCTTAGATTACTTTTCCCAATACATCTTTCCCAGCTAAATAAACTCTCATGCCAGATTTGTCTAGGCTCCACCTCAGTCAGTTATTCACAACCAGGAACGGATGCCACCGCTCTGGTTTTCCTCTGCCTCCAGCTCTTCCTGCTGCTTCTGCCTCTAGGATGATTCAAGGATTCTTGCTGAAGCTCCCTCGGGACAGACCTCTGTTTGAAGCCTCCTGCTGCCGGGCTCTGCTGCCTGCTTAAAGCCTCCCAGCATGGCTTCCTCATCCCCTCAACATGCAGCTCTGATCCCCAGGCCTTCTCCCTGTGGGGTTCTTCTCTCAGACTGGAAGTTTTACTCTTTCCTGAGCTCTGCTGGTTCCCTCCCTTCCAACCGACCACCAACTGTCTCCAACCATCACCACCGACTGTCCACATCTTTTAAAAATCCTGTCCAGCCCCTCTGACCAATCATGTTCTTGATGGCCCTTCTAACTATTGCAAAAATAGCTCGTTCCCTGGTGTACCAAGTCCAATTCAGCACACAAGGAGGAGAGTAGATGAAGTATGGCTCAAACAACGTTTATTCTGCAGAATAAAGAGACACAAGAGCTAATTGTCCCCAAAGCATGTGCCTACCTCGCAAGGGAGGTAGCTCTGGTGTCACATACGTAGACACCATCTAACAGGAAATTTCTAGCTGAAAAGAGAATACATGGCCTGTTCTTTTGGCAAGCATTTATGAAAAGAGATAGGTACTCACTATTCTTTAAGAGAACATTCACTTGATTTTGGTTATCTAGGAATGTTCCAATTAAATTTGTTAAGCCCTTGACCAATCCAAACTGCACTTTAATATCCACCTGGTACCTATCAAAACAAAGGCAGTCATCCCCTCCAATCATTTCCAAACTGTCCGCTTGGTCCTCCCTTCCATAGCAACCGTAACCACGGCACCCACTGCTACCTTAATCCCCACTGCACAGTAGCAAAGCCAGGTTTATGGCCTACTGCTGCATTATAACCTCACTCAGATAAAGAGATCACTCGCAGAACTGAAAACATGACAAAACATAAACAGATGCAAAATACAACATTTCTTCACAGGCACCTAAAGTAAAAGTCTCTGTGATAGAGGTGGGGATGGGGGGACACAGCAATCCCAAACTAGAACCCACTGATTCGGAGAAAGCACTTTAAAAAACCCAATACTTTCACGTGAATCTTTGGCCCCCTTTTGTATCTGGAGCCCTGTCCTCTTTTCCATATGGTCACCCTACCATTGTTACTACTTGCTTGCTCGACAGGCAGAAAGCTAGTGAGCAAGTAGACAGGGACTTCTACATTTCCTCTTTCTCACTGTCATCACTGTCTGGCCAGGCAGATGAAACAGCAGATTGCAATGGTGAGGAGGGGGAGCCACTCCAGAAAGCACCCTCAGCAAGTGCCCGACCTTTGACGCCAGCCCTGCAGGTGGGAGCCGCTGCAGCACACACCAAAACCACAGATGGAGAGGGGAGGGATGGGTGAACTGACTCCCTCCAAAGGTGCAGGCCTGGTAGTTCCTCTTCCTCCTTCTCCACTTCCCTGTCCACCAGAGAAGCATTGTGCCCCCACCTGCTCTCCCACAAGAAAGCAGTGGTGGCTGCAGAGCAGGAGAGCGTGGGGTGGGTGTGTGGGCAACCATAGAAGCTAAGAGTAGCAGCTGCCACCCACCCACTCAGTTGGTCGCTCTTTTCCTGCACCAGGCACCGGGGGATTCTACATGTCGTACTGAGGGTGCTTCCATGCGCCCACAGTGCGCCCCCAAAGCGATCGTGTAGCTTGCCTGTTCGAAGAGACGAGGAAGAGGCGTCCTTGCCGCCGCTGCCACCCACCTACCTCCTCGCCGGCCGGGTCAGAGAGCTCTCTTACCCAGCCGGCTTAATGGGCAGAGCAGCCTAAAACATTTTGCTGCGTGAAGCGAAGAACAAAATGGCACCCTCTCCCATTTCATTAAGAGAAGCTGACTAGACTGTTTCTTCAACACTGGTGATGGAAAAGCACCATATCTGCAATATGGAGATAATAATACTGGTCTAGAATGCAGGACTCTTGTACGGAATACTGAGATAATGTAGGTTAAGCACTTTGACTACTCTAAAGCACTGTGTAACGTTTATGGTTTAGCAGAAAGCTCCCGCCCTGTTCTCTGGGCCTGAAGCATTAATTTGGGTTGTTTTAAAAGAGGTTTGCTGCGATCCTTTTCTTCTTTTTATATACACTATAATAACTAAAGAAATGTTCGCCTCAAAGGACAAGCATTCCCCCATTTTTCTCAGAAGGGGCATTTGTGCCTGCTTGGCATGTTACATAGATCTCATCTACACCAAGCAGGATATTCCACTATGAAAAAGGCATATAAAAGGCAGGAGCCACACTACTGCTTTATAGTGGTATTGAAGTGCACTGGCAACTGCTGGGGCCCATTGACACATTCCATATACCACTTTCATACCTCTATATCCTGCTTGGTGTGGCTCCTGCCTTTTATATACCACTTCTATAGTGCAATATCCTGCTTGGTGTAGATTAGGCCATGGACCCATTTCATTGCGTTTTTTGGAGCAAAACACCTAGTTTGTCCTATTGAAAATTTTTTTTACAGGTAATACCATTAATTAAAAGCAAGCAAACTAAAACAAAAATAAAATAAAATTAGATAGTTCTTTGATATGTCCTTTAGAGTTCTGACTGGTTCTGACTGAAACCCAGAGCAGATTCACCACCCCACTGACATCAGAGTCACCAGCTTCCCACTGCACTGCTGCAGTTTCTCTCTTGGAAAGCACACTGTGGATCCTAGGTAATGCCAATAGGTCTATGACACCTTTTTGGTGGGGCAGGGGGATGCTGCATACATCAACTCCCATCATCCATAGCCAACCTGCCCAATGTTCAGGAATGCTGGGAGTTGTAGTCCAACACAACTGTAGAACACCAGGTTGGGGAAGGCTGCTTTACAAAGATCTCCGGAAACTCTTTGCCCCATTTGTAAGGCCCAGGGAAAGGTGGTGCTAAGGCAATGTTAATGCTCAGTTGCAATGCACAGCTTCGGACTTTAGATGGAGACGTTGGCCACAAGTCGCAAACTGGATCTCATAGGATCAATCTGAACTCATTAAGAAGAAAAAAGTGGGAGGCAAAATTGAGTGGGAGAAGGTTTAGTGGAAATAGAGCAAGAAGGACTAACAGCCATGATCCCCGATTCTCTGAGAGCTAATAGGTGATAGGATTTGTCTTTACTATCTGTTTGCTGCCTTTTCTTTGATTATGATTCTGTTGTTTTAATGTTTTTACTGTATCATGTCCAATTTTAATCAGACTCCTATATGATGTCCTGGTATCCAAAGGGACAAAGGGCAGGTGTTACGAGACCAGGAGGGAAAAATCACTTCTTCCCGATGGACCCTTTCTTTACATGGGTTCCCCAGGAAAAGAATTTCTGATAGGCAGCCACTAGTCAAATGAACCTCTTTACATACCCTAGTCTGTCCAGCCGCTTGGGGAGTTTCTGTCCAGATAGGTAAATGAGGTCAAGGCAGGCAATGTCAAAGGAGGAGCCTTCTTATGTTGAGGGCAGATGAAAGCAGGACCTTGGATAGCTCCAAGTAAGCCCTCCTGGCTGAAGCTTTCGCCTACTAGCACAACTATAGGAGGATGTTGTCTCGGTAGGGAACTAGCCAACCGCATCCATAACTTAACAAGACCAGTAGTGGGGTTAGCTCTGTGTCCCCTTTGAGGACATGACTGAACTGCTAAAGCACCCTCACCTCATTCTGTAGCCTTAGACTGTGAGGCTGGGGAAACAGAGGTTCTGCTTTGGACTCATACTCAGAATCAGAGAATGGTGGCAGGGCTGTGTCCTTTGGCCAGGAGGGTTCTGAGTAAAGTACTGATTTTCTTTCCTCTGACCTTATCCTCATCAGCCAGTGTGGTATAGTGGCTAAGGTGTTGGGAGATCTGGGTTCTAGTCTCCACTTGGCCATGGAAACCCACTGGGTGACTTTGGGCTAGTCACATACTCTCAGCCCAACCTACCTTACAACGTTGTTGTTGTGAGGATAACATGGAAAGGAGGAGGATTATGTACGCCGCCTTGGGTTCCTTGGAGGAAAAAAGGTGGGATATACGTAAATGTAATAAATAATAATAATAATAATAATAATAATAATAATAATAATAATCCTCTGCTGTGCATTGAACTCTCTGATGGCCTGGGGTCATGACACCTGCTACTGTTGCATGTAGTAATCAAACCAGTGAAATTGAAAACCTACAAAGCCCACTCTCCTGGGTGACCACTGCTGAAACCCTTACAGACAAGCCTGCATAGGACAGAAGATGTGGTGACAGATCTCTGACCCAGTTACACAGCTGTCCCATGTACAACTCCTGGAGGTCATTTTGGGGCAGAATGAGGTCCAATGAAGAGCCTGTAGCTCAGAGGCAAATCACATGCATTGTGTGCAGAAGGTCCCAGGTTCAGTCCTTGGCACCTCCAATTAAAAGGATCAATTAAAAGTTGATGGGTTTTCCTGAGAACCCTAATGCAAAGCAGCCTTATATCCTCAGGTGAGATCCAACCAAGGGTAGCCAGAGAATGCTCCCCATGAAGCTGAATGCTTCCTGGCTAACCAATTAAATAGCAAGCAGAGCGTTAGCACGAAGGAGCCATCTTGAATCCATTTCTTCTGTGTTTTGTTTACCTGTTAACCACTGACTAAAATCCTGGTGCTAATTCCAGGGTCAGAAACCTGTGGCCAGGAGGGTCCTGAGAAAGTACTGATTTGTCTTTCCTCTGAATTTATCCTCATTGGATTACAACCCCCATAATCCCTGACCTTTAGCCATGTTGGCTGGGGCTAATGGCAGTTGGAGTCCAACTTCCACTGGAAGACCAAAGTTTCCCCACCCCCTGCTCTAATGTAAACAGAAAATAACTTACTATACACACTTTCTTGAGAGTAACTCCCATTGAATTCAATTGTGCTTACTTCTGAGTAGGCATGTTTAGGCTTCTTAATTCTTTCCTTCGACATCAATTTTATTTATCCAGCTAGTGGTTTTTATGTGTTCCGTAGCATTATCTAATTCACAGGCCAGGGCTGAAAAGGTGGGAATGACTGGGCAAGGTTGACTTATTTGAATAAATCTTTTGTCAGCTATTTCGCCTTGAAATCGACCCTGCTTGCCTTAAAATCCTCAGCTGTCCAGATAAATCCCAGCATTGAAACAACAATTGGATGATAGCCAATAGATGCTAGTTTATTGTTGCAAAACAATAGATAAAAGTTATACATAGGATTAGAGGGGTTTTGGTTATCTGCTGTACCAAGAGCAGTGTGGATTTATTCCCTTGGAGTATACAGGGCTGACCCAAGATGTTACTGCAACACTGGCAATGAGCACCCAAACTCACTCTGCCTAATGATAGGACCGAACCTCAGAGTATCTGGGTTAAAGATTGGCCATCCCAGAAACAGAGTGTGGAGGAGGCAAATACCTTCATGTATTTAGTTTGCTTTGCATCAGAATAATTATTGAACCAATAAACATTTGCTTTGGCCCTTAAACAGGTTGCTGTACTGTATCTCTGTTGGTGGATTGAGGAAGAATAAAAGGGATTTCATGCCCCCCCCTTACAATTCAGTGGAAAAACATTAGATGTGTACAGGGAGGGTGCGAAGAGAAACGGGATAGTTTCGTAGAATCGTTTCCAGGAGGATAGCCATGTTAGTCTGTTGCAACAAAAACAAAAGTCTTGTGGCACAAGAAATTTATGATAGCACAAACTTCCGTGGTCTACAGTCCACTTCATCGGAAGTGCATTACATCATAAGTCAGTGGAGATGTGGCAGAAGCGAAGGCATTTTTCTTCACAACAGGAGACTGCTCTCTCATGCTCTCGCTCTCTTTCTTATGTTATATTTTTTCAGAGATATTTGGGCTCGCTGGGAACTGTTGAAGACAAGATTCTAGGCTAGCTAAATCCTTGTTTTTTTCCAAAGCCATTCTTAAATATTTTTTTGTAGCGTAGAGCATCCTTACTCAAACTGGAGCTCTCCAGAGGTGTTGGACTACTCCCACGTTTCCCAGCCAACATGGCAATAGGTCCTGCTGACTGGGGAGGATGGGAGTTGTAGACCAACACATATGGAGGATGATAGGCTTGGGGAAGGCTGGCATAGGGTTTACACCTTTTTTTTAATGTGCCAAACCTTTTGTTTCTGCCAAAAATCCTTGGCCCTAAGCAACATTTTTATGGCCCTTCCCAACCCCAATATGCCAGTGTTGAAGACGGAGCCCTGTTGGATTGGTTGGTTTTTATGGGGAAGGAGGGGCAGATTAAAACCGCACAGAAAGATGAAGCATGGTTCTGTGAAGTTACCTCTCTTAGCCAATATTCCTTAGCAAGATCATTCAGCAGACAAATGGGAGGAGACAGGGTAATGCCATGGAGCAATGCATCATGGGAGAGAACTTGAACGGAAAAAGGATATATCACACTTCACTGGGACAGATAGGATACTTCTCTGTAACTGATATTTTTCCCACGGTCATCTGTGGAGTTACATATATGGGATTCTGTGCCTGCACAAAGGAACATTTTGGAAACTTCTAGATCTTTAGAGCGTTCCAGTCCCTGTCCTTGGGCTTTTCTTCATGAACTTTTTAACCTACACCTTTATCGCAGCTTCTGCTTCCAGATTCTTTGCAGGATTAAGATCAGCTCCATTCCCCCTTTTTTTTCCTGGGGTTTTTCTTTCTCTGCCTTTCTATATGTTCCATTATACAACAACTAGGTGGCACAGTGGTATAATGGAACTGTGTTGTTACAGGAGATTTCTATGGTGTTATAAAGGCCTTTCAGAAAATATATCAGATTTTCCCCATTAATATATAAAAACCCCACGATAATGGTTGCAAAGCATGGGAGAGTCCCTGGAAGATGACAACATTATGTAAAGGACTCAGAAATACCATGAGCAATCATGAGCCCAGAATAAAACCCTTGTGTAGAAAAGCTCCTTGAATGAGGAAATCCTGCGCCTTGAGAGTGGGGCAAGGTCAGGAAAAACACTTCTTATCCTCAGTTCTGCCCTCATCTTTTTCCGTTCTCATTCTATCATCTACTCACTGTCTGAAAGTAGACACTTCAGGAGTGATAAATATAAAATGCAAACAGTGCCACTGTGGCACTGTGACTCCAGCAAATGTTTAGCAAAATGGCAAAGGAGGGATAGGCCATGGGATTGCGGCAAGTGAGAGCCCCTTCCTTTATATTGGATGCCATTTATTTTTCCGTAAAGTCAAATATCTGAATACTGTATTTTATTTTCAGCCCCTACAGCAGGGGGGTGGAACCTCTTTTATCCAGAGGTTCAGTCAATTTCAGAGAAGCTCTCAGGGGCTGCACTGCGGTGGTGGGCAGGGCTGAAGATGATGAGGCAGGGCCCGGGGGCAAAGGGGGCAGGGGCAAAATTCCACAAACACCAACGTATTTTAGATTAAAGCGCATACTGCCAGTAATTAAGCTTTAGGAGAGGCATTTCAACCTTTTAGGATGGTGTGAAACCTTACGTAAAATCCACCCAGTCCTGCTAAAAACATTCTGCTGCCTGAGGCAAAGGACAAGATGGTGCCTTCTCCCCACTCCCCATTCCATGTACAAAAGCTGGCTAGAATGGCAGTTGAACACTGGTGACAGGGTAGCATCTTCCACTGCACTTCCAGGCATCTTATGGGTGCAGAGTAAGTCCACGTGCCACATACAGATCTATCCATCACATGTCCCTCAGCATCCGCTGCCTGAGGTGCCCACTTCACTCTGCCTCATGGTAGGGCCAGCCTTGAAAGCTGGGAAACAACAAAATGATCAGCTGTTGAGGCAAAGGGACGGGGAGAGGAGAGTTCCACTTTCTATACAACTGTTAAAGATACAGGAGCCCTGTCCTCCTTTCATATGGTCACCCTAGACTAGAGACACCAAAAGAAAGGGCAGTGGAAAAATAAGGTAGAGGAAAGAGATATTGTGAAGAGGTGGGTTTTTAAACAGGCATTTTAAACACACCAATGGAGGGAGCCAGACAGTCAGGGCCGGCGCCAGACTATATTGCGCCCTAGGCAGGCGCATTCTGAAGCCTCTGCCCCGCTCCCCCCGCTCGCTTGAGCCCCCCCACTCCCTCACTTGCTCGCTCCCGCCCCCCTCACTCGCTCACCCGCTCACTGCCCCCTCACTCGCCCGCCCGCCCGCTCATTGCCCCCCCATCGCCCGCCCGCTCACCGCCTGTCCGCTCACGGCCCGCCCACTCACGGCCCCCTCACTCGCCCCCTCGCTCACCACCCCCCTCACTCGCCTGTTCACTCACCGCCCTCCCTCGCTCGCCCCGCTCACTCACTGCCCCCTCGCTCGCCCACTTGCTCGCCCGCTCACGCCCACTCCCTCCCGCTCCCGGCTTTGAAGCCAGGACGTTGGGATTGGGGGGGCGGGGCAGAGGCTTCAAAGTGGTGTGCCCAGAAGTGGCTTCCTGGCGCGCCATACTGAAGCCTCCGCCCCGCCCCCTCCAGACTTTGAAACCAGGATGCTGGGATTGGGGGGCAGGGCGGAGTCTTTGAAGTGGCGCGCCTGGAAGTGGCTTCCTGGCACACCGTAATGAAGCCTCCAACCCCAGCGTCCTGGCTTCGAAGGAGCCAAGACGCTGGGGTTGGGCAGCGGCTGGGGCAGCGACTTTGGAACAGCGCGCCCGGAAGCTGGTCTAGGAGAGCAGCTTCCGGGTGCACTGTTCGGCGCCCTCGTTTGCTTGGCGCTCTAGGCCACCGCCTGAGTTGCCTCTATGGCAGCGCCAGGCCTGCAGACAGTAAAGTATTCTAACAAGAGGGGGGAAAGGATTCGATCAGAGAATGGAAGATGCAATTTGGGACTTGTGGAGGTCATGGAAGCCAACAGTATATAAAAGGACATAAAAATAGAGAGAGAATTAATACATAAGTGGCAACAAGAGAATGAAGAAGTTTGAAACTCAACAGAAGTTTAAGTAGGATGTCAATGTGGAGAACAGGAAAGAGAAATAACATGATCATAAACTCATAAACCATCACGCCATTTCGAAGTATGTTTGCATGTTCTATAATTTTATGATCGTGCAATTTATATTTCAAAACAAATGGGCCTTCTTTATTTATTTTTTGGGGAGATTACGAACAGATGTATGGTCTGAAATGCACTGTTGCAAAAGTGAACCAGCCTTTTGCAATGATGCACGCATTGTTTTACATTGTAAAAATATTAATAAAAACTTCAAGCAAATTTAGGGACACCCAGTTCACAGATGCTAACGCTTCCCTTGTTTGCCATGAGCCTGATCTATGCAAAGCAAAGACATAAACTTCACAGCTAGGCTGTGTTTGGCCCGAGTGTGACCTCAAAAAGAGTTCACAGTTTCCTGCTGGTGTGAAAAGACAAGGTCAGTAATTTGTGAGCAGGCATCTGAAGTCTACCTTAGCATTTTGAAAACTCTCTGCCTGTGAGTGGAAGACATGATCAGCACATCTCATTCATCCGACTGCGGTGCATACCACATTCCTGAGCCAAAACCCAAAAATAATTCAATCAGATTTGCTGATCACATATTGCATTTCCTCTATGTCAGCTTTCCAGGTGGTTTATTAGGAAGCAGATAAGAGTTGGCAGTTAATATAAGGCTTTCTATAAATAATGAAGTGCAAGCAATAATATATACTTTGATACTTTTAGTGAGAATTATTTCAGGGGAGGATTGACGGGGAACAACAATCCACCATGGTGCAAGCGATCGTCCGCTTGTCCAATGGAACATCCCCTTGCTCTGCTCCCCCTTACATCCTACCACATGGCCCCTAAATCTGCTCCTAACCTCTGAAGGGGGGTTGGGTTCGGTGTTTGCAGAGGGAATCACAGAATAGTAGAGTTGGAAGGGGCCTACAAGGCCATCGAGTCCAACCCCCTGCTCAATGCAGGAATCCACCTTAAAGAATACCTGACAGATGGTTGTCCAGCTGCCTCTTGAATGCCTCTAGTGTGGGAGAGCCCACAACCTCCCTAGGTAACTGGTTCCATTGTCGTACTGCTCTAACAGTCAGGAAGTTTTTCCTGATGTCCAGCCGGAATCTGGCTTCCTGTAACTTCAGCCCGTTATTCCGTGTCCTGCACTCTGGGATGATCGAGAAGAGATCCTGGCCCTCCTCTGTGTGACAACCTTTTAAGTATTTGAAGAGTGCTATCATGTCTCCCCTCAATCATCTCTTCTGGCTAAACATGCCCAGTTCTTTCAGTCTCTCCTCATAGGGCTTTGTTTCCAGACCCCTTATCATCCTCGTTGCCCTCGTCTGAATACGCTCCAGCTTGTCTGCATCCTTATTGAATTGTGGAGCCCAAAACTGGATGCAATACTCTAGATGAGGCCTAACCAGGGCCGAACAGAGAGGAACCAGTACCTCATGCGATTTGGAAGCTATACTTCTATTAATGCAGCCCAAAATAGCATTTGCCTTTCTTGCAGCCCTAGCAAGCTGTTGGCTCATATTCAGCTTGTGATCTACAACAATTCCAAGATCCTTCTTGTTTGTAGTATTGCTGAGCCAAGTATCCCCCATCTTGTAACTGTGCATTTGGTTTCTATTTCCTAGATGTAGAACTTGGCATTTATCCCTATTAAATTCCTTTCCACCAGCCTTTTTGTTTCACTGGAAGACAGCCAGGTTTGGATATGCTCGTTTGCATCCTTGTTACTCGGAATTCACGGATTTTCGCGGGTCCCTCTCATGATGTCATCTGCCTCCCGTGCGCCTCCCACCCCTTCTAGCCTTTTTCGCAAGCCAAACACACCCACCCAAAAAGTCAGATTTATTTTTAAAGACGGAAATTGCCACACTCTCCCGCTGTGTGCAGAAGCAGTGGGATCAAAACGGCCCACTGAATGGGCCATGTGCATGTTGTTTATTTCCTCTTCCAAAAGAGGAAGTAATGAGGGACAAATGTGCGGGCGGAGAGCCGACGGTAAGCAAATGCGATTTCCCCCTGTGTGATGACATTCTGTAGCATCTAGTTCTTTTCTCCATGTATTTGTTCACTTTTCCTATAAGGAATTTAGAGTGGCATATTTGGACTTCTTTAACAGGTAGTTTGGAGAGTACCACAGTTCTCTTTCACGGTTAATACACAGGGAGTGATGGTTTCCCTTGTTGTGGGAGCAGGAAGCCGTACATTTTGCTCTTATTCAAACATCTTCTGTGGATGTGAACGTGTTCTGTGCCCATGTTTTGCAAATCAGAAATCAGCATTGGCCCTTACAAGCAACAAACCTAGTGACGGACCAGAGCTTAGCATTCCAATTGCTTCTTAAATGAAGAGAAAAGTTGCAAAACACAGAATTCACCATGACTTGATGAAGGAGAGCAGCCTCCAAACCAGCTGCTCTTTCAATCAGCAACATCCAACGGAAGGCAGAACAAATTTCCCAGTGGGCAGGACTGAACGCATTATACACTAATAAGCAGCCACGGAGACACCCAGAAAAAGATGAGCCAACGTATAAGACCTCCAGAGGAAAGCAAGGGCTGTGCCAAACTGCGGTAGGAAAGCGTTTCATCCCTGTGGATTTTATGCCAAACATTTAAAAGCTTCAAATGGAATACAGATGAAGAGAAACAACTGTAGATGTCAGTTTAAGAAGGTGGAAACGAATGCTGTGCTGAAAACGTCTTCGGCATGTTTTTCCCCGCATTTGATTTGATCGGAGAGGAAAAAATGCTTTCAAAAAAATGTCCAAAGGGGAAGAATATTTTGGGGAAATCCTCATGGGTGGAGTTCTTGTGCTTACCTTGCTGATGAGGTGGCCAAGGAGTGAATGTGTGTCCTAGCTTCCATTGTACAATTATCTCTCCAGCCGTCTGCAGCCTCCCAGGTTTCCTGCACTTCAGTTAAAGCTCAGGGGGAAACATCATGAGGCAATTCCATCCCAATGGGCCTTTTTCAGATCAGGGAGTTCAGGCAGCCAGGCAGGCTGCAGGGTGATGGAGAGACGTGGAATAGAAAGAAACTCTCACACACACAGAGGGAGAGAGAGAGACTTTCTACATGAGTTTTTTATTGTGTGCTCATGATTGCTCACTCAAAGAAGTTTGCAGGTCCTTTACACAACATCGTCATCCTCTAAGACCTCTCCTGTACTTAGCAACTATTATCACATTTCTTTTCCTAATGAGGAAAATCTGATATTATTTAGAAATGGCAGAATGAGAGTTTCATATAATTATGCAATTCCACTACAGCATGGTGTCTAGGGTGACCATATGAAAAGGAGGACAGGGCTCCTTTATCTTTAACCGTTGCATAGAAAAGGGAATTTCAGCAGGTGTCATTTGTATATATGGAGAACCTGGTGAAATTCTCTCTTCATCACAACAGTTAAAGCTGCAGGAGCTATACTAGAGTGACCAGATTTAAAAGAGGGTAGGGCACCTGCAGCTTTAACTGTTGTGATGAAGAGGGCATTTCACCAGATGCTGCATGCAAACAAATGACACCTGCCGAAATGCCCTTTTCTAAACAGCTGTTTCTCAAATTCCCAAATGTGCCCTACACAGAGGTTGGCTACCTCTGCCCTAATTATTAGAAAAATCTGAAACTTGAACATTTGTTATTTCTTGTTAAAAAATTCAGGATGTGAATTTTTTGCTTCCACAGAGCTAGTGCAAAACATAGATAGGCTATAATGTTTTGCTGTTGAAGTTCAATTGCTTTTTACTGAGGCCTTGGCAGGATCTACACAGCTGCTTTATAATGGTATTGACAACTGTTCAGGCCCATGTCACATTCCGTATACTGTTTTCAAACCACTTTCAAAGTGTTATATCCTGCTTAGTACAGATCCGGCTCTTATGGAGGTTTGCAGTAGCAGCCAGGAACAAATACCTCTGCTTGCAAAATGCATACTGGATTTATTAACAATTGTACAATATGAAATGCGTGTGTGTACCGTATGTCTGTTTTTAATATATTCCCCAACAACGATCCAAAGTGCTGGAAACATATTTTGCTGCAAGAACATAACGTGGCTATGAAATGAGAGTATAATGTCTTTCCATTTTTCCCAGAGGGCTCCTTTATGGGCTCCTTCGCCTTTTTGTAGCACGTAAATGTAGCGGCGGCATCTGTAATGTATTCTCCCTAAAAAGTTATTGTTGTTGTTCATAGTTTATGTATATATACTGTTTGTCTGCCTGAAGGGCCCGCAAAGCAATGAAGAGCATAAAATACAGTGAAGATATGACACGATAAACAAATGCAACACATCCCTGAGACTCACTGGTTCAGAGGATGTAAGAACGAAAATTAGACCTATCAGAGTTCTGTCAGGTGTTGTTTTTATTCCCTTCAGGATGTTCCTCAAAATCCTGATGGTTATTGTTTCTTTTATTGGAAATACAGCTTCAGGGGATGCAGATGAATTCCACCCTCACCACCCCTTCTTTGTAATTAAAGAGAGAGGGGCTGCAAGAATTCTAGTCACACTTTAGAATAGAGGTTCAAAACCTCTTTCAGCCAAATTCCCTTTCAGAGAAGTTGGGGGGGGGGGGGGAACGTTCTTGTGGTGGGCGGAGCTGAAGGCAGAACAGGGCGGGGCTGAAGGCAAAGATGGCAAGGCGAAAAATACCCATGTATTTTAGCTCAAGGTCGTTACTGTCAGTACCTAGGTCTAAGAAGAAGCATTTAAATCTTGTAAAATGGGCAGGGGCGGAGCAGACATGCAAAAGCCGGGAAACCATCAAATGATCAGTGCGGTTTCGTAAAAGAAGTGACAGAACAGCATATTCTGAACGGAGAGCGCATGGAGGCATGGATCCCCAGCCATTTTGGACCTGGGGGCACATTGCGAATTTGAGACCATGCTGTGGTCACCACCACAAAATGCCAAATCTGTGGGTGGCTTCTATCTGTTGTGTGTATGGATCTTAAGCTGCATCTTATTCATCAAAATCTTTTGTTTCTTGTCTACCAGACACCACAACATCTCTTTAATAAGGGATTGTCTAATTTGGCGAATTGCTGGTGGGCAGCTGGATGGCCACTGGGTGAGCAGAGTGCTGGACTAGAGGGACCCTTGGTCTGATCCAGCATCAGGGCTCTTCTTACGTGCTTCTTTTAAACATAATGTTTTGGCAATGTCCAGTAGTTGCTTTTTGTGGGGAGGAGGTTATTACACAAATAAAGTTTGTACTTGAATAGTCTTTAATGTTATTCACTGATGCTCTATGTGTGTATGTACTGTGCTTTAGAGTTTTAAATTTTGTATTCTTGTTTTTATCTCAATTTTAGAATTTCTGTAAACCGGCCAGAGAGCCCTGGCTATGGGAGCGGTATATAAGTATAATAAATAAATAAATAAATAAATAAATAAATAAAATGAACACGTTCTTTTAAATTATTTACCTGGGGCTGTCTTTGTGGCAGCACTTCGCCATTCCTTCCCCTTGAAACCCCGCCTATCCTGTTCCTGGGTTTCCGGTAACCAATCAGCGGTCGCCATCTGCCCAGAATGCTCCCCAGATTGACTTCGGAAGTCACATGGCGGAAGGGACATGGTGACCTCGCTTTGAAGAAAAAAGTCAGGGTAAGTCCACGACTTTTTTAAAGTGCAGCTTCAGGGTATAACCGTTGCAGCACTGATTTGCAGCCACTGCAGGGTTTTGAAAACATATAGAAACCACCCCCTGCTTCATGGAAATTAACAAGCGAGCAGCCTAAACGGATTCTCTTGCACCGTTTTGACAGTTAGAAGATTCATATTACAACATTGGAAGCATAAATACTCACCTCCTATAATGCAATGGATTGAGGACCTGAACATGCTTTCAGTATTTGAACTGGTGGCATATAAACACCACCTTCAATCGGATACTTATTTGGTCTACTTTTTTTTAAAAAAACACCCATGTATAATTGCTAGAAAGTTGCATGCATTTCAAACAAATCCATGTATGTATATTAAAAAGAATGCCTGGGGTGGGAGATTAAAATAAAATACAAATTCAGGTGCCCATGGGCACCATATCGGGAACCCATTTGTGGGTGTCACTGGAGGTGCCCACGGGTGTTATGGCACCCATAGGGGGCCCACTGGAGTCTCTTACCTTAAGGCAGCCTTCCTCAACCTGGGGCGCTCCAGATGTGTTGGACTGCATCTCCCAGAAGAGCTGGCTGGGGCATTCTGGGAGTTGTAGTCCAACACATCTGGAGCGCCCCAGGTTGAGGAAGGCTGCCTTAAGGCCTTTATGGCCACCATTTGGAAGGAACTGAAGCCTGCAGAAGCAACTGGGTCAGAATACAGTTGGTTTATCCAGTTCCACCAACCCATAACCCCGTCAACATGCATCTGTGATCCTGACAAAAGGATAAGAACAAAATCTCATAGAAGAACACTCCATGGACTAAGGAACCAAGGACGAAGAGAGCAGTGGAATTAAAAAATGCAATCATGGTTACAAAGAAAAGCACTAGGAAAAGAAAAAATTCCCCAAGGTTATCTGTGCATATAAGAAGCAGCCAGATCATTTAAAAAGACAAAAGGCAGCTGGAAAGCTCGCCTGATGCCGCGTCATCCTCAGAAACAAACATCAAATGTGGATTTTGCTTTCAGGCTCTTAACAGCGAAATATTGATGAAAGATGAGTGTTTTGACAAGGGAGAAAGGAAGCTGAAGCCGGGGTTTTGGAGAGGGAGGGTTAGGGCCTTTCTCGCAATCACGGCATGTCTGGTGCAGGAGCCGGGAGGGCAGGGAGGAAGAGGGGGCAATCCAAGTCCCGACAGCAGGGGTAGTCAGTGTGGCTCATGACACCCAACAAATTTAATCTTGACTTGCCTTCAGGCTGTAGCTGTAAAAGCTCTGAATTCTGGACTATGGACAATATCCCAGTGGAGGCTGATGGCTCCGATGTCAGTGGGGCAGTGAACCCTTGGATAGCTCCTTTAGAGTTCTGACTGGTTCCGACTGAAACCTGGAGCGGATTCTCCACTCCACTGACATCGGAGACACCAGCTTCCACTGTAAAATATAACCCTTAAGACAATTCCACTTTCAACAGCAAACCTGTGCTCTATGAACCCCCCAGTGTGTACAATGTGACCGGGACACGTTCCAAAATAAACACAATTGTCCTGACCATTTCTCTGGATTCCTTATGACAGGAGGACAAAGAATGTGAGCAAATCTAAGAGTGGGATACGACGGGATCAGGATCCAGTCCCAACCAGGGAGCAATCGGGGGGGGGGGGGGAGCGGTGGTGGATAAACGGGATTTCCCAGAATTATTTTCTTGCCCATGGCACACCACAAAATGACACACCTGTTGGTCGCGCCTGTTTGAAACAAAAGAAAACCATTCATCAGATTCCAAGGAGCAACGAAGAGAGCCGTGCTGATGATGGTTGTTATTAAATGAACAGAATTCGTGACTTCTCTGTCTAAGCTTCTATGGAGGTGAGCGAGGCAGCAGTTCATAGCACCCCTAAACTGAGGAGAGGGCCCACATGCCGAAGCCAGAGCAAAGCAGAGCATCTGCAGGTAAGTTCATCTGGCCTCAGTTCCAGACTGTTAGGACAGGAAAGAATACAGGCATTAACGGTGCAATCCTATGCAGAAAAGAATCCAACATCCTGGCTGGGGAAAGCTGGGAGTTGCTGGACTTTTTCCTGTCTAAATATGCATGGGATTGTGCCCTACGAATGTGAATTTGCTTTCCTGGGTCAGCTCAAGCGCCATCTAGTCCAGTGTTTTGCTTCCAACATAGCACCAGGCAGATGCCTCTGGGAAACTCACAAGCAGGCTGTGAGGGAGATTACTTTTCCCTGGTGTTTGTCCTCTGGCACTCAGAAATATACTTCACGTTTACAGGGCCAGCTCAAGACATTTTGCAGCTTGAACGAGAAGTCAAAATGGCGCCCCCTTCCATTCCATGGACTGGTGGTTGAATCTTTTTTCAGTACTGTCAATAGCACAGCATCCTTCACACCAGAAGGCAGCAGGCTAGCTAGGCTGTGTGGCCTGCAGCCCTTTCTTCCAACATCTTGCTGCCACCTCCTAACATCTGCCACCTGAGGTGACTACTTCACTCTGCCTAATGGTAGAGCCGGCCTGGAATGTGTGGATGGAAGTTCTACTTAGCGATCACAACCTCTGAATGGCTGGGCCCACATGAATCTGTCTGATCCTTTAAAAAAGCCATCTCAGAGGTCCTTCAGGTGTGGCAGCACTGCTGTTTTATTTATTTATTTATTTATTTATTTATTTATTTATTTATTTATAAACTTTATAAATGCCATGGCAGACAGTTGTCTCTGGATTCTTTCTATGACACTGTTTAAAGGTGGGGGCAGTCACCTAATCATTCCCCCGTTTTAAAGGTTTTATATTTTCAGGTTTTAGTGTTTGCGAACCACCCAGAGAACGTTAGCTATTGGGTGGTATAGAAATGTAGGAAATAAATAAACTTGCAAGGTGTGCTGCCACCCACACATATACCATGAGCTAATCGCATCTTTTTTTCTTGTATTGGAAATTTTACATTTGAGGAGAAATCCAGGAAAAATTAAGCCTGCTGACATCCTTTGGTATTGATTTTGCTAGCTTCTGCATTTCTTTAGAAGTCAGGATGTCAGATGGAGGGGGCAAGGGGTGGGAGAATCAATGGATAAAATCTGTTCAGCCAGAAACCTGGATCTTGGAAAGCGGACAAACCCAAAATATGAATTGGATAGCGTAGCACTACTCTACTACCGGCACTTTGAAAACCTTCTTCTGAAAGTGGTGGAGCCCGGGTTGATATTAGCTGTCTTTTGAAAGAATTATGCAACATGAAACTTTTCTTCATCATCGATTGCCACAGACAGACAGTCTCTATGTTGACAATAATCGTTTTCATCTTGTTTTTGTTTATCTACTTCCCTAGTTCGTGAATTGCCTAAGCCAGACTTTAAAAAAAGAGAGAGAGAGAACTGGAGGATTGATAGGCGTACCTTAGTTTCTTTCATTTCCCTTTGTTTAATCTCCTTCCTTACATTTCTGCTAGACTGGTTTGTACTTACAGCCGGGCATGGCAGTATGGTGTGTGTGTGTGTGTGTGAGAGAGAGAGAGAGAGAGAGAGAGAGAGAGAGGGAGGGGAGGGAGAGAGAGAGAGAGAGAGAGAGAGAGAGAGAGAGAGAGAATTATCACACCAGCATTATACTGTGCAATCACTGCGAATTGCGTGCAAAGGACTCCGAAGTTTTCCATCTTATAATCTGCTTTTATTGTGAAGTACTCTGAAGTTTTCAGTTTATAATCTGCTTTGACTGTGAAGTACTCCCGTGCATCCTGCTTTAATTGTGCTATTTTGCTACTAGTTTTCGAGTGAATCATTTGTTGTTTTCCGAGTGGCCACTGGGGCGCAGGAGCAGGATTTGATATGTTTAAATAAAAATTAAGCAAATGCTTACATCTGCGTGAGTTTTAAAGACAAAGACATCAAAATTGGGACAGTAATCGATATTAAGGAGAGCTTTACGCATACCAAATCTGAATCAGATTGGGTCATCCGTTGATTTTTTTAATGGTTTTTTTTACATTTCCCCCCTTAAACCCTTTGCAAAGGATCTTAGGAGCGCTGCCGCCCAGGGTGTGATTTAGCAACAACAACAACGGCAGCAGCTTAGTGCTGTAGGGGATAATTCAAGGGAAACAGATATGTTGGATGAAGCAGAGAGAGAGAGAGAGAGAGAGAGAGGAGAGCTAGACATTTACTCACATATATTTTGAGCCTGTAAATCGTACCAGCAGCCTTGGCTCCCATGGTGCCTGATTATTATGGTGCATTGCCTCCCTCCACCAGTTGTCCCTTCCTCTTGTCTAAAGCACAAGGAACTCTGGGACTGGCAGCTCTTGAGAAAGCATGTCACATAATGAAGCACTACTTTCTCTGCCTCTCAATCTACACTTCCTCGGTTAAGTGCACAAGCACACGCTCTCCATTCATTCAAGAGAAGGGCCTGGGCCAGCAACTCAGAGCTCAGAATGTCACTTGTTCGGCTCTGACACTGACTGTAGCAACTCTCACAAGATCTAGGAATAGGGACACACAGATATAGGTTAAAATTCTCATAAATATATCCTCAAACATGAACTGCAATGTAGTCCAACACATCTGGGGGCTGTCTTCACGGGGCCGAGTTGGCACCGCATTCCCCCTAAACCCCACGGTTTCGCTCTTGCGGGGTGGTGTTGGGTTATCCCCGATGCCCCGTAGGCAGGGCTCCTGCAGCTTTAACTGTTGTGATGAAGAGAGAATTCCACCAGGTGCTGCGTGCATACAAACGACACCTGCTGAAATCCCCTTTTCTATGCCACTGAGAAAGATACAGGAGCCCTGTCCATCTTTCCATATGGTCACCCTAACACAGCCCCACCTAGACAGTTGTACGACTCTAAACATCTATGGCACGATTATCTGGGGAAGATATCTTTCTCCTCGCACTCCTAGTCTCTGCCGCCAGCTTGAGCCCTCCACCATCTGTCCCAGTGTAAACACTCATGTCGGTGCAACCCCAGCTGCGTTGTTGCGCATTTCGTGACATACCAAACGGCTGAGGTGCTTGAGCTCCCACCCACCCCTCAGCGCCGTGGAGCATTCAACCTGCTGCGCAGTGTGCGCTGCGAAATCTGGGCATCCTTTGTTACTCGCAAGAGGAAAGGGAGGCTCTTGCATCCAGGCCTGGCGTCAAGAGTAGGAGTGACAGGGCATCGGCCAAGGGCCCACATGCCAGCAGAGGCCCACTGACAAGAGCCCCCCGGGCTTGCTCCTGTTCTTCACCACTGCACCCTGATTGTTCACCTGCCTTTCATTGGTGAGAGTGAGGAGCAGTCAATGCCATGGCCTTGCTTGCTCCCTGGCTCTCTGGCTGTCAAGCAAGCAAGTGGGAGCAAGGAGGAGGAAAAGGAGGAGGAGGAAAAGGAGGAGGAGCAAGAGCACCTGGTGACAGTGAGAAGGAAGGGTCATGGAGAGGGGGGCCCCACTGAGGGTGTCCTGCCCAATGGCCCTCCAAAACCCGCAGCTTGGCACTGCTTGTACCTGTACTCTAAACTGGAGTGGCTACCCTCAACCCAGGCCTTGGGATCCCACTTGTGCAACCTGACCCTACGCAGGCTAACTCGGAAGAAAGCCCCATTTCCCACCACAGAAGCCAGATCAGCCTTTGCCAACCTGGCACCCCTCCAGACAGGCTGGGCTACAACCCCCATCGTTCTGGCTGGGGATGATGGGAGGTGTAGTCCAGCCCTTCTGGTGGGTTGAGCCAGATCATCTGGTGGCGGAGGAGGAGGAGGAAGGGGGAGTGAAGCCGTCTCTCCCTTTTTCCATCCCGTCTTTGTTGGTGCCTTTCTGTTTTTGCAGACTTCAGGCTTCCCCCAGAACACGACTCCTCCCCTCTTGTTTCTCTCACTGGCCCCACTGCTGACTCCGTTGCTGTTGGCACGGGGGTAGTGAGTTGGCTGTTTACATAGGGTGACCATCTGGAAAGGAGGACAGGGCTCCTGTATCTTTAACAATTGCATAGAAAAGGGAATTTCAGCAGGTGTCATTTGTATGCATGCAGCACCTGGTGGAATTTGTTCTTTATCACACCAGTTAAAGCTGCAGGAGCTCTGCCCTCTTTTGTATGTATGTGGTCAAGAGGGCAGGGCTCTTTCAGAGGGAATTTCACCAGGTGCTGCATGCATACAAATGATACCTGCTGAAATTCCCTTTTCTAGACAACTGTTAAAGGTACAGGAGCCCTGTCCTCCTTTCCATAGGGTCACCCTAGTTTACAGGACAGGATCACGTATTTCCTCTTGGGAAGAACTCTGCACAGTCAATTCTCCTCCCTCAGAATAGACACAAAAGGAGGTAAGTCACCCTCTACGCTAGGCGATGGCTTTCCACTTGGACTTGCCAACGTTGTGCACTGTTAGCCTCTGAATCTGTAAAGGAGGATCAGTTACCTAGGGAGGTTGTGGGCTCTCCCACACTAGAGGCCTTCAAGAGGCAGCTGGACAAGCATCTGTCAGGGATGCTTTAGGGTGGATTCCTGCATTGAGCAGGGGGTTGGACTCGATGGCCTTGTGGGCCCCTTCCAACTCTGCTATTCTATGATTCCATGATTCTATGAAAAAAGAAAAACCAGCCCAAAGTCTAGCACCAAAGGTGATTCCAGAAGTGGCCGCTAGAGGTAGCACTGGGACACCTCTTTCCCCAACCTACATCTGCTTCCTCAAACTTTTTACCTTTCAGCTCCTGCCTTCCTGAATCTTCTCTTCCTTGTGTCCCCCTTAAGCCAACCCCAGATGACTGTGGAGACTTTCCTGCACACAGAAACGACTGTGGGCACCACCACAAAATGCCTAGTTGCTGGATCTCCGCTTTAGCGTCTACCTGCATCTTATTCCGCAAAAAAACTTTTGTTTTGTGTCCATTGGACACCACAACATCTCTTTAATACTGGAGTTTCTAATTCACCTAGTTGCTGGCAGTCCAATGCAGCTGCTTATTATATTTTGCCATGGCCAATAGTTGCTTCTTTGGGGGAGGAGGTTATCACACTGATAAATTTTGTACTAGACCAGTCTTTAATATTTACTGATATACACACTCTTTTAAATTATTTACCTGCTACATGGAAATTAACAAAAAACTCTATGGATTCTCCAGACCCCTTTGACGGCTAAAAGACTGATATTACAACACTGGAAGGATAACCACTCACTTTCTATAATGCAACGGACTGAGGATCTTACCACACTTTCAATATTTGAATGGGTGGCATATAGACGCCACCCTCAAATAGAGACCTATTTGGGTATTTGGTCGCTTTTGTTAAAGCCTATGTATAATTGCTAGAAAGTTATATGCAGTTCATGAATATTCATTGCTATGGATATATACAAATCTGTGTACGTATATTAACAGAATAGGAAAAAATCAAAACATTCTGTGGGTGCCTACAGCTGCCTCATTGGAGACCCCTGAACTATGGATTCTGCAAGAATCTTTCATCAGGAGGAGCCATTCAAGGCAGCCTGGCTGCTGAGAGGAGGCAAGAAACCTTGTAGATTTCTTTCTACAGTAGCCCTGTGAAAAATTCCCATGAGTGGTGGTCCTCACTACAGTTTAAGAATCACGGCACTACATTTAAGACTAATTTTATGGCCCAAGGGATGCTTTTCTAAGTGCGCCTTAGTGACAGTTCCTTTATAGGGGCCTCAGCTACAAGAAGTCTTTTCTCCTTCAGTTTCAACTGCTGAGCAGTTAGTAATTAATACTCCAGAGACATAAAAGAGTTAAAGTTCATTTTTTATTTTTATTTTTTTAAAAAAACCATTTATGAATCATTTTGAAAAGACAAATGGTGAAGAGACATTGCTGTATTAATGAATTCTCCACTTGTGTTTTGGAATCCTTTAGCTGAAAATCATAACCTTGTTCTTCCTATGAATGATAGACACTAGTTTTTGTGTGTGTGTTTTAAAGAATAATTGGCCAATGCTGATATTAATCTCCTCAAGCAGATCTGAGTGCAGGAAATGAGGACCCTCTCCTCAGCATAAAGAAGAAAGGACAATTTCCTTTCACATACCCTCGCTGGTAAAAAAGGATCACCTCTCAGATCTAAGGCACTGTCATTAACAAACAGGTTAGAGAGAAATAAGGGCAGGAGGATACATCCTTGTTTAACCCTACAAGTCACCAAAAATATTTTCAGACATATATCCTGCAAGGGAAAATCTCACTTGGATATTGGACTCTTCATATAAAAGTTGTAATAAAATCAAAGGGTGCTGGTTTCTATCTATTGAATCAAAGGCTGCACAAAAATTGAGAAATGCCACATAAAGTGGCATTTCCAGAAGGTTCGACCATATAACACCTGCTCTGGTCTGCTTGCACTGGCTGCCTGTATGTTTCCGAGCCCAATTCAAGGTGCTGATTTTGAGCTATAAAGCCTTACACTGCTTGGAACCACAATACCTGACGGAACGCCTCTCCCGACGTGAATATACCCGGTCACTACGTTCAACATCTAAGGTACTCCTCCGGGTGCCTACTCCGAGAGAAGCTCGGAGTGTGGCAACGAGAGACAGGCCTTTTCGGTGGTGGCCCCCAGACTATGGAACGATCTCCCTGATGAGGCTCACCTGGCGCCAACGCTGCTATCTTTCCAGCACCAGGTTAAGACTTTCCTCTTTGCCCAGGCATATGGCAGCACATCTTAATCACCCACACGTTTAGTTTTTAACGGTTTTTAATGCTTTATGTGTGTATGTTCTGTGTTTTAAAATTTAAAATTTTGTATACTTGTTTTTATCTCTATTTTAGAATTTCTGTAAACCGCCCAGAAAGCTCTGGCTATGGGGGTGGTATATAAGTGTAATAAATAAATAAATAAAGTTTGGCCCATACTTATTGATCAAATGGTCAAATAAAAATCCATGGTGTAAAGTAGATTACCTGCTCAGAGACCATCTTGTCCTTCAATTAATCTTATTCATTCATTCATTCACAGTAATCTGTATTATTATTATTATTATTATTATTATTATTATTATTATTATTATTATCCCGCCTTTTGCCCAATACTGGGCCTCATGCTAAGAATCCCATGCTAAGAATCGCAAATCAGAAAGAAAGAAAAACCTTTGTTTCAGAGCTGATTCCTAGTTTGAGGCAGCCCTTGGTAAACTGCCTTTTGGTTGAATCCACTCCCATGACAGGGGTCTATAGTGGGCTTATTTGGCAGTGGCAGCCAGCAACTCTACAATCCATGCTTATATTCATTTCCCAAAACGTCTCAGATGCAGCGTGGAGTTTTCCCACAATGCTCCAGAATTGAGCTATATCAGGAACACTGTGGGAAATTTAAATGGCAGATCCAAGCTGTTCTGTGGGGGGGGGGGAGTACTGGCATAAGCACAGCAATATGCCCTTCAAGCATGCTAAGCCCCTGAAACCTGTTCAAAGAAACCATGGGGCTGTTCACACACAACATGTTAACCCACACTCAGTGGCTGAGTGTGGTTTGTTGTTGAACCGTGGGATGTTTCTGGAATCGTGAGTTAACGTGTCGTCTGAACTCAAGACATTTCCACAGGGTGGCTTGTTAACCATTCAGTGTGGCTTATTAAACAATCTGAGCAAAACAGCAACAAATCATGGGTCCACCAGGTGGCTTGTTCAAGAAAAAATAAGCCACATTGCATGGTTAACAAGTCACCCTGAGGGAAATGTCCTGGGTTTAGGCAACATACTAACCAACAGTTTGACACCCACAATTCAACAACAACCCACATTCAACCACTGAGTGTGGGAAGCGTGTTGTGAGAACCCAGTTCATGTATTTGTTCGTTCCCTGGTGTACCAAGTCCAATTCAGCACACAAAGAGGAGAGTAGATGAAGTATGGGTCAAACAACATTTATTCTGCAGAATAAAGAGGCACAAGAGCTAATTGCTACAAAGCATGTGCCTACCTTGCAAGGGGGGTAGCTAGGTATTTATACACTATCTTCTCTGGTGCCACATGCATAAGCACCATCTAACAGGACATTTCTAGCTAAAAAGAAAATACATGGAAATACAGTTTCTGTTCTTTTGGCACGCATCTTACTAAAAGAGATAGGTACTCATTGTTCTTTAAGAGAACATTCACTTGATTTTGGAATCAAGTGATTCTAGGAATCACTTGATTCCTAGAATCACTAGGAATATAGTGATATCTAGGAATAGATATCATATCTAGGAATTTCTTGGCTTCTTAGCAACTCTGCCTCAGAGCTGGGCGCATATTGACACTGGGACTGCTTAAAGTGCAATCCTAAGGAGTAAATATGCACCAGATTGTGTTGTTAGAAAATTAAGCAACCTATTGGTTGCTTTCCTTTCTCGTTCTCAACTGCCTCACATGCATCTAATCTAAAGAACTGCACAAAGCTAGAAGATTTTTGTTTTTTTTCGTCACACTCTACAGTATGGGATACTCTTTGTGGCAAATGCAGCAAGGCCTTCCCTGAGAATTGTAGCGTTCTAACAGGGGAGATCATCTTTCAGGTAACCTTGTCCTGCTTATATATTGATAATAACACCTTGAACTTGGCTCAATAGCAAACTATCAGCCGGTGCAGCTCTTCCAGCACAGGCGTTACATGCGCCCCTTCCTTGGAATATTCCGCTCTTGGCAACACATCTCCCCCCTCCCAGTGGCCACGGCTATTGGAGCGCCCCACAACTTCAGATGGTACATCAACTGTGGACAGGAATAGCTTAACTACTGTGATCCATGCATTGGTAATCTCAAGACTGGAGTATTGTAGTGCTGTCTATGCACCCTTGCCCCTCAACCAGGGGTTAAAGGCTCGCTACCTGGGCACGTTAGCAGCCAATCAAACACACGAGGCTGGAGAATGCTCTTAATCCATTTACTTCCAATACTGTAGCATGAGGGTGCTCTCTGGTTCTACAAAATGGAGGCACCCAGAACAAAGGAATCTCAGTCTATTTATAGGCCCTGACTACAAGAGGGTGTTAGTCTCTTTCTAACCCTTCTATTGGTCAGTTCTGGATTAGCAAGTCAAGTTACATTCAATTCTCAAGTTAAGGTGCACCATCTCATTGAGTCATAGGTTACATTCAATGCTCCATTGGTTGAAAGTTTTTCCCTTTGTCTGCTAGCACATGATGTCCACCATTAAGGAATGCAAATCTGGCATGTAGCCACCTGTAGCCACCCTTTGGCAGAGAAGCCATCTTTAATCCTTGGCACATTACATTCTTAGGCAAGATGAAATCTCTCCCTGCCTCTATCAACACCCTCCTTTTTTATCCTGTTTTCAGCACTGGGTGTTTTCACGTCTGTGCGCAGTTGCGCTCTTTCAGCTCATGTATCTTTTCACCTGGAGCGCTACTATGCTGGCGAAATCTCCCATCCTGGCCCCACATTCTCCTTTCTCCTGAAGTTAATTTGTTATTTTTAAATATATATATATATATATATATATATATATATATATGCACAAATACAATAGTACGGCAGCCTGAAACTGTGCAATTACATTAAAACAGCACACTATACTTTCTCCTAAGATCATATTAAACAAACTCCAGGGAGAGAAGGAAGGGAGGCCGTTTGTAGGGAGCAGAAGGATGCACATGGGCAGAGGCTGTTGCTGCTGCTTGGCTTCGGAAAGGTTTACAGGGGAGGAGGAGCTGGTGCCTTGCTCCATTTCTTTTTTAAAAAAAAGCCTTTAAGAAGCTTCCCAGTTCTAGGGAGGCGCAGGGGTGAACCACCACCACCCCTGTCCCGGTGCATTTTCCACATTTCTTTTAAGGTGAAAATGTACCTGTGGCCATGCCTGCTCAGGAGTAAGAACATAGCGTTAAATGGGACCTCTCTCCTTCCCCTTTCATGGTTGAGCGGAGAACCACCCCACCCTCCTCTTTTGTTAGCAAGACCGCCCTTAGACACACACGCTCTCAACAAAGAATGAGACAGTCGGATAGAATGCAACAACAGCAATACACAGGAGGGCGGAGCGCATTCACTTCACATGGAGGGGGAGAAACTAGACTTTCCCCACTCCAAAAAGAAACAAAAAATGGAGGGGAAGAGGCGAAATGAGTACAGGCCAGGGATGACGTCATGTGAGTACCGGGCTGCAAAACCGCATACCAGGCATGGCGAGTGTGCAATAAATCGCTGGTGTGATGGTGCTCTGTGTGGGGCTGCCCTTGAGGCTGGTTCTGAAGATGCAGCAAGTGCAGAATGCTGCAGCCAAGCTGTTGAACTGAGTGCGTTGTCAAGTGTACCCAACACCTGTGTTGAATGAGCTCCTCCGGCTGCCGGTTCACTACCAAGCCATGTTCAAGGTATTATTATTGAAATATGCTGGTACTTTGGCCCCACCCCTTTTTGCCTTTGGCTCCGCCTATCATTGGAATGCAGCCCTGAAAAGCCTCTCCGAAACTGAATTTGGCCCCCAGGCTGAAGGAAGTTCTGCTTGTTTGCTTTAAAGTACCACAGGCCTCTTTTTGTGTTTTGGGAACAAAAGGCTAACATGGTTATTCCTCTAAAATAGCTTTCCCCAGCCTGGTGCCTTCCAGATGTTTTGGACTACAACTCCCAGCATTCCTGACCATTGGCCAGGTTGGCTGGGACTCATGAGGGTTGCTGTCCCCAGCATCTTGGAGGGTGCCAGTTGGGGGATACTGTGCTAGAATGTGTCCAAAGCTGAACAAATGCCTTAATAAGGCACACTGTACAACACAAGTTGCCGTTCTATCCTTCCCCCGCTTTCTTTCGCTGCCTCAATTCCGTGGCTCCAGTTGAATCTGCTTTGCGTGGTACAGGTCTCCAGGTCAGAGAAATGTTGTTAAGTTAACAGGAAAGAAAAAAGCCCTTTAGAGCTTGTGCAGAGAAGGATTGTTATATATTTTTTCCCTAAATGGAAGGAAACTTCTATGCTATAAAAGTTGAAATCTAACATGTTCTAAGACAGAAGACTGACTAACCAAAAGCCCATCTGTCTCCTCCTATCTGGGACTGGGAAGGGGTTAGGCCCTTGGCGTCTTTCTTCCTTGCCCTTGCTAGTTAATTAGTTCAATACATCTGTGAATTTAATAATTTGATTGGATATATTGTTTTTTTGGAGGGGTTAATTGCATTTTTAAATTAAAATTGCATTTTTCTTCTGCAAGCTGGCTCAGGGAAACTTTTGAGCGGTGATGGGGAAGCTGGATAAAAAGTTCCTAAACTAAAATAATTCGGCCTCTTCTCTCCCTGCCCAGACGCAACATATGTTCTTGCCTCTTGAAAACACCAGGCCAGCTTTCCCCATACCTGTCTGGGGATGATGGGAATTGTAGATCAACCTGTCTGGAAGTCACCACGTTGGAGAAGGCTGCTCTAAGCCGTGTTCCTCTCCCAGAATCTCCATGGATCCTTCCTGGCTGTTGGTCTTCTATCTTAGAACAACATCTTATATTGCAACCTTTATTGCTTAAAAGTTAACAGCCATTTGGGCGGAGGTTGTGGGATGGATAATAATCCTGCGTACAGAACTTTCTTTTTTGTGTCAGCCTTTTCCAATATTCTTTAGCTCTTAAGGTTACCCAACCATTTATTCAAGCACCCCTCATCCAAGATCAGTATACTGTTGCTAAGATGTAATAGCAGGGGGAGGAGAGATAAGAGCGGAGAGGATGGATGGGTAGAAGATACCTGCACATTTATTTCCAGTGGCAGTTTATTACATCGCCGTTGCTGGAAAAAGCTCTAGACCAGTCGACGTTGCTGTAGATTTCTCTCATTTGACTGACAGCACTTTGGCATTAAATTACTTCTCGGTGGCTCTAGAGGCAGAAGTTTAATTACCACAGTTTCCCCAGGGGTAGTAGAAAGAGACAATATAGAGAGTAGAGTATAACTCCATCAGTCCTCCAGGGCACAAATTGTTGGGTAGAGTGGCCTTTACGAAGGAAGCACCCTCTGTGGTGAATTCAAGAGATTGTTGTTGTTGCATTTATATCCCACCTTTTTTCCTCCAAGGAACCCAAGGCGGCGTACATAATCCTCCTCCTCTCCTTTTTATCCTCACAACAACAACCCTGTGAGGTGGGTTGGGCTGAGAGTCTGTGACTGGCCCAAAGTCACGCAGTGGGTTTCCATGACCGAGTGGGGACTAGAACCCGGATCTCCCGACTCCCAGTCCGACACCTCAGCAAGTGGTCAAACAAAGAGGAGCCACTGACATCGGAGCGACCACCCTCCACTGCTCATCTTCACACAAAGGTTCTTGATACCATCACTGTTTTCATGGCAAATACTTAGGCGTGCGCAGCACGTTTTATTAGGGTGTGCAGCCAGGGATTTTTTTTTTGAAAAAGGTGAACATTTATTGAATAAATCATAAAGGACATTATTTTTATTCATTTATTTATTAAGCACTGTAGACACTCATGCCCTACTCTGCATTCGGCTTGCCTGATCACAGGAGGGCCATTGCAGGTGGGGGGGTGAGGAGACGCTCCTTGAGCCCCAGTATTGGTGGGGCTTTGTGGTGACAATGGCCAGAGGAGGGGCTTACGAGGCAATATTAGCCTTCAGGCCCTTCCTCCTGGCCTCTTTGAAGCATGGCTCCCAGCAGAGCAATTCCTTTTCATTCCTGCTGCCGGAAGCAATAGCACGCTGTTGGTGGCAGCAGGGCAGGCAGAGGGCAGCCAGGACCATTCCTGCTGTGTCTGGATCCCCCTCTGGATCCCTACTCAATGCCCCCCCCCAATATGGCACTTATTGCGTGAGACATTAGGGTGTGCCTGGGCACACCTGGAACATCCCTTGTGCGCACCAATGGGCAAATATTTCACATGGAAATAAGCCACTGCACACATACCAATAAAAAGAGAATCGTTCACAATATAACAGCTGTGTCACTAAACTGAGTAGCCCCATGGATTATTATGCCTCTTTCATCTGGAAATCCTGCCTTTTCGTCTCTGAGGTGTTTTAGATGTTTGGGTTCCTCAGTGATGAAGGGACGGGCATTCTGCACAGGCACAGAAATATTCTTATCTTCCTCTTCTTTGTTACTTCACATACCCCAAGGGCTGATTCTTGGCAATGAAAGCAACTCCAAGGGATGTCCTAGACCGACATGTTGGGACATGGCTTTAAACTGTAATTCAGGCTCAAATTAACTGGATGGTCTAGCAAGTCACAGAGTTTTTAACTAACATTTTCTAGTCTGTAAAATGGACGAAATGGAAGCCTTCTTCAAAGGCCTGTTTTAGTTGTTAATAAATCATAGAAATTGTTCTGAAAATCTCCACGTTTAAAAAGAGCTATGAAATGATAAAACCACACAGCAAAAATCCAACCGTAGTTAAATCCAAGCACATTAGCTTATTATCACCCGCATAAAGAATTCCTCAGTTCTCTGGAGAAGCAACTCATACCCATGCATAAAAAAATAATAATTACAGTCTTCATATGCGTGCTATGAAACCATCATCTCACAAAGAAGTACACTTACATCTCAAATACACTTCTACACACTAACACACGCAAAAGGTGCTGCTGTTAACATTCACACTCCTCAAAGGAGAAACTGTTCACATACACACACACACACACACACACACACACACACACACACACACGTACATTTCCCCATCTCCCATTCCTACCACAGACCACAAGGGATTATACCGAACCTGAAATGCTAATGGCTCACACAAACAAATCCACAAATGGCCAAAGGTGTGTCAGCAGCAACAATCGATACATAGATCAAAATGTTTCTATCCAGAGAAAAATGGGTAAAAAGGGAGGTGTCCATAGACACAGATAAGCCACCAAAAGAGAATAGAATGATTATATAACACAGGCAGCAATCACCACACATAGAGAGACCAATCTCTCTCTCTCTCTCTCTCTCTCTCTCTCTCTCTCTCACACACACACACACACACACTACAGAAGCATACATCCTCAGAATCAGAAATCATCATAGCACACAAAAGACACACAGAAGAGGGAAGCACTCTTTACAGGAAGGGATAATTCTCCGCAAAGGATGCATAAACAGTCAGAAATGATCACACACAAACTTCATACACACACAGAGGTATTCTCACAAAAATACCCAGGCAAGGATGCAAAGAGAGAAGGTGTGTTTATGAGTGACAGAGGGGGTGGACAGAAAAAGAGAGGGGGGAGATTAGATAGATAGATAGATAGATAGATAGATAGATAGATAGATAGATAGATAGAAGCTGGCTGTATGTGGGAGTGTGAAGGCCACGGGGGAGACACCAGGAGAGCGAGAGAGATGACTTATAATTAAAGTCAGAGAACAAAAGGCATCTCAGGTAGAGACTGCGGCAGCCAGACAAAGAGATGGGAAAGGTTAGAGACGGAGGTGTCTGCAGCCTGGAGCTGACTGAGGGATCCCTGCACAAGGCACCTTCTCCACTCCAGCTGCAGCTGTATTGCAGCACTGGGTGAGGGATTGCCATCCTCCGATGAACAGCTCCCCTCTCCCCAGACCCTCTGGCTAGCCGCCCCTCCACCCCAGATGAGGAATCCCTGCATATGCAGCCAACTCACTGCCTTGGGGTTCAGGGATCCTCTAATTCTGTCCATTACCAAGATGGGCCAGCACCAGGCAGGAGATCCCTGTGCAAAATGTCACCTGAGTCCAGCTTTTATTCCATAGAGACAAATCTCTTTTACTGGGCAAAGAAGGTGCAAGCGTTCAGGTTTCACAGCACTCCTCATCAGTCAACATGAGTATTTAGAGCACAGAGGGTGTGCGTTTTGTAAAGGCAGTTTTTGAAAAAAGTATCCTGTAACGAAGCCGAAGGTTTTGTCGGCAGGCTAGCAAGCATTACAAGAAAGAGATTTAGGAAGCAGGGGGGTTAGGCCAAGTTGTCATTGATCGAAGAACAGATCAAGACAGGGAAGGAAATGAAAGGCGAGAGAGAGGGAAAGAAAGACTAATTGGGCCAGCAGGAAGCTAGCAAACGAGACTATGGATTTAAAGGTTAGAGAATCTCTTGAGCTCCCAATAAAATTCCCCCACTGCCTGTCAAATGGCCGCCCCCGTTGGGATATAATTAAGAAAGGGGCCCCAGCTGGTGAGGTGAGACAAAAATGACAAGTGTCACTCCAGAGAATGAGGGCTCTGCCAGAGAAGCATGAAGAGCATTGAATTGGCTGGCTGAAGATAAACGGGGCGTGTGTGTATGTGAGAGAAGAGCCGTTCCTCTTTTCAGGAGGGCCCTGGCGCCAGGCCAGAAAAGGATGGCATTGGCCAGGGGGTGGCAGGTGGGGACAAAGGGAAATGCGTCAGCCTCCAAGGAGGAGGGAGGGTTAACAAGGAGATGTTTTAGGATCTCATTAGCACAGTGTGACTTGCTGTCTCACCACGGAACCTGCCTCTTAATTAGGTCTCCGCTGGGACAGAGACAACCAGATGCGTCACTCATTACTTCCATGTCTTAGCTTTATGACAGGACTCCTGGGTTTGGTAGGAGGAGAGTAGGATCTAATGGGATACAGCGAGGAAGGCGCACGAGAGCCAGGGGCTCATCTACACCAAGCAGGATATTCCGCTATGAAAGCGGTATATAAAAGGCAGGAGCCACACTACTGCTTTATAGCAGTGCTGAAGCGCACTGACCACTTTTGGGGCCCATGACACATCTACACCAAGCAGGATATAACACTATGAAGGTGGTATGAAAGCGGTATTTAGTATGTGTCAGGGGCCCCAACAGTGGTCAGTGCACTTCAATACCGCTCTAAAGCAGCAGCGTGGCTCCTGTGTTTTATATAGCACTTTCATCGTGCTATATAAACTGACAACTGTTTGGGCCCATTGACATATACTGTATTCCACTTCCATACAGGTATATTCTGCTTGGTGTGGCTCCTGCCTTTTATATAGCACTTTCATAGTACAATATCCTGTACGGTGTAGATGAGGCCTTTGAAATTTCCTTTCTTTCGTTTCTTGTGGGCATTTTGGGCCTAATTGGAACCAATCACCTGATTTTCTAAGATTTTTCCTCCCTTAATTTTAATTTTTTTAAAAGATTTTTCTACCAAGCATATTGCCGGTCATCTTCTGTATCCACTTCTAGAAGTGTCCAAATCTATGCTTTTCTAGAGCCTGTTCTAGATGCCAGTCTAGAAATGTACTTGATGCATTCGCTAGAAGACATCTAGCTCCGTTTGGCTGTTACTTGTTGCTTCTTGGATCCATTTCAAGCAGTCTGTCCCACCTTTTGGGGGAACAATTTCCAGATTTTCTGTGGGCGTTTCCAGATGTGGGTTTAATCACACCTTGCCTCATTCATGGAATTTCAGTGGTACACCTGGGACTGGATATTGGAGCCAAAGTCCAGGAGGCTGCCTATATGGCCGTGGGTTGCCACCGGGATAAGCAAAACTCCACACTTTGGCTGCATCAGGGTGGCGGCAACTAATCCCAACGCAGCAGCGAAAGTGGGGGGTTTCCAGCCTCAGAGCGAGGATAAGAACATAAGAAGAGCCCTGCTGGATCAGACCAAGGGTCCATCTAGTCCAGCACTCTGTTCACACAGTGGCCAACCAGCCATTGGCCAGGGATGAACAAGCAGGAAATAGATAGCAGATGGACCATACTCATCCCACGGCAGAGAAAAAAGTTGGGGTAAGTCCCCAGCTTTTCTGCTTTGAGCTTCACAGGAAAGCCCGATGGCTGCGAGGTGGCTGCTACATTGTATAATCGACGCAGCGTTACTGCATAGTCTTTTGGCATGTATAAACAGCCTCCAGGAATCTGCAGCCCGGGGGGCGGGGGGGAGGCGCACATGACTATTCAGAACCACAGGTGATGGAAGCTATGGCAAAGAGGTCCACACCTGGGCTGGAAAACTCCATATTATTCTTGTGGTCCCGGTGGTGTTATGACTTCAGTGAGCTTAAAATGTGAAATTGCACATGTTCAGAGTGTATCTTCATTTGATCAGAATTGGCAAGCATTTGTTGTTGTTGCTTTGTTCTAACATATCAGGCATGGAGAAGCAGTTGTAAAGCATGGGATGGTGGTTGGAGAGGGAAAAGAAATGCTAGCTGTGTGCTTCTCAGCTGAAGTAATGCGCATGGCCATCTAAAAGGGGCCCTGCAAGACCATTAAGTCCAGGGTCCAAAATTACCTATCTGCCCCAGTGCAGAATTTTACAGGGGGCCAAGACGACATCGTCTTGCACTCGTTACCCTCCGGTGTTTTCCCACCGCTTCTGCCACCTTTCTCCTTACCAAGGAAAATCGGTAAAGGCGGAAAAGACGGAGTAGCTGCACATTGGTAGAGCCAGTGTGGTGTAGTGGCTAAAGTGTTGTATTGGGAGTCGGGAGATCTGGGTTCTAGTCCCCACTCAGCCATGGAAGTTCACTGGGTGACTTTGGGCCAGGCACAGACTCTCAGCCCAACCTACCTCACAGGGTTGCTGTTGTGAGGATAAGATGGAGAGGAGGAGGAGGATTATGTACACCGCCTTGGGTTCCTTGGAGGAAAAAAGGCGGGATATAAATGCAATAAATAAATAATAATAAATTGGTAGTGCTAGGAACCCTCCATCCAGAAGCACCTTCTGAAAATCTTGAATCCTATCCCAGATCAGATTCTCGGTGTTGTCCCCCCTCCCTCTACAACCCACCTGAGTCCAGATACTGTCTTCACCAAAATAAGGTTCCCAGCTTTTCCCCGGCATTGACCAAACGCCTGTCTCCAGCAGCTTCGATTCCCCGCAGAAGACAGGCGCATTGCAATGCCAAGGGCTGCATTTTCTAAACTACGAGAGGGAAAGGGGCCCAGCCTTTTCCATTACCAACCCAGACGTCTACCCTTCCACTAATAACTCGTCTTGTCATAAAGGCAGTCGTGGCTCGTTATAAATCAGCCTCTGAAACTGAAACTGTCTGTCGCCTAAAAAGCGGGAGGGGGATAAGCACTGGGCCTGATGTAGGACATGGGAGTCCTGCAGCAAACCGTATTCCGGGGAACCCATTTAGCTGTGACCCAAAATCATATTTTATCCCCTGCCAACCTTCACACATTTTGGCTAGCCTAAACAAATGCAGACAGGCAGGCAGACACAGACACAGACACGCACACCTCAGGACCTCTCCTGCCCCTCAAACCTTCCGCATCACCAAGGGGGACATCTGCTCGTAATTCTCACCAAGCAACAAGTCTGGGTTAAATAAAACACAGGTAGCAGGGACTGCGGGAGGCCCTGGCCAGCCCCCAACTAGTCTGAGTGGACAGACCATTGGTGTGACTCTAAATCAGGCAGTTCCTTCGGTTTCACATTTTCCTTCAGCTGGGAACATGGCCATCGAGCAAACGCCCAGTGGAGAGACGCAGTAAACTGCAAAGGAGTGTGCATTCTCTGCTCAGCCGTGAAATTCACTGGGGAGGGTGACAAAGCACTGTCCCCTGCTACGGCCACATCATTTATTCCCACTACTCCACACACAGAAGGCGTTGTTGTTGTTTTAATGCAGGGCCTAATGAGAGCCCCACATGTGGATTGGTATGGGCAACGCCGTGCAGCTGGGACTGGCCAAGGCGTCCTAGTATTTGTACAGGGGGCTGGGGTCCTCTTCCATAGCATCCTCACCCTCATGGTTATTCCTGGCCCAATGAACAGGGGAGGGAGGGGGGTCTAGAGCTGGAGGTGACTATTGTTAGCCCCTGCTGCAATGGTCTCCTCCACTCAATCCCCAGCCCCACTCACAATCCATCCATGCACTGAAGAAGCATCCTAAGCCCTATCCCAAAGTCTGCCTGAGGTGAAGAACAAGATGGCGCCCTGTCCTGTTCCATGCACAAACACCAACTGGACTGGCAGATGAATCTATCTTCAATTGTCATGATGGGACAGCAGCCCCAACTACACCAGAAGGCAACAAGCGATCTTAGCCGGGTGCAGAGCAGGCCGCAC
Organism: Elgaria multicarinata webbii; assembly: GCF_023053635.1. Taxonomy (NCBI): domain Eukaryota; kingdom Metazoa; phylum Chordata; class Lepidosauria; order Squamata; family Anguidae; genus Elgaria; species Elgaria multicarinata. Next base: position 33,236,593 of record NC_086181.1, on the reverse strand, counting down.
ATGGCACATGGGTCCCTCCTCCAACATCTTGCTACTGCCTCCCACGATCTGCCACCTGAAGCAGCTGCTTTATTCTGCCTCATGGGAGGGCTGGTGGATCAGACTGCCATCTTGTCTTTTACCTCAGGCATCAAACGACAGTTCCCATTGTTAGTCCTACTTAAAGGAAGCCCATAGAAAGGAATGTGGCATAGGTTAGCTATGACTAACTTAAGTCCTGTTCATTTCATTGGGTCTACTCTAGCTAGGACTAACGTTGGATACGGCCCAAAATGTTTTGGGCCAACCCTGTAGCCATCACCTCACACTGGATCTCAAAACATGGGACCAAAGGGAGTTGAGCCTAAAGCGTTGAGGGAAACCTCAAAACTCAAAGGGTACACTTAGGCAGCTTAAATTTTAGGTGTGGGGCAGAGGGGCGAGTGGAATCAGGCACTGCAGTTCAAAATTGGGAGATTTTGAACAAGGGGCCGGTGGAGATTTCCGCTTCAAATGCTCGCCTTTGCTCAGTTCCCGTGACGCCTCCAGAGACAGGTGCCATTGCCCAGATCTTCAAACCAAAATATCTCCCTCTCACACACAAGCTTCTGTACAAGATGCTCACCACCACCACCACCACCACCACCACCGCTCCTCCTCCCCCCCAATAAACAGCCCTGGAGGCGGGTGCGAAAATGCTTCCAGGAATAGCAGCTGAAGACAGAAACGTGCCAAGCAAAATCTGGACAGGCTGTGCTAGGATGATCAGGGGGCTTAGAAAGAGGGTGGCTGCGTGAGCAGGACTGTGGCAGGGGCTGGGAGTGGAATTAGCAATTTTGAGAGATTTCCCCCTGTCCCCACCCCCCCAATCTCGCCACTCTGCATTTTCAAATGCCAAGTATGTCGTGCACAAGCAGCTGGGACAAGAACAAAATGTCAGCTTCCACTTGGGCTGCAACTGCATTCTAATCAGGTAGCCAATTAATAAGAGAGAGAGATATCAAACAAAACTATTATAGTCCCTTCCTTCTCTCGCCCGTGATTCACAGCGGGACGTCTGGGGCTATGTTTCAGGTGGTGATGAGAAGTTGGGGTCTCAAGCGATTGGGGTCTAGGGTGAAGACCAGCTCATCTCATCCCCCTGCTGCTTATCTGCTTAATTAAACTCACTGTTCAATAGCCCCTCCCCACCCCCCTCTTGCTTCAGAACTTGACAGATAGCGGAGAAAATTAATGGCTGGGAAAGGAATTAAATTGATCCCTCTTCTCACTGCAGTTCAGAGAAAAATAAGTCCACGGAGGCCGGGCCATGGTGTCCGTGATGTTAACGCCACTGCAATCACTACCAAACAATCCAGGAATAAGATCCAGTGCCCCCTAGAGGGGGAAGACCCCAAATTCTAGTTTCCCATGGCTTTTTCACACATGACCGGAACATCTTTTGTGCCTATATGTGTGAATGTGGTGAACGCAAGATGGAAACTGAACAGAGGGGAGTCAAACGCACAAGTTTTACCAATGTATGCTTTACATTCACATTAAAAGGGGGCAGGAAATACAGGTTGCGGCGCCTCATAAAAGCACCAAATGAAGAGAGGAAGAGTCTTACTGGATCAGACCAAAGGATCTAGTCTAGCATTCTGTTCCCACAGTGGACAACCAGATGTGTGTAACAGTATCTTCCTGCTTTGATTCTACGGAAATCGGTATTGATACTGGAGGTAATATTCAGCCATATGGCTAGTAGCCATTGATAGCCTTATCCTCCATGAATCTCTCTGATCGCCCTTTAAAGCTGTTCAAGCTGATGCCCATCACTACATCTCATGGTAGTAAATTCCTTTGTCCAGTTATGCACTGTGTGAAGAAGTACTTCCTTCGGATTATTTTGACTCTCCTGGGATTCAGCTTCATCGGATGAGCCCAGGGACTTCCTTTTGTCACTTTTGTAGTCAGTTCCTTTTCTTTAAATGACCAACATGAAAATAATGTGCTCCTTCCTTTGGTGGCTGAGGCCTTTTAGGCATTTAACGGTTTCGCCTTTCCTGATTCAATTCATTGGAAGATCAATGAATTTCACTGCAGAAACCCTTAAATCTACATACCCTTACACTCTGCAGTATCGCCCTAAAGGAGCATCCTGCATGACGACGTCAGTTTTTGGATATGACTTTATATTTAAAGAACAGCAACATGCTGTCAATCACTTTCAGAGGACAGAAAGCACGCTTTATTTTTCTTGTCAGATTTGCGAAGGCAGGAACCATTCTGATTTATTTTGAGTCGTGAATTTAACTGGTAAGTTCTGAGGTAACAAAAGCTGACACTGCTACATTCTCTCAGCTAGCTGGGAGGTTTTCAGCTCTGGTTTTTAAACCCTAACGGAATCAAGAGGTACATGTAGCTCTTGTCCACAATGTCAGCGACGCTGAACGTCCACTACAAGGCACAAATATAGCAGAAAAATAGCCAGAATGTTTCTCATCTTGTGCTTCATACTCTGTAGGCCAAGTCAAGGTAGTTTTTGAAACAAAAAAGGAACTCGTTCCCCCAGGGTTAGTTTATTTGGTTAATTATGCCTTTAAAAAAACTGATCTGCAATAGGAAGCCCCAGTTGATTAATTGGCCTGGTTAAGTGATTGAAGTCTGCAGCCCTTGCCTAAACAAATTTTAGATACTAGGGTAAGGACCAGAATGTTAATCCATCAACAGACCTATAAGGCACCTCTGTCCCTCCCAGAGAACCCAGGAGTTCTCTCTCCCTATTTTTCCTCTCTTCTACCTTTCGGAACCAACTGGGCTTTGTGGCTACTCTACATTGAGGAAAACAGCACTCTGCACATGCACTTATTCCAGAATCAAGCCCTAACACGAAACACAGGTTTTGGGTGGCCTTAAACCACTTGTGAACTATGATTTGGTTTAAGCTCACACTTAGCCAGAAACTTAAGATTTCTTGGCTCCTGGATCCCTTGCCTAATCCAAACCCAGGTTTATCTATTTGACTAACATTTAAAATGTCATTCAACAGCATATGCGGAATCACAAATATTTCCTGGTCTGGAGTAGGTCCAGGACAGGGTTGCCATAGTAACAGAGGGGAGGGAGGGGGGAGCGAAAAACTTCAATCCCCCAAACTCAAGGGATGTTATGCTTCCATGCAGCTTCAAACATTTTAGCGGTCCTCAGGGCCATGTTTTGAACCTCAAGACGCACCCAACTCCAAAAGGAAGAGGGGGCGGCAAGCCGGGTAGAATGAAGAGAGAGAGTTGAGGGGAAATGGTGGCTCGAGAATGCAGGACCGTAATCCAGAGCGACTTATTATGTGCTGTTTCCCCTCATGAAAATCCACATGATGGAGTCATGGCTGGCAGGGGCTCTTTACGGTCTCAGGCAGGATTCTTTTCTGGATCTACCTGGACATACCAGGAATCGAACTTGGCTATAGCACTTGCTTGAGAAGAACACCCTGGGCATGTGTGTGGAATGGAGTATCCTGGAGGAGGGCATGGCTGGCTATAACCTTAGGAGGGGCTCAGTGGTGGAATATGTGTTTTGCATGCAGGAAGTCCCAGGTTCGATCCCCAGCATCTCCAGGTAGGGCCAGGATCCCGCCTGAAACCCTGGAGAGCCTCTATCAGTCAGTGTTGACAATACTAGGCTAGATGGACCAGTGGCCTGACTCCATCTAAGGCAGCCTCCTCTGTTCCAGTGGTGTTATGGAGTCAGGGCTCGCAGGGACGTAAGCACCGACACTTTCTTGTCAGCAGGGACGCTGACATCATCATCCACCCTCCTCCGACCTCCCTGTTCCTTCTCAGCTTCAGTCCTCATAGTAGCTGGTGGGGAAATGAATTTGCCCCTCCCGCAACAATATGTTGTTTTCTGTTGTAATGCAAGGAATTTGGAGATGGCTTGAACTTGAATGGCAATCAGCTTTACAAAAGCCCTGCTCCCGGTGGAGATGGCAACTGCTAGAACTGGTTTGTTGATAGGGCTCGACCCAGCAGCTCTCCTCAGGAGAATGGCTGTGGGGCTGGTTATGATGAGCACCCACACTTGAAAATTGACCACTACACCAGTGCTTTGTTCCACATACTTGATTATAAAACCTCCTTGGGATCAATTATCCCCCTGACCCCCACATATACATCCTGCAATCAATCCTGAAACTATCCTTCCCATAAAGCTGTTCTACTTCTTCATCCTTTGCCTAAGGCTCAAGTCTGGTATACTTTTCTTTCTTGTTTCTTCAGTTCAAACCCTGGCAGGGCCAGCCCTACCATGAGGTGGAATGAAGCAGTCACCTCAGACAGCAAATTTTTGGGGTCATGGAAGGGCAGCAAATTGATAGTTATTTACTTTATTTTTATTGTATTTCTCCTGCTAGGGATAGGCAGGAGTGGCTTTGAATACTATGTCCCTTGACTTGGGTAGGTGGGTGAGGTGTCATTTGCCACTCTGCCTCAGGCGGCAAAGTGTCTTGGGCTGCCCCGAACCCTGGAAGGTACAATGGGTGCTTCTAAATGAGGCTCTTATGATGTATCACCCTGCCTTATTATTCATGGAATTCTATGATCCTGAAGACAACATTACGTGTTTTCCCACAACTCTTTGGTGGTGGGGGGAGAGGGGTTACCACAAAAAATCTATTAAGGAAGGAAAAGATGGACGAGCTCCACAATGCTTTCTGATGGTTAGCACTAACACCCCTCTGTCTGGAAGCATCCAGAGACCCTCACCTCTGACTATAGACTACCCCACACATTGGGGGAAGGGAAGGACTCCCAAACCAGAAAGTGCTGTTTCTAGGGATAGCACAGCCTTCTCCAACTTGATGTGGTGGACTACAACTCCCATAACCCCCCAGCCAGCAGCAGCTTGAGGAAGGCTGCTCTGGTATCTGCCCATCTACAAACACAGCAGTTTTCCCCTTGACTTTTCCCTATACAGTCTCAGGGGGAGGGGTTGAGCATCTCTATCCCTCTGTTCATCCAGTCTCAATGCTATTTCTCTTTTCCCTATTCACACACACACACCTGCTATCTCCTCCCATCTAACCTGTTACCACATCGTTCCTCTTTTCCTGTCTATAACTTATCCCTCCCCTCTGCATTTTAATGCAATTTTTCACGTGTGTGTGTGTGTGTGTGTGTGTGTGTGTGTGTGTGTTTGTGTGTGTGCATTAAAAAAAACCATCACCCACCCTAAGCCCAAAGGATATGGCAGGATTGGTTAAAACTGCATCCTTCTTTACTTGCTCATCTTTCTCCTCCGCTTTTCCCCAAGGTGCATGAGAGAGAACTGCTTAAGATGCATATATTCTATCCAACCTTTAGGATCTAATTAAATATTTGCGGTTCGGACTCCTTTGGCCTCCCACCACTTCTGATTTTATCGACCCTCCCTCTTCCCATCTGATTATCAATTGCCAACATCAGGTCACTTTCCCTTTCCCCTAGATGTCAGCCTACATATGCAAAACCTATGGTCACAGCCAGCCCTCGCACACACAGTTCCATCCTTTATCACCGTCTATCTAATCTAATCTATGTATTGCAAATCAGATCTCTGCACCCCCACCTTCCTTTTCCTCTTCTCTATTGTCTCCACCTCCGTGCCTGCAACCCCCCCTCTCCTTTGCGCTCTCTCTCTCTCTCTCTCTCTCTCTCTCTCGCCCGTTCTCTCTCTCTCTCTCTCTCTCTCTCTCTCTAAGTCTGTGGGATCCCCTAAGCTACCGGCTCCCATTCGCTGCGCCATCCCCCACTCCCTCCTTACCTGTTGACAGGAGCAGCAGCCAGGTAGGATGGGGGCAGGGTTTGGGTGGGGGTGTTGGGGTCCCAGGTGGACGGGGAGCCAGAGAAGGGGGGACGCAGCACTTTGAGGAGGGAGATGGGGAATGTGTGAAGACAGTTGTGGGGAGCAAGTTGTGGGGGGAAAGAAAATTATGTATGGGTCCAAGGTTTGGCGGAGTTTCGAAAGAAAAGGGGGACTTGGCGGAGTTTCTTGGGAGGTCTTGTTTTGGGGTGGCAGAGGGAAGGTTGGGGCAATTTGGGGGGGAGATTGCTGGTGGGGTAGAAAAGGCAGTTTTTGGAGGTGGTTGCTAGAATGTGTGGGGCTGATGGGGGCAATCACAGGGAAAGAGGGCAACTCAGAGATGCTTTTTGCAATGAGGGAGGGCTAAGGTGAACTGTAAATGATGCGGAAGGAGATATGATCTATTTCTTAGAGGTGGGGGTCGAGGGGGTGGAATTGGGGTGGGGAGCAAGCAGGGTATGATAGATTACCTGCATTGATTCCTATGTGTGGGATAGATACTGAACAGGAAAAGCAGCAACGTCTAAGATCAGGGGGCAATTTTGGGAAAGGATGAAATTGATTGAGAATTGAGTGACTGAAGAAACATTTAAAAACACACCTTCACGCAAACCTCAGTCTCGCGGGGTGGGGAGAGAAAAGACAACTCAATTTAGCAAACTCATTATATTAATATCGGTTAATAATCCAATACCAATTAATTAAACACTACCCTCTCAGGAATGCTAGTTTCTAAGTCAACGGTCACATCAAAATGCCACTAATCTTCCAGCAATGAAATTTCTTATTCAATTATAATTGTCTCACTATCATCACCACCCAAACAAAAAAAGAAAAGAAAAAAAAATACCAGCAGAGTAATTCAATTCAACATACCCTGCTTGTGTATATGGAGTTACGGATCCTGTTATTTTGCCCATTGACATTCTATTACAAGATTACATCAATTTGCTAATGCTTCATTTAATGCCCGTTTCACTACTAATAACTAAAACATTGTGTTATTATAATTGATTGAAGTCACCCACAGTGCAATCCTATATATGTCTACTCAGAAGTAAGCCCCACTGACTTCAATGGAACTTACTTCCAGGTAAGTGTGCATTGCAGCCTTTACAGTGCATTAAGCACCTCTGAACTATTCAATTCTGATGTTTTAAAGAAGATTCTGCCACCAATTTTGCTCATTGCACCACAGCCCGTAACTTTGGACTTAACAACAAATTAATGGGAAAAACATATTAAAAATGGACAGAAAGAGACATTTTTTCCCTACATAGCTGGTACAACTGCGACAGGTCTTTCAACACAAATGAGAGATCAGGGAAAATCCCAGCATAAAAACCAAAGCGTTTGATTTTAAATCAGGTTAACAGAGAAAGTTTCCCTACTTCATTGAATAAGGAAACAGTCAGAAAATGGTCACCAATGTGAATCTTTATATGTGTCAGAGTTGACTCACACAGCAGAATGTGAACACCTGCGATGATGTGTGAAGTGATGTTGTGTATTGGACCTGGGTATCAACTGCAGCTCTGAAAGACGTGACAACTTAAGGAGCCCCTTTCCCATGAGAAAAAGCAAACACATTTGGGGGCTTTCTTTTAGGGGATGGGGAGATGACTAAGGAGTGACACGAAAAAGGTTTTTATATTTATGCATGGTGGGGAGAAAGTTGATACTGAGATCTCTCTCTCTCTCTCTCTCTCTCTCTCTCTCTCTCTCTCTCTCTCTCCCCCATAGCTAATATAAGAAGAGCTGGGGGGGGGAGACTAGGGGTTACTCTCTGAAACTGATGGCTAGTGGATTGAGAAAGAGTACATTCCTAAGAAAGTACTTTCTTTTCATTTTTTTCATTTTTTATTGCATGTATATCTCGCCTTTTTTCCTCCAAGGAACCCAAGGCGGCATACATAATCCTCCTCCTCTTCTCCATTTTATCCTCACAACAACAACCCTGTGAGGTAGGTTGGGTTGAGAGTCTGTGACTGGCCCAGAGTCACCAAGTGGGTTTCCATGGCCGAGTGGGGACTAGAACCCAGATCTTCCAACTCCCAGTCCAACACTTTAGCCACTACACCACATGATGAGTAATTAATTATGTTATTTGCCAACACAGGATGTAGTGATGGACATGGGTGGACATGGCTTTAGAAGGGGATCAGGCCATTTTATTAGGTTTATTGCTCCCTCTAATAGTGAACTCAGGTGGTGCATGCAGATAGGACTGAAGCCAAAATGGGGGCACTGAGGAAAAAAGACAGACACATCAGCTTGCTTGGGAGAAACCCAAGGTGCAGAAGTACAATTTAAAACAAATAAAACTTTTTAAAAAACCCTAAGGTGGAAAACATCTGAAAACATCCCAAGGGGGACGAAGTAGGCTCAGTAGAAAAGGGACGTTAAGTGTCAGCTTGAGAAGAAAACCTGGGGTGTGTGTGGAATGGAGTAACCTGAAGGAGGGCATGGCTGGCTGGAATCCTAGGAGGAGCTGAGGCTCAGTGGTAAAGCACGTATTTTGTGTGCAGAAGGTCCCAGGTTCAATCCCAAGCATCTCCAGGTGGGGCAGGAAAGAATTTGGCCTGAAACCCCAGAGAACCGCTGCTGACAGTCAGAGTCAACGTTACTGGGGTAGATGGACCAAAGGTCTGACTCAGTATAAGGCAGCTTCCTATGATCCTAGAAGCATTCCAGAATGGAGGTGAGGATACACCACAACATTTTGTTGTAGGGTGGCTAAGTTAGGGTGACCATATTTGGGAAACCAAAAAAGAGGACACCTAGTGTGTGTGTAGGGAAGCAGCTTTCTGAGTCCTGCATAAAGTACGTTATTCCCCCGCCACCTTAAAGAACCCGATTGGAGTGGAGGAGGGGAAAGGATTTCATTCTGCACCACCACCATCCACTCCAATTGGGGCCTTTTCTATAATGTCCACGAATGACCCACTTTCCCCTTTAAGACCTCAATTGGAGCTCGGGGTGGGGGAATGATGTGCCTCAAGAAAGCATGTCATTCACTCCTGCCATGCTAATGGCAGCCTTAAAGGGGAAGGTGTGTCATTCCAGGACATTGGTCACCCTAGCTAAGTGTAACCTCCGTATTGAGCAACAATAGACCACTGGATACTCCTGGCTAGGAGCCAGGGTGTGTGACTACAACTGCTCTTGCTTTCATGCAGTATTGGAGGGGCTCCTGGAAGCAACTGGTGGGCCACTGTAGGAACTAGATAAAATGAACCTGGGATTTCCTGGGGAACATGGGTGGGAGGGTGCTGTTGCACCATGTCCTGCCTTGTTGGTCCCTGGCCGATGTCTGGTTGGCCACTGTGTGAACAGAGTGCTGGACTAGATGGACCCTTGGTCTGATCCAGCAGGGCTCTTCTTATGTTCTTATGATTTGGATGTCCAAAGGATGCGCTCTCCCACTGAACACTGGGGCCATTCTGCAACACATGGACGGTAAGGAGTGAACTTTCAACCTTACTGTTTGGTCACCATGACAACATGCTTCAGCAGCCATTTTCCAAGCACGTAATTCTGAATTCATGAACAACATCAGTGGTTTCCAATATCCATAGAAAGTAAATTGTTGAAATTGGACTCCCCACCACCACACACACCCCTTATTTCCTCCAGGCTACCATTAGTACATGGAGTCAGGCGTGTTCAAGGGAGGGGCGCTTTCTACCAAGAAAAGACCAACTTTTCTGTCTCTGTGCAATGACATCTGGATGAGATTTCCTGGCAAGAAAAGAATGAAGTTTTCAAAGGGTTGAAAATCCTTGTTTCTCCTCCCAAACCTTAATCTGTTTTTCATACCTAGTTTAAGTTGCCATTTAACCACCAAAAACAGCAATGCTTCCTGCATAAAGAGATTTTTGTTTTTGTTTAAAGACCATTGCCATGCAAATTTGTCAAATCAGCTGCCAGAGAAGAGATTTCTGCTAGAAACTAGCAAAAATCCAGCCCAAAAAAATGCTGTTATCCTTGGGGGGGGGGGCAAATTGTCAAAGATTCAGGTATGGCAGTCAAAACACTGGGCTGCCTCTTAAGGTTCCCTCCCTCCAGAAGACACCAGCCTTTGAATGCAATCTATTAAGACTACAACCCATGTACATTTTTAAAAACTGCTATAAAGTTATTTTTAAAAAACTGTGTATTTTATTATAGCTCCTGACGAAGGACGATACATCTGAAACGTTGAGCAGAGCATTTTTGGATTTAAAGAATAAAATAGTTTTTAACACGTTTATCAAGCACCAGAGTTGATCTCTCTTTTTAGCATCCACGCTTATTGGTGCGTTTTCCCCCCTACATTGGCACACCGACATTTACTTGAGAGCAAGCTCCAATAAACTAAATGGCACTTGCTTCTGATCAAATATGTATAAGATTGGATTCCCATCAGCCTACAATTGAACAGGGAAATCATGAATCGAAATAAACAGCTTTTCCCTTCCTCCGCAGTTGACTACACGGCCAATGACAGTCCGGCGTGGAGAACGTGCTCCGGTCCCTATCCGGGAGCACATGGCCATCGATGTGTCTCCAGGGCCAATCCGACCCATTGCCCAAATCTCGGCTTATTTTCCGCACCCTGGGCTGGAGGGGGTGCTGGCAACAAGGGACAGAATGAGGGGCCAAGGAGCAGCACCGGCAATCCCTGGCACCGGAGAAGGAGAAGCAGCTGATGGATATGATTCTGACGAGAATAGTGAGTTGGATATACCCCCCTGCATACAGTGAAGGGGATCCAAGTACTCTGGATCAAACCATTTAGTCATCACAGTGAGGGGGGGTATCTTCCCACCTCTCTGCACCACACATTTCATGCATATGCCCATATCGTCATCTCACACACCAGCTCTTTCCTTGACATGTGTTTACAGGGGGACTTTTGTCATAGGAGCCCACACAATCTCTCCCCACAGATGCACAACCGAGGCATTCTCTCTGTGAGAAGGCCTAACAATTATACTCTCAAACCCAAAAACGCATGCACCTCTCAAACATTTCCACATACACAAACATGCGCACATGGAAGTTTCACATATTGTCAGCCAGAGCAATGCCTAGATTGTAAGCCTATGCGGCAGGGTCTTGCTATTTACTGTGTAATCTGTACAGCACCATGTACATTGATGGTGCTATATAAATAAATAATAATAATAATAATCTCACCCTCGCCTCAGGCTTGCACGCACTCTCTCTCTCTCTCTCTCTCTCTCTCTCTCTCTCTCACACACACACACACACACACACACACACATCCCTCCTTTCTCGCACACACCTGGACACATAATATTTTGGGACTTTGTCCGAGAGAGATGTGTTTTATGCAATGGTTCTCAGAAATTTGAGCATCTGAAACTTACAGATAAACGTCCCAGCAGAAACGCTTCACAAACACACATTCACTTACATTTTACATATGCATTCCAATTAGAAGCAGCATTCATGTGTATACCCAATTGTTGTTGATAGAGGCTCCTGCATACAGCTCTATTATCATCACATACAGAATTACACAAGTATATTGCCCTAACTGAAAGAGTATTCATTCGTTCGTTCGTTCTCTCTCTCACACATACACACACAAACACACACTTTCTCTCACACTCTATGCTACAACTTTAAGACATTTACTTGAAAGTAAATCAGAAGACATTTACTTCTTGGGAGGAGAACAATGACAAATCTTGATAAAATAGTTAAGAGCAGAGACACCACACTGACAACAAAGGTCCGCATAGTTAAAGCAATGGTATTTCCCGTAGTAACCTATGGCTGCGAGAGCTGGACCATAAGGAAAGCTGAGCGAAGGAAGATAGATGCTTTTGAACTGTAGTGTTGGAGGAAAATTCTGAGAGTGCCTTGGACTGCAAGAAGATCAAACCAGTCCATACTCCAGGAAATAAAGCCAGCTCACTTGAGGGAATGGTATTAAAGGCAAAACTGAAGTACTTTGGCCACATAATGAGAAGACAGGACACCCTGGAGAAGAGGCTGATGCTAGGGAAAGTGGAAGGCAAAAGGAAGAGGGGCCGACCAAGGGCAAGATGGATGGATGATATTCTGGAGGTGACATACTTGACCTTGGGGGAGCTGGGGGTGGCGACAGCCGACAGAAAGCTCTGGCGTGGGCTGGTCCATGAAGTCACGAAGAGTCGGAAACGACTGAACGAATAAACAACAACAAAGCCATACTGAAATCAATACGATTTACTTCCGAGTCAACCTGTATAGGATCAGGCCAGGGTTTAGGACACTTTGATACCACCATTCCCACAGGCACATACACAGCCTCTCTGACCCGCCTGTGCTTCTTTTGCTGACACAGATTTTCTTCCCCTCAGAGGCGTGCCCGCGTGCATCCGCACAGACACCATTTCTTCGGGGTTTACAAACAGGCAAAGTCTTTGAAAACTTAACTTTAACACTTACCAACCCTCAGGGAGAGGAAATTCTGGAGAAGGTCTCGGAGGCTGCATTGCAGTCATGAGCAGGGCCAAAGGCAAAATGGGTTGAGCCAAAAGTATATTAAAAATACCAGCATGTTGTACCTTAAAGCTCTTACCATCAGAAACTACGCCTTAGGAGAGGCATTTCACTCTTTTAGAATTGGGGGAAGAAATTGCACAAAAGCCAAGAAACCACCAAACTATTGGAGGTTACGGAAAGAGGCTGGGGCCAGGGAAAAGGGGTGCCCCCCTCAGGAATGCCATAGGGTCATTTTTCACCTCTGGGCCTGCAATTTCCCCCCACAACCTATTGCCACAGCTCTCCAGCTCAGCAGCCTGACCCTCTAACACCACCACCACCACCCACCCACAGCCCTGTCAACATCTAAGCATACCAAAGGACCGACAAAACCCAGCCAGTCTTGACTTGTAGCAAAGGCTTTGCACACATGTGACAACTAAACACACCATAGGCCCAAGCCTTGTCAGTGTGACAAATGTTCTACGCAAACCTGACTATATGTATTATAATGATAACAAGCCTATCAGTGGCTACTCGTCACAATGAATAGGGTGCTGGGGAGCAGGAATGTCCTTATGTCCTGCCTGTGGGCTTCTCAGAGGTGTCTAGTTGGCCACTGTAGAAAGCAGGGCTGCTGATCCAGGTGGACGTTGAGTCAGATCCAGCAGGGCTCTTTTTATGCCTTTTGCGGACCGGCCCTACCATGCAGAGAGAAACATTCTGCTTCAGGTGGCGTCTTTGAGTGGGGGGCAGGTGGAGATAGATCAAGACAGGAATGGTTGTCTGATTGGTGCAGCAAGACTTTTTAAAGTGTTGACCCGTGTGTGTGTGGGGGGGTGGCATTAGTGTTCCTCTTCAGGCAGCGAAATGTGTTGGGCCAGAACTCTGTTCTTATGTTTATGCCCTGAACTTCAACACACAAAAATGGTGACACCCTATGCATATCCACTATTACCAACCACACATCCACAACACATGTGAACACACCCCATTACGCATGCATACACACACACACACACACACACACACACACAAAGTGACATACACCACAACCAGCACTCGCCAGGAACAAGCGCAGTGCTGAAAACAAAAGCTTTCACACAACTATGGCGCTGGTTCATAGAGGTACGCACAAGCATGCACAAATGAACAGACACAGTTCTGGGGACAAACTCACACATACAAATGCTCACTCAGCCTTCTTCCCTGATGAAAACAAACCCACACAAACTCACACTCTCGCTGACACAACAGCCTGCCATAAGAGAGAGGCAAATTCATATGCGTATTCCTACAAGCACACACAAACAAACTTGTACAGACCCACAGGAGGGAGAGAGAAAGGAAAGACAGAGAGGTGGATTGATGAATGGATGGGTGAGGGGGAGAGAGGGAGAGGGTGGGAGAAATGAAAGGCTGATAGACAGAGGCAGGGGGATGGGTGGGGGGATGGATGGATGGATAAAAAGGGGCAGAGAGATAAACGTCCTTGCAAGCAAACAGGTGTTTGCAAGATGGACTTCAATCAATTTAGAAACCAATACAAATAAGTATGTGTCCAGCTCCAGATGGAAGGAAGAACAGACAGGTAAAGCATCCGTAGGTGGATTGACACATCCACCTTTTTCATATGGCCTTCTAACTCCGCAGGCTAGCTGAATGTATGGAGGGGGAAGGGGGTCATCCCACTGTCCCTGCTGCTGACCTCCATGCATTCATCAGCTCTTTCTGCACGGCATGCAGCCTCTCCCTCTGCAATCTAGAATCCTGCTTATCTCGACCATGCGGAGAAAGCTTATGTGTGAATGTGTAAGCCCTGTGCGCACCGAACTGATGGGCACACAGAGATCAGTGCCTACAACTTGCACACATAGACACTGTGTACATCGAAATGATGGGCACATGAAGGCCGGGTCCCCTTCCCCTTCAGGTGCTTAGCCTACAGGATTAGAACTGGATTATGTAAAACAGGGCTATAGTTTAAGTGTGTAGGTAAATGAATGTAAACAGACCTATCAGGGATTATAAAACCTAATGGAGGGCTCTGCCCAAGAAGAGTTTTGCCATGGCAAATTTCTGCCTTGGAATAACAACAGTGTCTGGAGGCGAAGGCTATCAATGGCTACTAGCCCTGATGGTTGTGTGTTATCTCCAGTATTCAAGGCAGTAAGCCTGTGTGCACCAGTTGCTGGGGAACATGGGTAGGAGGGTGCTGTTGCACCATGTCCTGCTTTGTTGGTCCCTGGCCGACGGCTGGTTGGCCACTGTGCGAACAGAATGCTGGACTCGATGGACCTTTGGTCTGATCCAGCATGGCGCTTATGTTCTTATGCGCATGCACAGAGTGTCTTAACCTTTTCATCAGTAAGTAAGTACAACTAGACCCTACACATCTGAGATATAGGTGCAGATCTTCCAGGTTTAAAGGATATGAGTTTTAGGTAGGGTTTGTTTGTTTTTAACAAATGACATCCTGAGGTAGACAAAAGCTGAGTGTTAATTTGGATTGGGGCGGATAGGTTTAAGTTTTAGAAGATCCACCCTTTTTGAATTAAAGACCTCCTGAAAGCTTTTGGATCTCCCATCATAGAGAGAGACAGAAACACCTCAGGTAGAGCTGGGTGAGACCTGTGATCCTGCCCAAAAACAAGGAACCTGCCCCCTACCCCCCAACGCACACAGAATTGTACTTGGATGCACAATTCAGCACCCTGAGAACCTAAATTTGCATCAAAAGCAAAACAAACTATTTTGAAAAACCCATCAAGTTTCTAGTCCGTATGGTTGTAAAGACAGAAACAGAACTATGTGGGCCTCAGTCCAGGGTACTGTTCGACCCGTTACCTTACTGCTTGATGAGGAGAAGCAAAATTATGCATACGCAAGTACATTTGCATGATTTATGTGGGTCAAAGCATCTAGCTTTATTGGTGTCTAAATTGGGTTATCTGAGGGAGGGGGGATTTTTTAATTTATTTTATCTCTGAGTAAACAGCCCTGTGTATATACCAGCTGATGGACAGAAAATGTCTACAGAGATCTCTACAGAATGTGAGGGGACGGGGCAAGGTGGATACTGACAGGTAATCTAGGCAGATGGATAGAGCTAAACAAATATGCGGGCAATTGTGTGACTTGGAAAAGGGAAAGAAAATGCTGATATAACCAAATGATTGATTCCTTTTCTTCATTCTGCTTGACACCTGGTCTTTTTCTAGCATCCCTCGGGACCCTCGAATTTGACATCCTTTACGATCCGGAAAGCTGCACCCTCAATTGCACCATCCTACGGGCCAAGGTAATCATGATCCTGCCCTGAAAAGCATCCAAACACACACACACACACACACACACACACACACACACACACACACACACACACAACTCTCTTGTCTTTCGATTCAATCCCACAGCCTTTCTGCATCGTGTGTGTCGCTTTCACAATAAAAGAACATGATTTAATAAAAAAGAGGCCACACAGGGACGGGAAATCTCATTATGGAAGTGGCGTTGCTCATTTCAGCCTGTTCCTTTTGCTCTCCTGCATTCGACCCATCTTCTCCTCCAAGCTCTTCGACAGCAGGCAGGCTTGCTTAAAGACCCACCTCTCACACAGACCCCCATGGCCTTTGGCTGGCTGTTTGCGCAACCCCTACCTTCACATACATGCCAACAAACACAACCCCCTCCCTTTCCTTCCCAGCTGGTGGGCTTGCAGCATCTTCAAGCACCTCGGCGACGCGCCAGGCAACCGGGTATCCGCAGGCATCTGGGGTTGCCGTGGCAACAGAGGAGGGAGGGGGAGCAAGGGAAACAATGCGGCAGCTCGGAACCACGGCAAGAGTTATGCCAGCCCTCCACCACCACCATTACCACACCCCATCACCTCACGCTCCCTTTCCCAACATAGGATATGACCATTCATCCCCATTCAAAGACCTCCGTCTTGTTAGCTCTGCTCTCCCAAGGCCTGGGGCCTACTCACACACCATTTAGGGTGTGTTCACACAAACGTGTTGAGGGGCTTTGTTTGATGACTGGAAGTGCCATTTCTCTCATGGCAATTCTGCAACGAAGCCAATTGAGCTGGGCATTTTGGGAGTGAATGGCATTTAAAAACACACACAAAAAACACCATAGTACAAAGAGTTTCAAGATCCAAAACAATTTCTTTGGACCACTGGTGGCACAATGCAGTGCTGGCTTCAGGTTTTTGAACCTGGAGCCGGCACTCCAGGTTCAACAACCTCCAGGTGTTTTGTCTGAAAACGCTCCAGACAAGCTGGAGCGTGTTCAGAGGAGGGCAACCAGGATGATCAGGGGTCTGGAAACAAAGCCCTATGAAGAGAGACTGAAAGAACTGGGCATGTTTAGCCTGGAGAAGAGAAGATTGAGGGGGAGACATGATAGCACTCTTCAAATACTTAAAAGGTTGTCACACAGAGGAGGGCCAGGATCTCTTCTCGATCCTCCCAGAGTGCAGGACACGGAATAATGGGCTCAAGTTAAAGGAAGTCAGATTCCAGCTGGACATCAGGAAAAACTTCCTGACTGTTAGAGCAGTATGACAGTGGAATCAGTTACCTAGGGAGGTTGTGGGCTCTCCCACACTAGAGGCCTTCAAGAGGCAGCTGGACAACCATCTGTCAGGGATGCTTTAGGGTGGATTCCTGCATTGAGCAGGGGGTTGGACTCGATGGCCTTGTAGGCCCCTTCCAACTCTGCTATTCTATGATTCTATGAGGGCCCTTGGGCAAGACATCCTCAATGGCTCCCTTTCCCTCAGCGAGCCAACTTTTTCACCGCCATTGTCACCAGCTGCTTTTGCTTCTCCTCCTCTTTCTCATCATTGTGACCACTTGCTTGCTTGTGCTGTTCCTCCTTACCACCACCACCACCACCACAAGCAGGCTGCAATTGTGAAGAGGAACTCTAGGAACTCATAGGATCATAGAAAGTGGCCAGTATTGTCAGAACAGGCTGTCAGCAGCTCCCCAGGGTTTCAGGTGGGTCTTTCCTCCCCCTACCTGGAGAAGCCGGGGATTGAACCTGGGACCTCCTGCATGCAAAGCAAGTACTCTATCACACTAAGCTATGGCCTTTCCTTCTTGTCAGTGGGCCCTTGGCAGTTGCCCGATCATGCCTGCTTTTGATACTGGCCCTTGGCATAAGGCCGTTTCACCGTGACCAAAGGCAAGCTGGCACACCTGTAAGGGTTATTCAAGAGGGCACCTGTCCAAATACTGTTTATGAACAAATTCCCCACATATTCAGCAAAACATACTAAGACTATCACCAGAGTTCTCTTCTGTTTCCTACACCACATATATCGGGGTCACAACCTTGCTCTAATTCTGGATTAATGTGCCCAGAATAACTGAGACATGGGACTGCTTTTGAAGTGTTTGGAAACTTCAGTTAGTCCAGAATGCAGTGGTCAGATTGTTATCTGGTATGAGATGCTCAGAGCAAATTACTCTGGTGCTGTATCACTGGCTTCCAATTCATCTGAAGGCCTGACCGCCCAGAGAGCTCCAACTATTGGGTGGTATAGAAATGTAATAAATAAATAAATTCAAAGTGCTAGTCTTAACATTTCAGCCCCTCAATGGTCCGCAACCAGGCCCAGCTCCTTCCAAATAAACTGGATTGGCTTTGTGTATGCCACCCAACAACTGAAATCTGTTAGCTGCCCCCCTTACCCTCAACCAGACAGATCTGAAATACAGCCAGTGGGAACACTAGGCAGGACTTTTTTGGTTGTGGCACCGAAATGGCGGAATGTCTTCCCCAAAGGCACGCACCAGAGGACATGCTCCTTGCTTTTCAGGAAGCATTGAAGTTTTATTCATATATGTTAAACTAGTACGCTTCACTGATTTGACTCATGCTTCAGGTCTTGGCTGCATTTTTGGCATTGCTTCGTCGTTAGTTGCATTTTAATCCTTTTGTTATGATTGATCTTTATTTTTGAATGAGGTTACTACTTTGAAGGCCTCTCAGCAGAAGGCTGGGATACATTTTTAATTAAAAAAAAATACTCCATGGTTCACTAAAGAATATTGAGGAAGTGCTTAGGGTGGCTTGATGTGTTACAAATCATCCTGCAGGAAAGCAATTCCAAGTCGAGATTAGCATGAAATGCTAAAGTAAATTGTCACATCTATAATGCACACAGTAAAATCACTGCACATAAAGTCGTGAAGAGAAGACATTCCCTCGAGATTTTAAAGAGGTGCCTTCGGACAAATATTTAGGTCAAAAAGGAACTGATCTCTGTATCTTTCTATCCTCAGGGATTGAAGCCAATGGATTTTAACGGCTTGGCTGACCCTTATGTCAAACTGCACCTCCTGCCCGGGGCCTGCAAGGTAACTGTAACTTTAGATTTATGCTAGACCCCTCGTTGGGCCAAGCACAATCCAATATACACATACACAGGTCCTAACTTAGCATCGATAGAAACAAGAGCCATGCAACCAAGTTGGAGAAATCAATTTTAGTCCGTATTCCCGTAGAATAGGAGTAGAGCAGCATTTCCCATACTAAGGCGAGGGGATGGGAGCATCAGAAAAAAAATAAAACACTGGGGAGGACATGGAAGGGGTGAGTTGCATTTCTAGAAGGAGTGGGAGCCGAGCTTTGTCCCACATGAAAAGAGTTCTGAAAGGAAAGAATGGTATATTTCACATTCAGGTTCCCATCCTAAATATTTTCTCTAAAGTAATTCCTTTTGATTTTGATGGAGTTAACATTTGTGTGGGAATACTTGGAACAGCTTAGGGTATATTGATTGATAATAATAATACAGAAAAGCACTCAGAGGATATGAGAAGTGCCTCTTCTTCAAGTAGTCACAGCCATCCAGCAGGGAAGAAGTTGCTTGTCAGGGTGGGGGACTTTGCCTCCTCACGCTTTCTCCAGTGTTGCTTATTGGGGATTGCTCACTGAATAGAAACATGGGATACAAACAAATTTGAAGCTTTACTGGTATCAAGAGACCTATAACTAGTCACGATTCAGTGTTTCCTAAAGTGTGGGTTGTAACTTCACTAGGATTGCTGAAAGCAATGAGCGGCTTTATACGAGCTCCTGAGGTAAAAATGACCTCAGGACCAAAAAGCAGATACAACATGCGAGACCTGTGATTAGATCTCCCAAAATCCTCCTCCTCCTCTAAAGAAGCAGTGAACATAAGAACAGCCTGGCTGGATCAGACCAAAGGCCTATCTAGTCCAGCATGCTGTTCTCACAGTGGCCAGTCAGATGCCTTATGGGAAGTCCACAAGCCAGATATGAGAGCGATAGCGCCCTGCCGCTCATGTTCCCTAGCAACTGGTATTGAGAGGCATATAGCCTCTGATACTGGAGGTAATATACACTCATCTTCATGACTATTAGCCATTGACAGCCTTACCTTCCATGAATTTTGTCTAACCCCCTTTTAAAGCCAACCAGGTTGGTGTCCATCACTATATCTTGTGGTGGCAAATTCCATAGTTTAACTATGCACTGTGTGAAGAAGGACGTCCTTTAAGCCGTCCTGAATCAACCTTTCCTCTTAAGGGAGTTACTCGAACACCTTGATCATTTTGGTTGCCCTTTTCTTCCCCGCTTTCCAGCTCTACAATATGCTTTTTGAGATGTGGTGACCAGAACTGTAAACATTATTCTAAGAGTGGTTGTATCATAGATTTGTATGGTGCATTGTGATACTGGCAGTTTTGTTTTCAATTCCTTTTCTAATTATGCCCAACATGGAATTGGCCTTTCTCACAGCAGCCGCACACAGGATTGACATTTTCATCAAGTTATCCACCACAATGCCGAGTTCTCTTCCTTAGCCAGTCACCGCCAGCTCAGATCCTGTCAGCATATATACATAAATAATGTTTTGTTTTGTTTTTTACACTGGCTTATATTAATCTGTATTTGCCATTTTAATGCCCATTCTCTGAGTCTGGAAAGATCATTTTGGAGCCCTTCAGGTTTTACCACCCGAAATAGTTGTGGGCGGGGAGCTCCAATTTTTTGGAAGCAGCTTGGGGAACAGGTGCTTTAACACTTCCTCTCTGTGCCATATTCCCAACTTAAATCCTCCCACACACTCTGAATCTGCTATTAGCCCTGCTGGGGGGAAATGCAGGGATGATACAGGTACTTACTATATTCTTTCCTCAGTGAGTGTAATGGCGACTTTGGGGTGTGTGTGTGTGTGTGTGTGTGTGTGTGAGAGAGAGAGAGAGGGGGGGTATTTTGACTGGGAAAACAGCATAGGGAGAAAGCGGTAAACACCCCGCTCTCCCAGTGCCAATGCCTCAATCAAAATGGCAGCCCCTCTGTAGCTGTTGTAAAGTTTTGGAGTTGTTGGGGTGTGTGTGTGTTTATAAAGTTGGGGGATTTAATCAAGATCTCCTGCGTCAAATCTGTTTTGACGATTTTGGAGATGAAATGTCCAGAGGGCAGGTGTGCAGAGACAAAAGGGAGAAAGAGTGGTAAGCCACTATGGGCTCATCTACACCATGCAGGATATTCCACTATGAAAGCGGTATGAAAGCAGTATATAAAAGGCAGGAGCCACACGACTGCTTAATAGCGGTATTGAAGTGCACTGACAACTGTTGGGGCCCCTGACACATACCAGATACCACTTTCATAGTGTTATATCCTGCTTGGTGTAGATGCGTCACGGGCCCCAACAGTTGTGGGTGGCCTTCAGTACCACTATAAAGCGGTAGTGTAGATCCTGCAGTGCACTTCAATACTGCTCTAAAGCAGTAGTGTGGCTCCTGCCTTTTATATACCGCTTTCATAGTGGAATATCCTGCTTGGTGTAGATGAGCCCTATCTTTGGCTGTTAGGCAGTAATACGTGAAATGGAATGAGTGGGGAGAAGGTGGGAAAGAAACAGCGTTGAAGGTGTACAAGCCAAGCCAGTATACTGAACAATTGGCAGCAGGGTGAGGATATCAATACAAAGATAGTTCATTAGCAAAAGAAGTAGTGATGACCCTAGCCAAGAGGGGTTTAAGAAAGGATGAGATCATTTAATGGAGGGGCACACTTTAATCAACGCTTACCTAGTTTTATCAAGAGATATCTAGCCACTATACGTAGACAGAACATTCCTGTCTTCAGAGGAAGTATAAGCTCTGCATACCAGATGCAGGGGTGGGTGGCCATCATTGGAGACTGAGCAAAAGATTAAGCAAGCATTTGATCTGACCCTCCAATAGCAATGGTTATGTCCCTGATGAAGTTTCAAGACTGGGCGAGCACAGAAAACCTAATACTCTTCAAAGGGTGTAAATGAAGAAAGAAAGCAAATACATAAAATAGAAGTATGTGGGGAGTTGGGTTTTTTAAAAAAACACTACAGCAAATCACGGTCTGGTAATAGTGTCAAGAGGGGCTGAGAAATTCTAAAAAGCAGGAGGGGGGGAAAGCAGGGCAGATTTAATACACAGATATTGCATGCACAGTTCCCCGATTTCTGGCCTAGGGGATGAAAAGGAGGTTGCAGGGCTGTGTCTCGACACAACTCTTGGGCTTTACTAGGATATTCTGCTCTTTCATTCCAATTCCTCCTGCTCCCATACCATTTGCTTTCCAGGCGAACAAACTGAAAACACGAACACAGCACAACACTCTCAACCCTGTCTGGAACGAGGCCCTGACATACAATGGGATAACGGCTGAGGATATGGCCCGGAAAACTCTGCGGTGAGATGTGACCCCCACCCATCTACTCAAAATCCCAACCTACAGCCCCTTTCCCATGATCCCTTTGCTGCAACACCCCTCCATCCCCTCTCTGTTTTCTGCCTGCCAGAATCTCTGTCTGCGACGAGGATAAACTGACCCACAACGAATTCATTGGAGAGACCCGAGTGCCCCTGAGACGCCTCCGGCCGGGCCAAAAAAGACATTTCAATTTGTGCTTGGAACGGCAACAACCGGTGAGAGTCGAGCATAAGGAGGTTGTATATTCCAAAGTGAGTCAAGTCCTATCTGTTTATTTCATTCATTCGTTAAGTATCAGGCATTCAGACACACCCCTCTAGTTGCTTTTCTGCCCAGTCACTTTGGCCTTCTAACCCCATCCCCACCAACAGCTCAGAGTCCCTCCTCTACCTAGGCCCTGTGCGAGGTTCTCACATCCAAATTAATCCCCCTTCCTCTCTGTGTTGATACCAGCATTCTGTAATTGGGTCTTCCTCTTCAACAGTTAGAATGGTTGTGAACATTCCGTGGAGCAACAGCTCAATTAATGGGCAGGATACAGAGGCTTTCAGACTGCAAGCCATGTGTGAGAGAGACAGAGGGGAGGATAAATCAGGATTCCCATGGTTCAGAGGGGATGGGTCTCCTTTATGTATTTATTTATTACATTTTTACACTGCCCAATAGCTCTCCTTGCACCTTCCCACATCCCTCTCCCTCTCCCATGACCAAGACGTGCAGAATACCATGTAGTTACTTTCTATAATTTATACTGCACACAGAATTCAGCTTATTCTGGCACAAAATCATACAGGTTGCCTTGACTGTTTCCACCACCACCACCCACGTCCAGAGCAGATTGAGTCTGGGTTCTACTGGGTCCATTCTTGTGTCCTTCACATCATCATTTGTGCATCACTTTGTACTCTCCACTCCCTTCCCTCTCACTTCGTCATCCAGTCCCTTGACTCCTCCAACTTTGCTAGTGGTTGTATTCAAGGGAGTAAGGAAACAGATTTTGCTAACTTCCCTCAACAGCTGGCATCTCCTTCCTCCATGACTGCAGCTCTGCGTGGAATCTCCTGCTACCTGAGAGAGGTGAGGGTTCCCCCCCCCTTCATATTCCTCACTAAAAGGAGCTCAAGGAATGGTTAGGCAAAGAGTGGGGAACTTCTGTCTTGTCAAGGGCTTCATCCCCTTGAGCAGACTGCTGGTGCCCTCCAGATGTTTTGGACTACAACTCCCAGTATTCCTGACTACTGGCCATGCTGGCTAGTGCTGATGGGAACTGAAGCCCATAGCATCTGGAGGACACCAGGCTAGGGAAGGCTGTTCCCTTGGGGGTAATCTGTCAGGTGGGGGAACAGGCCAGCAATGGGCAGAGCCAAGCTGGTGGTAGCCAAAACTAAACATGCATGGGTCACCACTTTTCTCTCTTTCTACCCCCCTTCTTTCCCTCACTTCCTCTTCCTCCCTGCCCAGTGGGTGGCTGGGGAATGTCCAGATCATTTTTGCCAGAGAGATTTTTCCTTCAACCATTCCTTCGTCCCCGATTTTTCCACTCCCATTGACTTTCTCGGGCTCTGCCCATCTGCATGAAATTAGGCCGAGGGCAGCAGAATGCCCACTCCTGAGGTAGATTATAGGCCAGTGGGATGACAGGAAGAGTCAACTGTCTGGCAGGGGTGGATGAAAGAGGCCTCGGTGGAGTTTGACAAGCCACGAGGCCTAAGCGAAAGGACAAGGAAGACATGTCAGGCTCAAAGTGCTCAAGAGCCTAACGCCGAGTGAGACGCTTTCTCAATATTTCACCTGGGTTGTCAAATGCTTGAAGGCCAGCTCAGACAGGCTGGAAGGCTAGTGGGGCAGACATTACACACAAAAGCACTCCATGTTCTTTTTCTTTCCCCCACTACACAGCTAGAACCCTCGGCTGGCTGGGCCCTGGAGGAAAGGGGTCGAATCCTGCTTGCCCTCATGTACAGCTCTGAACGCCGTGGACTGCTGGTGTCTATTCTCCGCTGTGCCCATTTAGCCGCCATGGATGTGTGCGGCTACTCGGATCCTTATGTAAAAACGTGAGAAACACGCACGCACAGGGGAAGAAATGGGGTGTTTTGATCATGGATTGACGTCATCCATGGCTAAGGCGAGTGGGATGGGCAGGAGGAGAAAAGGGGAACTTATGCCAGGGGAAGGGGAAGGCTTGCCTTATTCTCCGTCTCTTAAATATTGCTAAGGAATCAAAAGAGTTACCTTTACACTGAGTTCTAGAGAGGCCCACCTTTGCCTTAGTCTGGAAGAACAATGTAAAATGTTCTTATTTAGGAAAGTTTTCAGGGATATTTTTTTAATAACCCTGGACTTAATGTCCTTACCATGTCCTATTTGATGCAGTCATTCTGTATTTTCTATATGCTTTGAGTTTATGACATATCGAGTTTTATGATGGTGTTTTCATATTTGCATGTCGAATGTTACAGACTGGTCACTGCCTGTGTATTTTTCGGGAAAGGAAGACATGAAAGAAAAAGACAAATTGTCTAAACAAGCCCATTGCCCTGGTATTTGTATTTTTTTTGGTAGCTACCTGAAGCCAGATGTAGAGAAGAAGTCAAAGCATAAAACAACTGTGAAGAAGAAGACACTGAACCCGGAATATAATGAGGTGAATGAAGGAAATAAGAAAAGTAACTGCCTGTTCCGTGAGGCAAAACCCGGGATTGAGCAGTAAGGGCGGGGCGATGAGACAAAATTCCCGGGTTTTAACTCTTAGCTCTTCCATGCCTACACTACAGGACTTTTTCTACGAGATTGAACAGTCAGACCTTGGTCACAAATCCTTGGAGATAACAGTTTGGGATTACGACATTGGGAAATCAAACGACTTCATTGGTGAGAAGAGGCAAAGGAGTGGGGTGCTGGGTTAAAAAATGGGGCTGAGGGGCCTAGAAGGGACACACTGGCTATAACTGACATCAGAGATTTAAAACTGGCTTAACAATCATTCCCTCTCTCGTCCAGAGCACGTTGAGAACTGTATTTCCCTAACAGGCAGCCAGGAGTCTCTAACATAGAATTCCCAGTAGCCTCACCAAATTACAGCTCCCAAGATCCTTTGGGAGGGAGCCATGACACTTAAATTGGTATATAAATGGATATGGGTGTAGATATGCCAACTTTTCCACAGGAGGGGCTGTTTTGTGAGGGGTCACTATGCTGCAGGGAAGAAGAGAGCAGCTCAAAGGAAGGAACTCTTTGGGAACCACAAGAATTTCTTTACGCTTCCTTTGCAGGTGGGGTGACCCTTGGTCTAGGGGCCTCTGGAGAATGCCGACAGCACTGGCTCTCATGCCTTCAAACCCCTGACTGCCGCCTCGAGCACTGGCACACGCTCACCAATGAGCTCCCAGAATCCTCCACTTTTGGCCCCTGAGGCACCATCTTGACTGCCTATAGAACTGCATCCTCCCATCCTGCCTGCCTGCCAAAAATAAATAAATCACATTATAATAAGGGAGGGGCACAGCACCAAGGCCCCCTCCTTTGCACGGGGACGTTTGCACGTTTTCAAAATTACTTGTTTTGTTGGTGTCCATTTATATTATGCTCTAGGGAAGGGCTTAAATGGAGGCCAGCCCCTCTTCTAGTTTGGTATGTTAACGCAATGTGGGGGGAGGGCCCAGAAGCATGGAAGAGCCATGGAAGAACAGGAGGAGCCCAGTAAGCAAAACCGTGATTGCCACTTCTTCAACAACAACAAATCAAGTCAGTGAAAAGGCACAATAGTTTTATACCTATCCTCCCAGGTTTTCTCTATCCCCTGAACATTTGTCTTTCCAAACTGACCACAGTTCTGAAATGCCACCAAGCTTTTGGCTTGGATTTTAAAAGGACAAGGTATTTGCTATACCACAAACTTATAGCATTGTGTCGTTGCTTCCACAAGAAAGGAAAGGAAATTTAAAAGCATGTTAAGACCCACATCCCCTTACAGAATTCTTCTATGGTCTAACGTTCCTCTCTTTTCCTCGTTTCCACATCAGCAGCTCCTTTCCCTGCTCATCCTAACTCGAGAGTGACATATGCAATTTGTACTCCTGAACCATTAAGAAAAAGTGTTCATGGTCTCTCGGCTTCCTGCATAGATGAAACGGGCTTCCATCTGGCACACTTCTTCCTACTGACTCAGCATGTTAAGGAGCCCTGCTAGCTTTGCTGCTCATACCTTTGACTTTTATGGAAAAAGAGGCCCTCTACACTCTCCCGTCATGCAAGCATGTTTTACTCCCCTAACCCTACCGTGATGAAAATAGGCTCAGAGGAAAATATTGCGCTGTTAATGAGCTGCCCTCTGTTTCTTGCTTCAGTTTCTGTCAGAAATGCGGACACTTCCGTAGATGCTGACACATCTAGTCCACCACACACACGGCTCAATGTAGGAAAGCCAGAATGAGCATATTCCCAATAAATGGGTGTCCTGCCCGTTCAAAGATTTTAAACAAGGGAGAGAGCCCACCACCCCTCTAGGTAATGGATTCCATCATTCAAATGGTCTCACTGCCAAGATATTTCTCATAATATTCAACCAAAATTGACTCTCCTATAACTTAAGTCTATTTGACCTAGTCCTGCTTTCCTAAGGCACAGCAGAACAAGACTTTGCCCTCGTCTATGGGACAGGCATTTTGAACAGTGCATTATATGTCCCTCAGTCTTCTCTTCTCCAGGCTAAGCACAGTTCCTTCAACCTTTCCTCACACCACTTATTTTTATAGCTGTGGACATCTTCATTACCCACCTCTGAACCTGTTTGAATTTGTCCTCAAGCTTCTTCAAGTGCAACACCCAGAACTGGACACAGGGTTCCAGAGGATGTTGGGTAAGCACAGAATAAAACAGAGCTATTTGCATGGCTTGGGAACTATGGTTCTATTAATGCACCTAAAATTGCCTTAGCCTTTTTTGCAGTCGAATCACACTGCTGACTCATGTTCAGCTTGTGACCGACAACAGTTCCAAAGATTCTTTTCACATGTACTGCTGCCAAGTCTGATGTCCCACATTTATGAAGTGCATTTGATTGGTTTTGCCTTAATGCAGAACTTTGCATTTGTCTCTGTTGAATTCCAAACAGTTCGTTTCAGCCTAGATTTCCATTCCTTTTTGAATGTTATTCCTGTCTTCTGAGATGTTAGCTATCCTTCCCAATTTAGTGTCATCTGCAAATTTGTTCAGGTGATTCTCTTCTCCCCTTCATCTAAGCATTGATAAAAATGTTGAAGAGTACTGGGCCCAGAACAGAGCCCTGTGGCAACCCACTCAAAACCTGTTAGAGCAGTACGACAATGGAACCAGTTACCTAGGGAGGTTGTGGTTTCTCCCACACTAGAGGCGTTCAAGAGGCAGCTGGACAACCATCTGTCAGGGATGCTTTAGGGTGGATTCCTGCATTGAGCAGGGGGTTGGACTCGATGGCCTTATAGGCCCCTTCCAACTCTACTATTCTATGATTCTATGATCCTGCCACTTTGATGAGGAACCACTGATGAGCATATGGTTTTCCAACCAGCAGTGAATGTATCTGACAGTATTATCATCTAAGCTGCATTTAACTAGTTTACCAAACGAAATATCACAGGGGACTTTGACAAATACTTTGCTCAAAAGCAAGGTACATCACATCCACAGATTTCCCAAAATCCTTAGGATGCAATTCATCAGGCCCTAAAGACATGAACTCATATAAAACAGCTGGGCATATCTCGACCAATTCTTTATCAATCTTGAACGGCAAACCTGCTCCCTCACCAGCCATGCTACTTGTGTACAGCTGCATACAGCTCCCTTCTTGGGAGGAGGCAAAAGGCAAGATAGTTGAACTTTTTCTTTGCCACCCGTTAGTATTTTATCATCCTTACTGAGCAGTGAGTCTACCATTTCCTTCAGCTGCCTCTTTCTTCAAACACATCTAAAGCCCTTTTAGTATTCCTTGCTAGCCTTTGCTCCTCCTGAGGTCTGGTTTTCTTGTGACACTCCTTGATGACCTGTACTTCCTTCCATTTCTTTATACATATCCTTTCCTCACTATTGCTTTCTGTGCAAACACATTGGCTTTTTAAATGCATTTAGTTTCTCTCCAAGTCAATATCAACCAGACATGAAACGCAAGATTTTCTCTTTTGTCAATTTCTAAAAAGACTCTCCCCACTGCCAGTCCCCCACTTATGATTACAGAGTGGTTCCTTGTAGACATCCCACCACTATATATCTGTAGCAAAAATTACAATTAAAAAATGTAGCAAATAGCAAAATTTGGATGCCTACTAGAAACCACCTAGTAAAATACACACTTAAGATACAGGGGATGTTTCTATTTTATATGAAAAAAATCCCCATGTCAGTTTTGATAGATACCACAGAATTTGGGGGAAGCAGATAAGACTTCAAATGTTTACATGTGCAATGAAAAACTATTTTTTGATTCTTAAAAAGGTTCACCTTTTCCCCTCTCAGGAGATTTCAAGCACTTTTTCAGAGTTCCCTACCTTTTATAGGGATTTTTATTTCCTTCTGCAGTCCAAAATTTTGAAGAAGAGGGAAATTTACCCCACCTTGTAAAGGGATGTACTTTTTTCACATGGGTTTTTCTTTATCAATACACCTGAAAAGGTCAAGAAACCTCTGGCCTCATTATGAGGCAAATTGTTCTAAGGGCTTTAGGAGAAGAGGGAAGCTTATGTGACGGCGGGAAAGATTTGGTGAAGGAGGGGTACAGAAATGGTGAGTGGAATTTTTTATACAAAAAAAAAATTCATTTATTGACTGTTTTGCATGTTTTTGGAGTCTGTAAACAAAAAAATAAAATTGTGGGGCACCATCCCCCTCACACACCACAGAGAGGCCTGTGTCCTTTGAACAGGAGACGCGGCTCGCCACTGTCACTCGGGAATGTCGATGACCAGCTCATCGTCGCCGTCCAGGGGGTCTTCGCCACTCCCCTCCCCCGTGTCACTGAACATCTGGTGAGGCACCGTGCTGAGGATGGTGGGCGGTGGCAGCTTGGGGGTCCCACGGGGCGAAGGAAAGGGCATCCCCACTACCACAGGGGAGCAGTCAGAGTGGGAGGTCGGGGGCAGCGGGAGCTGCAGATGGGGAGAGACAGAAAAACATGGGTGGGACACATGACACCCGGCCTTCTCCTCAGGCCCACATATAACAAAGTCATGCATGCTGTTAGTTTCTCCCCCTTGTGAAAAACATTAGTCTGGTGAGATTATTTCCTTACAGAATAATGCTATACTTATTTTGGGCCATGAAACCACATAACCAACTAAATTCTCATCCCAAACTTTCTATGGTTGAAGCAGACAAAAGCCAATTTTATAACACACACACACAGCATCAGAACCAAAAGGGAGGCAGGATGAGCAAGGCTTCCAATAATTTATGGGCTGGCCCACAACATCATACCTAGCACTCCACCCCACCTTTTCACCTGTAGCATCTCTTTCTTTTCCCTCACTGGGTAAAATGACATCTCAAACAATCCCCAGAACAACAAAAGAACTGTTGCCATCCTAACAGGGGAGGCAGGATTTTCTGATGGCAAACTAAAAACAAAACCTAACTACAACTCCCAGGGTTCTCTGGAAAAAAAGCCATGATAGCTCAGAAACTCAAAATGAGTTTCAAGTTGTCAGCCTTCCCCAACCTGGTGTCCTTCAAATGTGTGCCACTACAACTCCCACACACTGAGGATGATGGGAACTCCAATCCGAACACAGGTTGGGAAAGGCTGTTCTGTGTTTTTGTCCCTTTCTGCAGGGGTAAGCAACTTGGTGGCCTTCAGATATGTTGGTCTACAGCTCACATCAACTGCAGCCAACATAGCCAATGATCGGGGATTCTGGGAGTTGTAGGCCAAACATCTGAAGGGCGGCCTCCCCCTGCTAAACTGTGTACATCGAGATCAATTCAGTTTACATGGCCACAGAAAACATCACCAGATATAGTAATTTAATCTATGATGAAATACATCTCAAATGATATGGTCACCACCCACAAACCAAAGTATAATGCAGAATGGTATTTGACCATTTAAAAAGTGTTTCCAAATGTAATCCAGTACCAGATTTCAACATGCCCATAAACCTCAACTGCATTTTCTGAAATGCAGACACCCCCGCCCCCCCCCACAGGCAAACACACACAGTCTCCTGATGGTACCTTGAGCTTGCGGGGCCTTGGGGGCCGCCGGGCAGAGCGAGTAGCGTTGGTGTCAGGTTGGGGGGGCCCAGGCTCAGGTCCCAGCGCCAAGTAGTCAGAGGGAAAGGGAGCATAAGGGGGTGAGGCCAGCTGGGTGGAAAGGGATGACGGGAGGGGAAAGATGGAATAAGAAATCAAAGAATGAACGGTGAGTGTGTGAGCCCCAGAAAGGGGGTCTGAATTTTTTAAAAATCAACAAGCCACCATACATATATTCGAGATCTGTTCCTGTAATCTTGAGCGGGTGGCGGCCTTGGCTCAAGCCATCACCTACCACTTCAAGGACAGCCCTGCTGCATCAAACCAACATACATCTAGTCCAGCATCTTGTTTTCACAGAATCATAGAATAGTAGAGTTGGAAGGGGCCTCTAAGGCCATCAAGTCCAACCCCCTGCTCAATGCAGGAATCCACCTTAAAGCCTACCTGACAGATGGCTGTCCAGCTGCCTCTTGAAGGCCTCTAGTGTCGGGGAGCCCACTAACAACATCAGAAGTGCCGTGCTGGATCAGACCGAAGGTCCATCTAGTCTAGCACTCTGTTCACACAGTGTGACAAAACCCCTCCCAACGAAGCAGGACATGGTGCAACAGGACTCTCCCACCCATGTTCCCCAGCAAGTGGTGTACATAGGCTTACTGCCTCAGATACTGGTGGTATCCGAGGTAGTAAGAACCTCCCTAGGTTATCAGTTCCATTGTCGTTTTCCCACACTGATCCATGGGGTTATTCTGAGAAACCCACAAGTAGGACAGGAAGGCAACAGCCCTCCTCTACCCCCAGCAACTGGTGGTATTCTGTGGCATACTGCTCGTGACTCTGATAGCCCTATTTAGGTACCATGGACTAACAGCTGCCAGATAAGACACTTCTCCTCTGTGGAGCTGTCTATTTCTCAAAGCCTCTTTTAAAGTTGGCACTTCATGTGGCAGCGAATTCCATATGTGATGGTCCATTTGGCGAAGGTGTACTTTCTTTCGTCTGTCCTGAATCGACTGCCCGGCAACTGCACTAGGTGACCTCCCAGGAATTCTAAGATTGTGAAAGAGAGGGGGGGGGGGAAACACTCTCTCTGCCCACTTTCTCAACACCGTGCATCATAAACCTCTATCACAGCCTTCCTCAAGCTTTGCCCTCCAGATGTTTTAGACTACGACTCTGTGCTGGCTGGGGCGATGTGGGGTGTAGTCCAGAACATCTGGGGGCTGCCAGATTGGAGAAGGCTGCCCTATCATGTGCGGCTTCAGGTGTAATCCTCTGCATGTTTAGACAGAAAAAAACCCTGCAATTCCCAGCATTCCCCTGATAAATATTCTGCTCTGCTTCCTTGAGTGCTTTGTTGGCTCTTTTTTCAACCCTAAGCCTTTGTGGAAACGGGGCTCCAGAATCTTTTTCTCTTTGAGGCTGCCAGATTGACTTCATAATCATATAGATCAGACCTAAATACTCTGCTTGTGTGCCCAGACACAGGCCCTGTTCAGACAACACACTAAACCATGCTGCTTAACTACAAAATGGTTAACCAAAATGGTTAATGCATTCCATTAACTATTTTGTGGTTAAGCAGCATGGTTTAGCATGTTGTCTGAACGGGGTTATAGTTTATACTAGCTTTCCCCAATCTGCTGCCCTCCAAATGCTTTGGGCTTCAACTCCCATCAGCTGAAGCCACTGACCCTGCCGGTGGGGGCTGATGGGAGTTGTAGCCAAAAAAATCTGGAGAGCACCAGGCTGGTTAATGCAAACACAGGCAATTAACCATTTAGACAACATCTACAAAGAAGCCCTGATACAGAAGCATAATTAAGCATATCCTGTGTTCTCCCAACACATCACACTGTCTCCGACCGAGAAAGACAGAGGCGCAATTTTACATCTATATAGTAAATAAATGCTGCGACAGGAAAATAATGAAGTGAAATGGAGGTGATATGGAAAGGAGGCTAAAGGCGAGAGGACGAGGAAGTAGCCATGGGCACAATGGCAAAAATAGCCGAAGTCAGGTGTGCCCCTGAAATTAGGGCTGCCATTTCAGGTAAGGCCACACAAATCTACATGTGTAGGCAGGACCTGAATCCAGCTACTGGCCAAGCTGTGTAGCTTACTTTTTATCCTATCAACCTTGGCAGCCTTACCAGAGGCACTGGAGTGACCACTCTGAATGCTGGCGAAGAACCTTAGCCACAATAGGCCTTTGCATCTAATTGCCAGCACAGCCATGTTGAGTAGCACCACAAGATAAACACCCTTCTACCAAATGTGGCATCTGGGCCTAGGAAAGCCAAGAAAACGGATCAATGACGGCTGAGAACCTCCACCGCCAATCTGATTCCTGGTTTCATCGCCATGGCGGCCATGTTAAAAGTTCAACAAAAAAACTCACAAGGCTGTCTCTGATAGCAGAAGGGATCTGTTCCCAAGTCTTTTCCTGGCTTATAACATTTGAAGGTTTGATTTAGGCAACTTTTCCCACCTGCCTCATTACCCATAGAGAGACGGTGTTACTCACAGAGGTTAAGTAGGGGGATTGTGTCCCTGAAGCTGGGATCCCAAAGCCAGACGTGGGCTGGAGAGAAAGACCTGAAGATGAAGGAGATGAGGCACTGCCCAGCTGGGGGCTGCGTTTTCTGCGGGGAGAAAAAGATTGGTGGGGGGAAATTAGCTGCGAGTGAACTCCATAAGGCCGGCCCCAATGCTTTATTTATTTATTACCTTTCTATAGTACCCAACAGCCAAAGCACTCTGAGCGATTCACAAAAATGAAAAAAATACAACATGATAAAACACAATATAAAAACTTTTAAACCTTTAAAATAGAATGAAATCTGAGTAAAAAAACACCACCAGCAGGGAAAGATCTAACAACACATTTAGAAACAAAACCGAAGGACTAAGAAGCCTAGGAAAAGAAAAAAGGTCTTCACAGAGTGCAAAAGAGACCACAAGGTAGGTGCCAGGCGAGCCTCTCTAGGCAGGGCATCCCACATCCAGGATGCCACCACTGAAAAGGCCCTCTCCTTAGTAACTACCTGCCTCGCTTCATTTGGCGAGGGCACCTGGAGGAAGGCCTCTGAAGATGACTACTAGTCCTGATGGCTAAGTGCTACCTCCAGTATTAGAGGCAGTAAGCTGTGTACACTAGTTGCTGGGGAACATGGGTGGGAGGGTGCTGTTGCACCATGTCCCGCTTGTGGTTCCCTGGTCAACAGCTGGTTGGCCACTGTGTGAACAGAGTGCTGGACTAGATGGACCCTTGGTCTGATCCAGCAGGGCTCTTCTTATGTTCTTATGATCTTAGGGTCTGGGCAGGTACAGTATATATGGGAAGAGACAATCCTTCAGGTAACCTGGCCCCAAACCACTTGCGACTTTGAAAGTTAATAGCAGCATTTTGAATTGGGCCTGGAAACAGAAGGGGAGTATAATATGCTTGTAGTGAACAGTCCCTAATAACAATCCTGCTGCGCTATTTTGGACCAGCTGAAGTTTCTGGACTGTTTTGGAAGGCAGCCCCACGTATAACACATTGCAATAATCCAAATGAGAGGTTACCGGAGCATGGATCACCGTAGCAAACTATGGCCTGGTTCAGACAACACGCTAAACCATGCTGCTTAACCACAAAATTCCCTTAACCATTTTGTGGTTAAGCAGCACGGTTTAGCGTGTTGTCTGAACCAGGCCTATCTCTGTCTAGATAAGGTCGTAGTCAGCATTATCCACCTAAGCTGATAAAAGATGCTCAGTGCTATAGAGACCCCCTGTGCCTCTAGAGACAATGCGGAGAATGCTGGACCCGGGAGTACCCCACCCCAGACCACATAGCCAGGCAGGCGAACCAGCCACTAACAGTAGGTCTGCCGCAGCTAGACTGAGTCTCAGTTTATTGGCATGACCTCCTGTACAGATCTACCCATGGTGCCAAAGAAATCATACTGAATGAGCTATATAACGCATGATTGGCAAAGCAGCCGACTTTATTTCTGAAACAGATCACCCCAATGGCACACTGTCTGGAGAGGTGATGCGAAGGCTTAGCAGCTAAGCCATACAGGAAAACAACGGAAGGTTCTTTTTGGGTTTGAAGAAACAGGGAGGTCTGTTTGAAAGCAGGCTGCAACCAGTGAAACAGAAGGACTGCCCATGGTGGAAGACAATCTAACGGAATAGACATGACAGCCATCTTGAACACAGGCACTTTCCCTCCGCCATTTTGGAACCCAGGGCGCATGCCCACTCACCTCTTTAAGGACTGTGGCTCTGTTCCCTTGGGCATCTCCCCATCGCTATTGTCAGAGGATGCTGTTGCCTCCGAGTCTGAAATGAGAAAATTAGAATTAGCCAGATTTCAATACTGCCTTTCTGCCAGGGAGCTCTTACGTATGGCATATGGGGGAGTCATTTTATGCACGCAATATCCTTGTGAGGCAGGGTTAAGCCCAGAGACAACTTGGGGCTCGTCTTCACTAAGCAGGATATTACACTATGAAAGCGGTATATAAAAGGCAGGATCCACACTACTGCTTTATAGTGGTATTGAAGTGCACTGACACCTGTTGAGGCCCATGACATATCTACGCCAAGCAGGATATAACACTATGAAAGTGGTATGAAAGCAGTATATGGTATGTGTATGGGCCCCAACAGTTGTCAGTGTACTTCAATACTGCTACTACAAAACAGTAGTGTGACTCCTGGCTTTTATATACCACTTTCATAATGGAATATTATGCTTGGTGTAGATGAGCCATTGGTCAAGGTTACCCAGTGTTCTTAAAGGCTGAGTGGGGATTCAACCTCAAGTCTCCCTGGTCCAAGACCAAGAGACAAATGCTCTGCTGCGCTCCATCGGCTCCTCCATCCAACACGTAATGAAAGAGCCCTTGCGACCAGATCCTACCTCCTTAAGGCCTCACACTGCAGATGCTTTAGGATCAAGCTGTGACATCCTTTCAAAATGCTTTGAACTCTCAGCCTTCCTACCGACACAATGACGGAATTACACATCGTCCTGATGGAATCGTAACATTGCTTGGACTAAATAAGCACCAGGACAAACAGATTTAGATTTACAGTCTAAATAAATGGTTACGGCGGGGTTTAAGAACAAGTCAAGTTTATTTATACGCCTGTTTTCTGCAAGGACTGCACTCTTGTGCACTCAAACTGGGTTCACAAGAGAAACACTGTAATAAGAAGCAAGTTCATTGCCAAAATGAATGAAGTCATCAAAACAATTTCAATAGCCAGAACAGTACTCAGTTCCTAATGATTCATTATTAAACACAAACAACACTACAAGGACAGCTTTAAATAAAACAGCACCATTTATTTACCCAACCTATCAAAAGTCACCAATGGAACTCAACAGCAAAAAAATACAAATAATTAAGAGGCTACTGTAATAGGTGCAATAAGGATGTTCAAACGCATAGACAGCATTCAGATTTTTTTACGAGTACTAATATAAAAAGTACTAGGTGCAGAGGTATCAGAAAACAAACTTCTTTTAACGTTAGCAGAAGGGTTGCCTACAACAGAAGCTAAAAAAAAAAAAGAGGAAAAACAAAGGACAAACAGTGCAATCCTATGCATGTTGACTCAGAAGTAAGGCCCATTAAATTCAATGGGATGTACTTCCACGCAGCTGAGTTTAGGATTGCAATCTAAATCTAATTCAACAATTTCCCACCTTTTCTGGATTCAATCCCAGTTCTTATAACTAGCCTTGAGATAAGCACACACAAGTTACTGGTCTACGCTCACACACAAAATACGAAGTCACCTGTGCACATAAGCCTGCATTATTTAAAGTTATGTATAGCACTGGTCTGTAATTCCCAGGTTCCTCCTTTTTACCCTTTTTGAAGATAGGGACAACGTTAACTCTCCTCCAGTCGTCCACCACACCTCAATATACAAGACTGGGGGGACTCCCCTCCCCAAAACACACCCATCAGAAGGAATGTGAAAGCTCAACATTACCTGATGACTCTTCATCCACATTCTCATACTGGAGCAGGCGATCAAGTAGAAAACTGGGGAAAGGAAATGGAC
Source organism: Elgaria multicarinata webbii (assembly GCF_023053635.1). Lineage (NCBI taxonomy): Eukaryota > Metazoa > Chordata > Lepidosauria > Squamata > Anguidae > Elgaria > Elgaria multicarinata. The sequence goes on along the minus strand of NC_086181.1, from coordinate 33,200,266 downwards.
AGAAGCAGAGGTGACAAAAACTCAAATACAGTGCAAAGAAGGGAAGCAGAGCTATTCCACCAGTCCTACTGAAAGGGCACTTGCTTCCCCCACACACACCCTTGCTCCTTTTGCGTCGTGTCTTTTTAGATGGTAAGCCTATAGGCACAGACTGGCTCAGTTCAGACAACACGTTTCTGTTGAGAAATGTGTTGTCTGGATGGAAAACTCCACCCCACGGCGGTTTGTTTAGAAAACTCTCCACACTGAATATCCACACTGTGCAGAGGAAAGTTCCTGCACAATTGTTGTGTGGTGGGCTCTATGGAGTTTTCCATTGTGCTGTGTTGACTTTTCCCACTAGCTACAGAGTTTCCAGGCAAGAGTGGTGAAAGGAGCGAGTGCCACTCTAGGAGAGCCGCCCGGATTGTTTTTTTTTTTTTTTTTGCAGTAATGGCTGATGGGATACCATCAGGAGGACTGGAGGAGGAGAGAGGGCGGAGGAACTGTCAATCAAACGCCGCGATGGATTTTACTCAACTCCACGGGAGCCCACAGTCACACAACAGTGGAGTTAGATCATGTTGTGTGGGGAAAATCTCCTAAAATCTCAACCGCTGAGTGGAGTTTTCCCACTGCGCAGAGAAACGTGTTGTCTGAACCGAGCCAGTGTCTTGCTTTACTGATTGTATTAAACTTCTATGGGAACATTTTTGACATAGGAAATGAATAAAAATGCTTTAATTAGATACGTACATAAATAAATAAATAACTGAGAGAGAATGCTTGAGGACTCAAACTGTGCCATTTGCCCTAGAGGTCCTTCTCTTTGATCCTAAGCGTACACAGTCTGGCTGAGATCACTCAGGGATGAGACAAAGACACTCTGCATGTACTCTTTATGTTACTTCTGAGTTGGTAGTGAAAGCAGATGCTGAGTAGTCTTGGCACAAATTAAGCTATGGAGCCATCTCAGATGCACTGTCCTTGTTTCCTCCACCACACTCCCTACCGTCCCCCCACCCTGCCCAGTTATTGAGTTGCCACCTTTGCTGTTATTAGCTGGTTTACAGGCAGAATCTGGACAGGGGCAGTTTTCCTTAGGATGAGCTGCTATGAAGACAGAAAGCCCCACCTGTGGAACTTCTCCATCACGCAGCTGTGAAGGACCTCAAGCGCTGCCAGCAAATGGCATCAACCCAGCCTTACTGGGACAGCGTCCCCACAGCAGGCCCACAAACTATTTATTTATGCATTTAAAGTCTTTTTTTATCTTGCTTCTCAACTAAAAAGGCTCCCAGAGCGGCTTACATGCAATCAGTAAAATGAGACAGTCACTGCTCGCAGGCTTACAATCTAAAAAAGATAAAACACACAAGGAAAAACGAGACAGGGAGGGAAGAGGAAATAATTAAGTAGCCTTTCCGCTGGGCTAGTGTAACAGCCCTGCTTTTCCTGCTCATCTCCCCTTCTATAGCCTGCTGGAAAGGCTGCTGGGGTGCACAGCCCAGCCCCAGCCCAGAGCCTCACCTTCCTGCCATCACGCCCCTCCACCCTTCCCCGCCTCATCGGCTCACCTTTTATCCCGTGAAACTTTCAAGAGTTTTCTTTGCGCTTTTCTCAACTCTTCTTGGAAACATTCCTGTTCCTGAAAAGTGACAAGAGAGACCATGTAAGAGCCAAAACGTCACCCCACTGGCAGCTGCCCTTGATACTTTTTACTCCTTTCCAGTTGATCCTTCCCCTCCACGGCAGGCTATGCCAGAAGACAGAGTGAAGCAGCTGCACTGGGCGATGGCCGATCTCAGGAGCCATTAAAGGGCAGCAAATTGTCAGTCGCCTTTCTTAACCTTTTCCAGGTATTTGGCCTACAATTCTGGTCAGCCCCAGCTAGCATGGCCAATGGTCCGGAGGATGCTGGGAGTTGTAGCCAAAACATCTGGAGAGATCCAAGTCAGAGAAGGCTGCACAAGAGCGCCTTTTACTCTGTTGCTCTGCTGAGTTTCCTTGTTGTTCTACTGGTTTTGAATTATTTAATTTAACGTACAGTTACTATTTCAACTGTTGTAAACTGCTCTTCAAACGGAAGAGTGGGACATTAGAAGGCTGGAATGAATAAATAAATAAATCTCTCCCAATACACGATTTTTTGTTGTAATCTTTACAACAGCCATGCAAGGCAGGTCAGTATTATCAGCATCACACTGCAGAAGATCTGAGAAAAAGAGAGTGGCCCCATTCAGAAGACACCTTAAACCACGGCTTTAACCATGGTGACTAAGCCAGAAAGCTGGGCCGTGTTCAGAAGAAACTTAAAACACGGCTTTTACCACAGTGGTTAAGCCAGAAAGCCTTATTCACCATGGTTAAAGCCATGGTTAAAGGTGTTTTCTGAACACAGCCTGGCTTTCTGGCTTAACCACTGTGGTTAAAGTCGTGGTTTAAGGTGTCTTCTGAACAGGGCCAGAGGGAGACTTGCCTAAGGCTACCTGCCAAGCAATTGGCAGAGATGGGATTCAACCTGGGGACTCAGAATTCAAGCAATATCTATGCCAGAGGTAGGCAGTGACTCCCAATTGAGTAAAAATAGGAACTGAAAGGCTTCTGCCCCCTAAATCAGGATGCTGAAAAAGAATGCGTGAGAAAAAACAGGAGTGGGTATTTGGGTGAATTGACTTGTGAGCTTGATTCTGCTACTGATCACAAATTCCTGGGCTCAACATGTGCTCAGGAGCACCCTTTTCCTTAATTCTCAGCATATATCCACCCTCCTGAACTGCACTATTTTGTATCTGGCTTCAGTAAATCCTTTAAGCCTGAAAGCTGCCCACACCTCCTCTATGCTCAGCAGAACCTCCCAAACCTAACACACATCCCTGCTTGGTTTCACAGGCTGCCATCCTATGCATGTTGTCCAGAGAGAAAGCCCCACTGAAGACTGTTCTGTGGCACCTCGGTCGTGCCCTCAGCTGAATTCACCGGGCTGTCCAATGTCAGAACGGTCCCAACTATGGTTTTATTATGCTCAACCTGCTGCAATGCTAACCTAGAGTCAAAATTAAAAGTGCAACAGACTCGACTGAGTCAATACAGGCAAATTAATAACAACCCCTTTCAAAACTCTGTCTTGGAAATGCCAGCGCTGCTAAGACTCCCTCATATTTCTCCTTAGGACACAAGTATGGGTTGCTAAACGTTTCTTGCTCAAAACATCAACACATGCACCCAGGTACATCCTATGGGTCAAGTCCAAAGTGTTGTTAACGTATCAGTTTCTGAACAACTTGTGACCAGGTTACCTTAGGAACCATCTTGCGTCTTATGTCCCTTCCTAATCTCTGTGACCTTTAGAGGGAGCACTTCTGAGAGTGCCACATGCTCCAGAGGTTCGCCTCAGAAGTACTTTTAAGTAGAGCTTTTAACATTGCAGTACTCACCCTCTGGAACAGTTTACCAACTGATATTAAACAGGCCCCCCAAAGTTCTGATGTTCAGGCGTCTTCTAAAAATTCATCACTTTACAGAGGCTTTCCCTGAAGTGTGACCCAGCCAGCTACGGTTTGTAGCACACAATAAGAACATCAGAAGAGCCCTGCTGGATCAGACTAAGGGTCCATTTAGCCCAGCATTCTGTTCACACAGGCCAACCAGGTGTCGACCAGTGACCCACAAGCAGGACATGTGTGCAACTGCAACAGCATCCTCCCACCCATGTTCCCCAGCAACTGGTGTACAGTAATGTGGGGCGGGGGAGTTGCTCATCAATTGTATTGTGTTGTTTTTGCTGTTATAGTTACAGTTGCTTTTTAACGCCATTGTATTTTATGTTCACCGTTTTGATACTTTTGTGAAAAACGGTATATAAATCTCAAGAAGAAATTAAATAAATTAAAAGTATGGGTTGTATCCAATACTAATCTCACTTAAGTCCCATACATTTCATAGAACCATAGAATGGTTGAATTGGAATGGGTCTATAAGGCCATCAAGTCCAACCCAGTGCAGGAATCCACATTTCAATGGGTCTAACTCCAAGTAGGATTAACACTGGATACAGCCCTATATCCCCAACGACCCCAGAATGGCCCCAAATATTCGGGTCACAGCATGATCCTGCCCCATGCCCACCCCACTTCTCGCAGATCTCCCCTTACTCCTCTCCCCCCCCGGGGGAGGGGAATTTAAGACCCCGCACCCGCTGCCACCTCCCCTTCCAAAATATTACTTGGCTCTCCAGCAGTCCCCACCCTCACCCTCAGCACTCCTCCGCTCCTTACATAGATCAGGAACTTGAGCCTCCTCTTCAAGGCTCTATAACGCCTCTTGTAGCCCCCACCGCCCGGATCGGGCTCTCCTGCCCCGTTCATGCCCAGCGGTGGGAGTAAGTTGGGACAGGAACTGAAACACAAGGAAACGCTGGCACGGACGAACTACATCTCCCGGCGTGCCCCAGGAAGGAGCGGCAGCAAGGGGAGGGCGAAGAGGGCCAAAACTACAACTCCCAGGATACCACGGGAGGAAAAAGGCCTGAACGGCAAACGCTCTCCGCTCAGGAGTGCCGCTCCTTGCCAACCCACGTTTTCCCGCAAATATCCAATGTTAGTCCTGCTTAGAGTAGACCCACTGAAATAAACAGGGTGCAATCCTATGCACACTTAACGAAGAGAAAAGCCTCACTGAAAACGGTGGGACTTCCTTCTGAATACAAACGCATGAGGTGATGATGCTCAGTCCTGTTTCTCTATACTTGTAGATCCTTTTCAGTCTTGAAATGGGTGGGGGGGAGTAAAGGAAAGGTATCCTAGTCCAACAAATACAAGCTTATAAGGAACAACGGGCCCTTGCTGGATGTAAAACTCCTAGCAGCCTCTAATTATCTTTCCACACCAATAAAACATCCTTAAACAGCCCTTCGGACCTTGCAAGACCCCTCACAGACAGTGCAATCATATAAATGTTTAGAAAGAAAAAAGTCCTACAAGTCCCAGCATGCCTCAGCCAGTCATGCTGGTTGGGGCATGCTAGGAGTTGTAGCATTGTTTTCCGTCTAAACGTGCGTGGAATTGCACCCTGAGAGGCTTAAAAGCACCCTCTCAAAGAATGACAACTACTTTCCCCATGAAGCCCCGGGGGCCACGCTAATCAACAGTTGTTTCCCATTCTGTTCCTATTACACGTCCCCGCAGTTGATTAGCGTGTCGTCCGAACTCAATCCCATTGTCTCGCTTCTCAACCCTATCTGACTACACTTCCCATGAGGCCGTGGGCTAACGCGCTCGCCGTTCCGGAATGGAACTACACTTCCTATCATGCAATGCGCGCGCAACGGTCGTGCCACCCGCCGCCGCCTCTTTTTTATTGACACTCTGGACTACAAGTCCTATGAGACCTTGCAGAGGGGGAGGGACTACCCTGGCGGGAAAGGATGGCGGCGTCGGCGGCTGCTGCTGCTGCAAAGCAACGAGAGATGCAAGACTTCGTCAGGGGTCTCTTCCGAGGGAGCCCTGATCTCAGGTGGGTGCTGTGAGCCAAGACTTAGGGGTCCTCTGGAGGGCTGAAGGGAGACCAGGGACTGGTGGTGATTCACCATGGCTTGGTCCACAAGCCTACTTGCAATGCCCTGGTGGAGTTTGGGTTGTGAGTTGTAAATAATTCATAAAAATGAGAATGTCCTCGAGCATGTGCAGAGTGTTTTTGGTTTTTTAAAACTTCACCGAAAGGAAAGCGCACAAACAGCTGCCTGGTATCAGGGATGATGGGGAGAAAGCCCTTTAGATCAGTGTGTGACTTCCAAGGTAAGGCTGAACCTCACCTTTGTAATGATAATAATAGATTTATATGGCAATTAATACATGCTACCTGTGTGGCTTATAAAGCAGAAGTGAATTCAAAATGAATTACTGCCTCCTTGGAAGAGGGATCAAAGTTCGCAAGGTAGAAGTGGTGGATTGTGGTTAAGGAATCCTGAACTCACTTTCACCTCACCTGTGATGACAATACAGTAGCTTTGCCTTGGTTTCCATAGTCACACAATTTGGTGCTCTTCTGTCAGCTCCCCCTGCCTCACCATCATCATGGTCTTTTGCAGCATCCTCACTCATGCCATAGTCAGGAAGAAATATCTTGTCCATGTTGGGAAGGAGAGTCTAAGTAAAGAGGAGAAGGAGCAACTCAAACTGCTGGTGGAGGAAGAACTGCTCCAGATGAAGGTGCAAGCAAAGCGATGGGGAGGAATGGGGTCACCCGTTCCCTTGGGGAGACAACTGGGAGACCTTTGGGAGGAGAGGAAGGCTGTGTTGTGTCTTGGGGAGCAGCGAAAAGGAATAGCCTTTGTTTTTGTTTATGCCATGCCAGGCTGATGATTCTCCAGGTGATGGAGAGTTGATGACTGAAACCCAGACTTCTGTCCAATCTGGAGGCCACAAGAGACCCCATTGTACCTCCAGTAGTTCTGACGATGAGGTCAAAGGCAAACAGGAGCAGAAGAAACAACGGACCGGAAAAAAGTTGGGTAAGTGGCGTGGCCGTAAATACACCATCTCGGATGCAAACACTTCCTGAGGTAGTTTAGTCTCTGGGCTGGGGAAAGGATACGCCATAAGGCTGGTTTTCATGATGATTTCCAAATCATGGACAAGTTTGGGGTTTTGTTTTGAGAGGTAGCTTTCCTTCCATTACTAGCCTTTCCATGCAATGCGCTACCACATCTGGGTGACGTTCTCTGTTTCTGTGTGGCCGTGGTGAGGTCCATGATTTTGTAACAAACTGCATGAAGAAGTTCTTTTTATCTGTCCTGAATGAACTGCCATCTGTTCAGTTGGTTGACCAATGACTGCAGATTGATTGTGCGTTTTAATCCATCCTTTGAAGAATATGCAGGTCGGCCAACTGAGGCTAGTCATTGTTGGACAGCAGAAATTAGTGTGACTATTTCTGTTTGTTTATTTGTTTTAAGCTGATTTTTTTAAATATATTCCACTTTGGAGGTCTCCCATCCAGCACTGACCAGTCTCAGACCTGCTTAGCTTAAACAAGCTTGGGACTGTCCTTGATTTAATAAAATGAATTTGAAAATCTATAAAAAGGAAAAAGACAAGCTTTCCTTTTAACTATAAGAAGCAAGTTTCGTTAGGCTGGAAATGAACTTGCCCCTAATTAAAGCTGCCCCCTTCTTCCACGATCTCTCCATAAAGATACCTTCATGGAGGTTTGTGATAGGCAGATGTTTATGTTTTAAAAGGTCCAGTCTAGAGTTTCACAAAAAGTACACAGATACAGGCTTTCCAGGGATGAAACCACTTTAGAATGCATGCTTAAATGTTCCCTTAACATGAAAAATTCTCTCTGCCCATGGAAAACTAGCATGACAAAGAGAAGGGGGCTACCGTCGCCTTTTCCCAGAGTGCTAGTTTTCTAAAGGCGCAATCCTATGCATGTTTACACAGAAAAAAGTCCTACATCTCCCAGCATTCCCGAGCCAACCATTGTAGGACTTTTTTTCTGTCTAAGTATGCATAGGATTGCGCCCTAAATGTGGGAAGTGTTTAATGCAGGGGCAGCAATCAAACATGCATTTCCCCTACTTGATTCTGAAGCAGTACAGTGCCACTTTCCACTACCACCATTAAGCATCTCCGTCTGCGGGATGGGTCCCTGTCCTGACTTGAGATCAGCAACCATCAGGATGTGTAGAAGGTGGTGTTTGTAGATGGTGGAACGCCCTCTCCAGATATGCTTGCCTGGAGCCTGCATTACTGCTTTTTAGGTGCCTGGTCAAAACCACTTTACGTGCCTAAGCAAAGCTGCCATCTTTGTATTATTGCTGTTTTTGTTCTTTTATTGACGAAGTTTTAGGATTGTATTTTTTTTATTCCATTGTCATTGTTCTTCATTTGTTAAGTTTGCTTAACTTTTTTTATTGAAAGGTGGGGTAGAAATAATTTGACTAAATTAACGCAAGGGAAAGTCACAGAAGTGCAGAATCATCATAGTGGATTGTTGACGGGAACACGGGAAGCTGCTGTATACGGAGTCAGACCCTCGGTCCATCTGGCCCTGTATTGTCATCACTGACTGGCAGCAGCTCCCCAGGGTTTCAGGCAGGAGTCTTTCCTAGCCCCTAGCTGGAGAAGCCGGGGATTGAACCTGGGACCTTCTGCAGGCAAAGCAGGTGCTCTACCACTGAGCTACGGCCCCTCCCCTCTGTCTCACAGGGTAGCCCCATGGAGACTATTGACTTGATCTGCTCTCCCAGCATTGAGGATGTCTGGTTGTCTGTGGAGATTTGTTACTTGCCATAGCGACCAGACCTATGCTAAATTGCAGAGCTGACAGAGTGACAGTTGCCCCCCTCTCAAGATGTTTTTCACTGTTACTTTTATCTTCCAGAAATCGGTTCTGACGAGGAGGATTCTGGGATTGATTCTAAAAAGGTTCCACTCCATGGCAGCCAAAAACATGCTGGGAAATTCTCAAGCTCCTCTGAGCAAGGAGACTCTGGAGCAGAAGGTCATACTGACGGGTCCGGAAGTGATGGGCAAAATGCAAAAGGCAGAAGAAAGGAGAGACAAAAAGGCAGCCAGCCCACCCGGTGGCAGAGGGAAAGACTAGGGAGTACGTCTGAGGCGGCCACACAAGGGCAAAAGAGTGCCCCTGAAGAAACTGGAGACCGCAAAGAGGCAACGAAAGGGCAAAGAACAGTTTCGGAGAATGACTCTGAGGAGGAGCTGAATGACTGTAAGATCCAGAAAAAGAAAGGGTTTGACAAAGAACAGAAATGGAATGATGACCAGGGCAGAGGAAAGAGCAGAAAGATGGACAAACAAAGGAGAAAAGCCGATTCTGAGTCTGAAGAGGAAAGTGAGGAGGAAAAGAAGAAGAGTGGTGGCTCTAAAGCTAAAGACAGGACAGGACGGAGAACTCTGGAGGCTGAAGTGGGGAGTGAGAGTGAGGATGAATCGGGGAGTGACTCAGAGCAGAAGTCCAGGATGCAAGGAAAGGCGGCAAGTCGTAAACAATGGCGGAAAAATGTGAGCCCAGAGGAATCGGGGAGCGATTCAGGAAGCAAGAGACAACCTAGAAAAGGAGGAATGAAAAAGGCACAGAGGAGGAATGTGAGCAGGAAGGAACTGAAGGGAAAACAAGAAGAGAAGAAGCAAGGAAAGCCCAAGCCAAAGACAAGCGTGAGCAGTGAAGAATCGGAAACTGAGCCAGACGAGCATAAGGGCTTGAAACAAAAAAAGAAAGGGATGCATAACGCCAGCAGCAGTGAAGAGGAATCACAGAGTGGAGCAGAAGAGGCAGAAAAGGGTGAAAGCAAGTCCAGGAAGGTCACTCTGAGCAGCGGCAAATCCAAGAACGGAACAGAAGAATGCAAAGGTGGGAATCAAAGAAAGAAAAGAGTGTTGAAAAAGAAGAGCCAGGATGCGTCTGGGAGTGAATCTAGCCAGGAGGAAGAAATACTGGAAAAGAGAGGAACAGAGATGTTCCAGAGGAAGGGTGTCAGTAAAATGGAATCGGAGACTGATTCTGAGGACTCGGGGGATGAATTGGTGGGAAGGGAGAAAAGGCAAAGCTGGCAGAAGACGGAAACAGAGAAGCCCAAAAGGAGGAGCAGCAAGGAAGAATCGGGCAATGAATCCGTTAAGCGAGAAGCGTGCTCCAGTTCTGAAGATGAAGATAACTCCAGTTCTTCCAAACAGCCGCATCAAGGAAAGGTAAAGTGATGTGAGCTTGGTAGCTTCAAATGTTTATGGTTCTCTGCAGTTCACAGACACGGCTCACCCTTCTTCCCTGCCCTCCCCAAGATGTGTCAAGTTTTCCCCAGGATTTACTTACATTCTCATATTTTAAGTAGCAGTTTCTGAACAATAATGTTCTAGTGTACGTTCAATGTGGCCATGGGGCATACTTTGGCATTTCCCTTGGGCGTGGAAATAATTGTTGTGCTAACCTTGTATCAGAAGTTACGCATGTTTGGGGCACAGAGCTTTGGAATAAATGGCCATTGTGGCCCTCCGTTTAAACGAGCTGGCCCATCTTTACCCGGCCTGAAGTTTGCTGCAGAATTAAAGCCGATGAGCAGAAGCTGCCCTGAGCAGTACAGCAGCGGCTGAAGGGCGTGTACATATCTTGTTAGAAAAATAAAATAAATCAACCCCGTATTATGTTTCTGGAGATCCATTTCATAGTGCAAGTGAGGGATCACATGTTTTGACTGCTCTCTGTTACAGAAGGGTTTCTGATGTACACAAAAGGAGCATGCGTGGAATGTGGGTGAAGGAGATACCTAGAACTTTCTCCCTGGCTCACGAGCTCATTTTGTAGGTATAGGGAACGTTTTGTGTATTGGGTTGCATTTAAAAACATTTGTTCTGTACTTACAAAATGGAATAGTGCAGCCCAGCTACATACACACACACACACACTCACCATGTGCGGTTTCTGCTTGTCTGTGTTGGCTTGTATTCTGTTGAGCACTTGTTAAAATATTGTTTGCAAAGCTTACTCATTGTGTTTGGGTGCTGTGTGTCGCAAAGTGGCCCTCTCCAACCTGATGCCTTCCAGATGTGTTGGACTACAATGCCCACCCTCCTCAGCCAACAAGCCAGTGGTCACATTGACTGGGGATGGTGGGATTTGTAGTCCAACACATTTGAAGGGCAGCAGGTTGGGTAAAGCTAGCTTAAACATCTTTCCTGGGGGATGGGGAGGAGAACCCAGACATGCTGCAGCCTCTCCATGGGTTAAATAAAGGCCAGCGTCTGAGACAGTGGTGGCTTTGCCATATAGTAAGGCATGGTGTGGGTTTTGTTAAAAATATTGTGTTTTGAAACCATGACGTTTTTAAATGGACATCTGCATCACATACTGTGATGGAAAGTCCTCTGATCTTCATGTTTCTCATCTCCCGCAGGGCAAAGAGCATAATTCTGGGAAAAGCGAAGAGCACCCGTCTATCCGGCGCCTGAAGCGCTACATCCGGGAATGCGGCGTGCATCGGAATTACAAGAAGCTGCTCGCAGGTTGCCGCTCCCGCAAAGCGCAGGTGGAGGCGCTCAAGCAGGAGCTGGAAAACCTTGGCCTGAAGGGTAAGTTAGTGACAGTCGGAAGGCACCAGGAAGAAACTAGGACGGACAAGGAGCATCGCTTTCTGGGGAGCTGCATAAGAGAAGGGGAAGGGGGGTACAGAGGCTTGGAGTTAGCAACCCAGCGTGTACTCTGTGCCCCAGCACTCTTCTAAACATTCAAAATTCTGTGCCAATGTTCAGGCCCAGGAAGACGTGAGTTCTGCAAGCAGCCTGTTGGCATTATGTCCGCACAGCCAATTCTCAATCATTCTTTTCAAGATCAATAATTGATTTTATGCTTATCATGGGAAAAGGTTATGGAAAGAGCTACAAGGGAGCTGCGTCCCCTCGGCTCCAGGAAATCCTGCTCTGTGCCCCATGTTCCAGACACCCTGGGCCTAGTGTATCCCTGGGCCTACCTTTCCAACAAGGATAGGCCCTCCAGGTGTTGTTGGACTGCAGCTCCCATCCACCTTTACCATTATCTATGCTGGCCAGGGCTGATGGGCATTGCAGTCCAACAACATCTGGAGGGCCACACATTTGCCAGTCCTGCCTTACAACCTTGGAAGCTAGAAGCTTTTTTAAAAACTGTTGGAATCATCCAGAAATACATCATAGGAAGCTGCCTTATATTGAGTCAGAGCGTTGGTCCATCTGGCTCAGTACTGACTGGCAGTCGCTCTCCTGGGCTTCAGACAGGAGCCTTTCCCAGGCTTACTTGGAGATGCTAGGGGTGGAGGCTGGTGGCTCCTATTTCAGCGGGGCGGTGAATCTAAGGGAGCTATTCAAGGTGCTGCATCCAAACCCCAAATTGGGATCAGCGCCTTGGACAACTCCGTTGGAGTTCTGACCAGTCTTGACTGAAAACCAGAGCGGATTCACCACCCCGCTGAAATAGAAGCCACCAGCCTCCACCCCTAGCATCTCCAAGTAAGCCTGGGAAAGGCTCCTGTCTGAAGCCCGGGAGAGCGGACTGCCAGTCAGTACTGAGCCAGACGGACCAACGCTCTGACTCAATATAAGGCAGCTTCTTATGATGGACCGTCTGCACTCGACGCATTCGCTCTCCCACTGAGCTACGCTTCTTCCCCCAGCGTGAGCCGTTCTCCAATTTCTTCCACCACCACCCTGGTTTGCAAGGCATGGATGGGTTAGGAACCCGTGATCATTGGTTTGCAAGACAGAAGGTGTCAGCTTTTCTCGTTGCTCCACGTCAAAGCTGCTGGCGTTGAATTTCTGCCCGCTGTGCAGCTTTTTAAAGGCATTCGACCTGTCAGGGAATTGGCAACCCTGCTGGAGAGTTGCGGCTGTTTATTTATTTATTTATTTATTTATTTATTTATTATTGCATTTCTATACCGCCCAAAAGCTGAAGCTCTCTGGGCGGTTCACTAAAATTAAAACCATTCAAAGTATAAAACAACAATATAAAAACATGATATCAAATACAATATAAAAGCACAACCAGGATAAAATCAGCAGCAGTGCAGAAATACACATTTAAAACAGCAAAGTAAAAATTAATTTTAAACTGTTAAAATACGGAGAGAATAAAAAAGTCTTCACCTATATTCTTCACTAAAGGAATATAGCGTAGGTGCCAGGCAAACCTTCATTTCTGCGTCTCTTGATTCTGGGCACTGGGGAATGCCTGTCCGTGTGTCTCACTTCTTACCCTGCGTTTCCCCCCTGCCTTTCTTCAGGGGCGCCATCTCTAGCCAAGTGCAAAGCCCTGAAGCAGAAGCGTGAAGAAGCAGCCGAGGTGGCTTCCCTTGATATCAGCAACATCATCGCCACAGAAGGTAGCGTGGGGGGGGGGGGGAACCAAAAAGAACTGGGCTGCCTAGGGAGGAAAGGGTCCGGGTGGGTGGGAACCTGGAAATTTTCTGAAGAAAACTTCCAAGTTTTCTGTTTTGGTTCTTTCTGTATATTTGGGGCCATCTCCCCACTTTCGGTATGGACGAATGGGAAATTGGACACATGGTTCGTGAAGTGCGTCCTCGCAATTGGTATCTGAAGACATTAACTTTCTAACTGCTTTCAAGAGCCTGTGCTTCATTTCCATGCTAATAGCAGGAAGGGTCTGTTTTTGTGTCTTACTTGATTTCTGAGCTGAAAAGGTGCAAATCAGTGCCTCCTTTAGATAATTAAATACCACTGATTTTCTAGCTTATTCCTCAAGTTTCCATTTTTACCTACATACTAGGGGATAGGAAGAGGCCAAAGGGCGTGGGCATGAGAAGGATCGTGGTAGCCCTTTAGGACTGTGTGTGTGGGGGGGTGTCTTGATGGGAGGGGACTGAGTGGGGTAAGCAGAATGGGAGGGATGGAGTAGGTGTGATGTGGAGTGAGCTTTGCAAAGGCCAAGAGTGAATTTGCTTTAAAGTCACACAAAAAGCAAAGGTAGTTGTGTAGGCTACAAGCAAAATTCCAAAATCCACATTAGTGTATTTTACACTAATAAGCCAAAAGAAGCCAAATTGGGTAGCTTTACCTAATCGTTATTATTTATTTAGAATACTTATATACCACTCCCCATTGAAAATTTTTGGAGCGGTGTACAAGTTAAAATGAAAATAAAAACAGAATAAAACAGTTAAAACAAAATTTCAAAGAAGCAAAAACAGATTCAAGGCTGCATATTAAGGGAAGGCTTCTTGGAATAAAGATGTTTTCAGGAGGCGCCGAAAGGAGTACAAGGTTGGCACCTGCCTGACCTTCAGAGGCAGGGAATTCCACAGGAGGGGCACCACCACGCTGAAGGCTCTTCCCCTGGTGGATTCCAATCGGAGGATGGATCTATGTGGAACCACCAGGAGCAGGCCCTTGGATGACCTCAGTGACCAGGCAGGTTGGTAAGGGAGAAGGCATTCTATAGTTGAAGGGGATGACCCCCTCAGAAAATCAAGTCCCCATTTTCAGGTGGTGTAAAATCCTTGTATAGCCTCTGGAACCATAGAATGGTTGAATTGGAAGGGACCACAAGGATCATCTAGTCCAGCCTTTCTCAACCTGGGGCGCTCCAGATGTGTTGGACTGCATCTCCCAGAATGCCCCAGCCAGCAGAGCTGGCTGGGGCATTCTGGGAGTTGTAGTCCAACACATCTGGAGCGCCTCAGGTTGAGAAAGGCTGATCTAGTCCAACCCTCTGCAGTGTGCATGAAAAACAATTAAACCATCCATAAGAGGTACCTGTCCAGCCTCTTCTTAAAAACCTCTGGAGATGGAGAACCCACAGCCTCCATAGATAGACTGTTCCACTGTTGTCAATAAGTTTTTCCTTATATTTAATTAAAATCTAGGTAGCTGTAACTTGTACCCATTATTTCAGGGCCTAATTTCTGTGGCCATGGAAAATAGTTCTTGACCATCTTTCTTTTACCTGAAAATTGCTAACATGTCTCCCCTCAGTCTCCTTTTCTCCAGACTGAACATCCCAAGTTCCTTCAGCCTGTCCTCATAGGGCCTGTCCTCAAGCCCTTGTAGCATCTGTGTTGCCCTCCTCTGAAACTGTTCTAACCTGTTGATGTCCTTCTGGAAATTTGGTGCCCGAAATCGTACACAGTGCCGAGTAGAAAGGAATAAGGAGTTCTCGCGTCTTTGATACAATGCTTCTTCTAATGCAGCCAAGGACTGTGTTAGCCATCTTCAACTAGTTTCTTTCTCCTTCCACTGCCAAAGGAGCCTGTGTGCTTCACCCAAGAGCAAGACATTTCTGAGTAAACAGCTGGACTTTATATTTTTCAAAATGCGGGATCAAACATTTGCCTTTCTTCTTCCCGGCAACTCCAGATGAAACAAATCACCACATCACCTACTGGAGCCTTATTTGAATATCTGCAGACCCTTCCTCCTTCATTCCATCTCAAAACTGGGATCATGCAGACAACATGATTTCAGCGAGTCATCCCCCCGCCTCTCTCTCTCTTCATCCCTTCCTCCTCCCTCCACCTCTGCATTTGTAACATTTTGCCTTGCAAAGAGATCTGAAGGTCTCAAAAGCTTCCACATTTCTTGTGATCTTTTGGTTGGCCTAGGTATTACGCTACAGTGGATGTCAGAGTTTTGCTTTGAAGGTGTGTGGCATTTGCTTGAGGCCTGTATGCGTTTCATGAAGGAGAGCCCTAGCTAGTTCATGAAATGCTCTCCTCTCTCTCTCCCACCACCCTTCTCTCTACACAGGCCGCCCAAGGCGTCGCAACGTCTGGAGTCTCTACAGCAAGCCCCAGGAGCAGCCCAGCTCTCCAGAGGAGCCTCCCGTACGCCGTCCTGCTACAGACTGGTCCCGCCTTCGTGGAGTCATCAGTTCAGATGGGGAAAGCGATTGACTCTGAGGTGGAGGGAGGTCAGGCATTGATGGATCCCTCATTGCCCTCGTTTTGAGGAGAAACGTGGGTTTGACTATCTTTGACAACCAGAAGGGGGGTTGTTTGTCTTTGTAACCCATTTCTCTTCTTTTTGCTCAACATGTAAGAAAAAAAGACTTTTAAAAAGCTAATAACATTTTTGTTGTTGCTGCTGCTGGTTTCCCCTTACCAGGGAAAGAGGAGGACACAACTGCCTCTATTGAGGCAAATATTTGTCTCCTCATGAAAATATACCTATTCTTCTGAAAGGTGGCAGAGTGAGGGAGATCAGTCATTCTTTCAAGTATCTGAACTCTTTACTCTTATTCTGCCACTGGTTTTATCACTCTTCCCAAGAGTGAACATTCCTAAACAAGTGTGTGTTGAACAGGTGGGTGGGTGGGTGAGCTCACTCTACGTTTATTCTGGGACCATGACTCCATGTTTTTGAGGCATTTTTTCCCCTTTTCCGTTTGGCCCAGCCTAAACAAGAATGATTCCTGTTCAGTGCTAGATGTCATTGGGGTGTGGGACGGCGCGGGTGGGTGTGCCTTTGTAATGTGGAGCACGTTTCACTGTTCCTGTAAATGCTGTTCTTCAGAGTTTTTATGACTGAAAAGATTAAACGTTTTATATTTGATTAAATAAAATACCTTTTGGAATTTAGTACGACAAAGCTCTCTCGTGAAGCCCACCCTGTACCTCTTCCCCATTTGCACAACATTCCTCCTGTGCACACTTTTTTTGGTTTGGTTTGCAAAAGTGTACACAGAACAATTCACCAAAATCCAGCACAGAATATGGATCTGTGGAAATGCTGTTTCCTGTAATTTATCTTAAGGCCAACAAGCTTCTCCATCTCATGAAACAAAGGCTCTAGTATGTGGGAAGTGGCACGTGTGCGGCCTGCATGGCTACAGCCACTTCTGTGATGTGCTCCCACACTTTCAGGGGAATGTGTGTAAACATGACTGTTTGGAACTGATTGTGTGGGTCTTTCCTGTTCATTGAGCACCAAGCTGATCCTGTGGTTGAGTCTGTCTGTCTGTCTCTCTTACACTCACACACACTGCACAGCATGGGAACACTCCCCTAGTACTGGCTGTACATATGAAAGGGGCTTGCCTCTTTTCCCTTCTTGGCCTCTACTTGCACTCTTTAGCAGCTAGCTTGCCCAGACTTGCAAACTATGCCTCAAGTACGTACAAAGGGTAATCAGTACATAATTTCGGCGAAAGCTCAAAGAGCAGAGCCCTTAACAAAGCATGCAGGTGGAGTGTGTGGATGAAAAACTCAGCATCATTGGGAGTGCATGCTGGGGTTTCTTGGTGCAGCAGGTGCCTATCCTTTGGTGCACATGATGAGCTGCTTTATACAAATGGCTGACCTGTTGAATTCTGGACTGATTGTTTTGACAGGCAGAAGCCCACCAAACTCCCCTCCCTATCCCCCCCCCCCCCGCCTCTGTGCCTTC